>NW_006408633.1:4759712-4794305 GCF_000296735.1 Chrysochloris asiatica
AGAGACCTCCACTCCTAGACTGGAGGATTCATCACTCCCTTCCTTGCTACAAAACGTCTACGCTTACATTTCCACCCCTCACAATCAGTCCTGATAACAATTATTCACTGTAGTATCACAAGTGACCCATCTTGTATTTCATTTCATCAGCTCCGCCTAGACAGATTGGATAGTACTAACTGGAGATTCTGCCTTCCTCCATGCCCCCTCGCTCTAGGTTCCTTCTTGAAAGCTTGTAAGCCAGTCACTTCTTGCCTTTGTAGTCCCCCCCACCCATTTGGGTATCCAGTGTCCAAGTTGCCCATCTTTGTCTACTCTGTGTGTGGAGGGGGTGGGAATGTTTCTTGCTGTAAGGATTTGTTCCCTCTTTTGAGTCACTGCATCCATAGGTGTAGGTCAAGTTCATTAAATTGTATCAGATCACTCTTTTTTTCCTCTTCTTTCTTATCCTGGTTGAGCTCTGATCATCCAGTCATCCAGGCCAGGTCACTTGGGTACCATCTGCAAGTGTGGGCGTTCTTGTGCACATGCCCTCTCTTCCCATTAGCCGGTAGCGCCACTCTCCACTCGAGTCCTCCTCCATGGCCCACGCCACTGACTCTGGGCCCAAGAGTCCCCAGGTCTCCTCACACTGCTGGCCAACCAGGTCCCCATCTGGGTCCACAGAAGCCCACCGAATATTGTAGGGCTTAGCTTGCCACTTCATTGCTGCTTTTACCCCATTTCCCCCTATCAGTGATGCGTGTAGTTTCCTCTAATTTTGAATCTTGCCACATTAGCAATTGAAGATTCTGAATGCTTTGCTCCATCCCTATAATTAAGATCAATTCTACTCTTCCCTAGTCATGTTTTGACTGCCTTCCAACCTGAGGGGGTTAATAATCAGTCAGGCCCTTTATCAGAGAATGTCTTGCTGCTATGTATGCAAAAGAGTTTAACTGGCCAGTTTTCCTTCCTCACCTGTCTTAGTGTGCAAGTTCTGCTGAAACTTGTCCAAATCAACCAAATTTGCCAGGCAAAAGAGGTCATGCATATTTCTAAGACCCCAGTTTGAAATGAGCAGTCAATTTGTGAACCATATTTAGAAAATGTACCATATAACTAATAGTTTAACAAACACAAAATAAAAATTTATTGGTAGTAAACACCACTACAGACACATTTATTTATTAAATTAGCAAAGAAATGTTAAATATGAATAAAAAGTATTGCTTGCAACATTTGTATAAGAGGTACCAAGACCTAAATTCTGATACATACCATCAATTAAATATTTTGAAACTATTAAGAATAATATTTAAGACTAGTTAATAGAATATTTAATAAAAATTTAAAGTATTTTAAAATGCAAACTAAATGTTAATGTGCCTGTAATTTTATAATTGAAAACAAAGAACAACTAGTAACCTTGTAAAAGATGCATGGGAAGAAATTGAAAACTCAAGAGGCAAGTTAAAAGTCTTAGTATTTCACATGGGAGGTGAAGTTTTAAAAGATGGGAATACATAGCAGAGAAAAAAAATTTATTAAACTTTAGTGATGGATCAAAGGTCACGACTAATACCAAGCTTTCTATATAAGTGACCAGAAATACAGTGATATTAATATGGAAGCAATTTGTAGGAGAATCACATTTCGTGGGGGCGAAAATAAGAGTTTGGTTTTAGAAATGGAGTACCTGAAACATAGATGTTGAGTTATAAATAAATATGGGCCTTGTAAATAACATGGCCAAAAGCATCAGAAGAAGATATTAAAGTCTATTAGTGAATAATTGACTTACCACTAATTAGTCAGTACTGTAAGCATTTAAATGATGAAGAGTCCAAGGTGATTAACTGAGTAAAATATTGTAATTACCATTGAACGTGGTAATGACTGCAAAGCTTTCTCAAAATAGAGAATTACAAAGGGACTGTGTAAGGGGGAGTGGATGAGTTCCCTTCCATGTGTTGTTAAGTGCCATCTAGTGGAGTGGCTGGTGAGTTTGAACCACCAACCTTGCAGGTAAAACTGACCTGGCAGTCCAGTGCTTCATCCTACAGTGCCACACCAGGACTCCATGCACTTTCATAAACAATAACTTTTCTGTAAATAGTGTTAGACTTAACAAGGTCAAGCATCTTGTTTTCATCTCTAAATCATTTACTAATTTTGTTTTACTTCATTGCTAAAATCAAGGGTTGGGAACCTTTTTTCTGCCAAGGGCCATTTAGATATTTATAGCATCACTTAATATAAATATGTGTTGGTATTTTAAAAAGCTCCTAGATTTATTGAATTTTGAGTCATTCCAGTGATTATTTTGGGAGGGTTGGGCCAAATGATTTCATGGCCTTTATAAGGCCCTCGGGCTGGGGGCTGGACATTCCCCACCCCTGACCTAAATGTGAGTTTCACCTCCCCCACTAAAGGAGTGTTTGTGCTTAGATTTATCTATTCAGGAAAATAGAAACATTAAAATGGAGCTGAAAATTCTGTTTTATTTGAAGCTGTATTTTGGATTTTTTTTTTCCCTTTTTGGATGTTCTTCTAAAATTAAAACTTAAATATTTTTAGAACCCAAATCCATATGTCAGAAACATTTCAGACATGTTTAAGGAATAGTTGGCATTAACAGTTATCAGTGTAGGTTTTCTGTATTTTACAGAATTTAAAAGTGTTGATAGTAGCCTCTTGTCTAATTTTTGTTATTATTAAGTTTTACGCTGTGCAAAGTAGCATATAGTAAGTCAGTTGTTTTTTTCTCTACTTTGGTGTTTCAGGCTGTCCATATGGACTTAAAAGTGACTTACAGTTCACTAGGTAAAAACAAAAGAATAGTACTTTTTTCTTTTTACCTTCTGTGGTCTCTGGGGCTGTACTTGGGCTCTGCTTTGCCAGGCACCTGCCGTGAGCATCCTCTTCCGTTAATTGTGTGGCTGGTTGACACTGCAGGATCCCATCCAAATCACAGAAGAACTTCATAGTTTTAGAGCTGTCTCCAGAGTTACGGGCATGTTTAACTGTTCTGTATTCATATTTGAGATTTTTGTACTTCGCCCGGCACTGCTTCCAGTCTCTGAATACACCTAATGCTTGCAGCCTTTTGGCAATATAAATAAATATTCCTTTATTTCTCAGTGTTCCATAGAGTTGTTTTCGTATATTTTTTTCTGCCCAGACACTCAGCAAAGCTTTAACCTCCTCTTCAGTCCAGTGTTTTCCTGCTCCACTCTCCATGTTGAAAGTGACCTGGAAATGATTCACTATTTCTAGCCAAGGTTTTGTTTCCTAGGAAACCAGACGGCTGGTTGTCAATAAGCTGCACAGAGCTGAAAAGATCTTGTTTAACTGGTTCAAGCTGCCTGAGGGGAGTAACTGGAGAAACTGCCAAATACGCGGGCTTTGTGATTAAAGCAGCTTGGACTGAAAAGATTCCTAACCTTGTTCTTTTCTACTTAAAGGAAAATTACCCTTGTGACAAAAGGGTAAAGAATACCATTTTTGCATGTATTTCTTTTATTGTTTACTGTGCTCTACCAAATGATTTTTAAAAATTGTTTTGGAAATGATTTTTTGAGATTATTATCTGCCCTGATGCTTATTGTTAACATAAATATTTTTTTTCTGACATAAATCCTCTATTCTTCTAGCATCAGTAAAGTTAAGGACCACATCATTTCACTAAACAAAATCTTAATTCATAATTTATTTACTCTCATAGAATATAGTATTATGCATATCTATTTTTAGTGTAATATTCAATTCATTGATAAAGAAAATAATTTCAATATTATTTTAACATTTACTTTGCAAATATGTATATGTTGAAATTATTCTTGCTATTGAAATGCTTAATTATATAATTTTGAAAAAGATTTTCCCCTAAATAACTGAGATCAGTGTACTAACAATTATTATGTATACACCTAAGTGGAGTCTAGGTGGTGCTGTGGGTTAATGCGCCAGACTGCAAAGTTATTTGAATTGCAAGGTTGGTGGTTCAAGCTCTCCAGTTGCTTCCTGGGAACCCTGTACAGGGTCGCTGTGGGTCAGAATCGACTCGATGGCACTTAACAACAACAATATGCATATCTGACAGAGGTTTATTTTTCATTTCTACCCTAATATTTTTTGGAACAAAACATCAGTAAGAATCTCTCTCATTTACAGTACTTGTTGCACACTATTAAAATCGTTGAGCAGTTAGGCCCGTTGTAATTAGAATTACACACTCTCACACATGTGGTATCCTTCTAGCCTGTGTGTATTTCATTGTACAAAATGAATGTATATGTGCATAGTCATCCTGTTGAAACCTTATGTAGACTCATATTATGTTGTCTGAGTTGTAATCCTGGCCATGCCATCTGCACTCTGTGTTACAGTCAGCAAGTTACTCCCATTTCTTTAGTGCCCTTATACGTAAACAGGGATAGTAATAATAGTACCTACTTCATAGGGTTGCTAACAAAAACCAAATTAGATCATTTTTGTAAAGTACCTACCATAGTGTCTAGCATGGCATTAGAAGTATATCTGTAGTGCATTAGGACGATATCTGCTTTTATTACTGAGCAGCAGCATCATCAGTACAAGTGGTACTAATATTATAGCATCAGATATGTTGTCAGACAAGTTCATGGATGTCTGTTAAAGATCTGTTGAATAAAGTTCTGCAGCTAACAGATGGTACCTTTTTGTGTTCACAGGGGTCAGGAGAGTGCTGGTATTGTGACCAGTGATGGCAGTTCAGTACCAACATTCAAAACACATAAGGTATATTTGAGCACTTAAGAGTTTGATTATAGAGGTTTAAACAGCAAGATGATAACCAGTTTAACTAGTTATTGATGTTAAGTGCTTTCTAGGTGGTTCCAACTCATAGGACCCTGTAGAGGGTTTCCAGGGCATGGCTGGTGGGTTTGAACTGCCAACCTTGCAGTTACTAGTCTAGTGTTAACATAGGGTGCCACACACAACTGTTGTTAAGTGCTGACAAGTTAGTTCCAACTCATAGCTACCCTGTATAGGGTTTATGAGGAGCAGTTGATGGGTTTGAACTGCCAACCTACAGCTTAACCTGTAGTGCCACACCAGGAGCCCACCAGGACTAGAGGCAGGGAATTTTGAATAAATAATTTGATGAACTATTTCTAACTTCACTGTCTAGCATTTGTCAAATTGGATTAATTTCTTTCCAAGTTTATTGCCTAGAATTGACAGATGCTTTAATTTTTTTTAACATGCAGATGATTTCAGTTTGTATTCTATGCTTAGTACATCTGACTAGCCTTTTTAAGAGTATGAAGCCCAGATAAATCAAGCAAACTGTTTTAATTTGGGATGGTTTTTTACTTACATCAGTACTAGTCTCTGTTTGTTTCTAAGATGTGTTATTACTTTGACTTAAGGGCATGGGCCTTGTAAATCATGTCTTTACTGAAGACAATTTGAAGAAATTATATATTTCAAATCTTGGAATTGGTCACACGAGGTATGCCACTACTGGAAACAGTGAATTGGAAAACTGCCAGCCCTTTGTTGTTGAAACACTTCACGGAAAAATAGCAGTGGCACATAATGGCGAATTGGTCAATGCTGCCCGCTTAAGGAGAAAGGTAAGTTTTTTTATTTTCCTTTTTAATGCTTTCTTTTTTCTTTTCACAATTGCGGTTAGTTAATACGGATCATATTCAAGAGTTTTTATCTAATTGTTGCCACCTGTTATTTAGCTGCAAAGAACATTTGCATCAGAATTATTACCTGAAGAACTTGTTAAATTACAGATTCCAAGAGGTCACTCCCCAGGCTGTGTGGGTGGGTTGGGCTGGGAGGAATGTGTGCTGAGAATCTCCATTTAGAGTACAGAGTTAGTTAATATTGGAAGCACAGAGAAGTTAGAGTTACTATCCCTTTAATTTTATCCCCATTCTCAAAGCATAAGAAAATGGAGTCTAATATTGAAGCTGACAAGTTTGAGAAGAGAAATGTTTTGGAAATAATTACAGGAAACTAAAGAAAGCCTATTTAAAGACTTTTTCACTTAAGATTATTGGGAACTGGATGTGTTAGTGGGTTTAGTTCTGAGCCTATCTTTTGTCATTTCATCTTCTCTTTATTTCCCTTACTACTTGATGTTTTTTTTTATTCCTGGTTGTTGTTGTTAAGTGCCATCGAGTCAGTTCTGACTCTTAATGACCCTGTATAAGGTTTCCAAGTAGCAGCTGGTGGGTTTGAACTGTCAACTTTATGTTTCACAGTCCAGTGCTGATCCTACAGCGCCATACCAGAAATCCTGGTAGCTTCTTATTTATCCATTCATGGTGTTCATTAGTTGATGTCAAATTTCTTCAGTTCATTAGATTCCAATAAGCTTGTTTTCAAAACCTCAGAACCAGATATTATTTAGTAATAGGATGATTGCACACACCCTCTCACACTGCTATCCTCTTAGACTCTAGGTCCTGGCATTTCTCATGGGATAAATAGTTACAGAACTTAAATGATGATGAATTGGTGAGTGGACAACGTTGAAAACCCAAGCATACACTGTACAACACATTGTCCTTCTGTTTCTGATTCCAGCTTTGGGTATTTCTCTAGGCTTTGTCCTGCCCTCTTAGGTGTTGGCATTCTAATGAAGGTATAGCCTTTTGTTCCTCCAAGTGAAAAGACGTGGTTTGTTTAAATTTTTCGGTGATCACAAAACTTTAAATATGAAGTAATAATTACAGGAAAAACAAACCCCCCCACCCCCCACCCACAGCCTCATCACTTTAAGAAAACCACTAAGCGTTCAACTCTAATCGGTATCTAATTCATTATTTCAAGACAAAAATCTCTTGTTGTTGATGGCATTGAATCCATTCTGACTCATAGTGACCTTGTATAGGGTTTCCAAGGAGCAACAGCTGGTGGGTTTGAACCACTTATTTTGCAGTTAGTGCTTATCCTACAGTTCTATACCAGAACTCCGAGATGCTAAACTTTACCTCTGCTTTGTCTACTGGAAATGTTTTCTTGTGATTTGGAGTCAGTTTTATTAGCCTGCACACGTCGATGGTGATATTCTTGTCCCAGTCAGTCTTGTTCAGGACTTTGTATTTATTACAGAGTGCACTCAACCAATTCAAGGGGCTTCAAAAAGTTTGTGGAATATTCCATTATCTTTTCATTCTATTTCTTCACGAACTTTTTGAAGCCCCCTCATTTAATTAGTCTTTTAACTCTCAGAAATAATCATTGAGGATAGGTAACCACCATCACTAGCACCAGTTTGAGAGTCACTACGATGGTGTGCCAGTCTTACTTACAGGAACCACTAAACAGGAAGCTATTCTATTTGTCAGGGCTGTATTCTACACCTGCAAAGCTCTTTCATAACTACCTGCAACGCATGCCTGCATTTCTTCAAACAGTCTTCACAAGCTTTTTTCTGTATATTTTCAAAACTGTTTCAAAACTTCCACAGACTTCCCATTGCCTGAAGAGAAGTAGACTTACTCTTAGTGGGATGTAGGCTTTTTGTAACATGCATATCAAATCAACAGAATGCCGATTTCTTTCTGTTTTGTCGGGCTATTGGGTATAAGGTAGGCTGGAGCTCCCTTTCTAATGATTCAACTTTTCCCCCTCTTAAATAGCTTCTCCGTCATGGTGTTGGTCTGTCAACAAGCTCTGATAGTGAAATGATTACCCAGCTACTGGCATATACCCCTCCCCATGAGCGAGATGACACACCAGACTGGGTAGCAAGGTAATTGTAAAACTGGATTAAACTGCAGCTCTGATAATGAGAGCTTTGCCTTGCATGTGCTTATAACTGAAGTTATTCATTTGATTATTTAATTAATTTCAGGATTAAAAATTTAATGAAGGAGGCACCCACAGCATATTCCCTGCTGATCATGCACAGAGATGTTATTTATGCAGTACGAGATCCATATGGAAATCGTCCTCTGTGCATTGGTCGTCTTATTCCAGTATCTGATATAAAAAAAGGTAATGAATATAACTTCAAAATGCTTTCAGAATCATTGTACTGCTGGCACACCTTGAGATCTTTAGGTATAAGAAATTTGTGGGTGAGGAAGAGATAGGTAAAAAGTACGTTTTCTAGACTGTTTATGAAGGAAGATGACTTGCTTTTCATTTAATAATTGGATATTCCTATTTTTTCCTTTCTGAATTTCCTGTTTATATCATTTGTCCAGCCTTTTCATTTGTATAATATCATGTTAGTGATTTTGGTTTTGATTATCAGATAAATGTCTTATTCAAACCATGGAACCTTGGGAGATTATTTACTTTAACTTTGGCTTATACAAAATTAAAATCCTTAAAGTCATTGAAATGGATATTCTCTGAACTTTTTCATGTATGTGTTTGGTATTTAAGCATTCTCTTGAAATAGGTACAGGTAACGTCTTTTAAAATGCCGTGAGTACATTAACTGAAACGATTGTCCTGTGATTTACAGGGAAGAACCCTTCGGAAACAGAAGGATGGGTGGTGTCCTCAGAATCTTGTAGCTTTCTGTCTATTGGTGCATTGTAAGTTTTACCTTTCTCATATTATCTTTTTCCACATTGATAGTAATTTTTCTTTTGAATTTTATAAGAAAGTTTTTTTCTGATGATGGCAGGAAAACATGTATAAATGCTGTTTCTTATATACATTGTGCCTCATAGTTGCAATGACTTTAATGTCCAGTAATTCCTTCTAATGGAGTTCTGATGTGGCGTTGTAGGATAAGCAGTTGCCTCCTAACCACAAGGTTGCTTTTCAAGCTCACCAGCTGCTCCTCAGAAACTCTATATAGGTCACTATGAGTCAGAACTAACTTGATGGCACTTAACAAAACCTTCTAGTTCTGAAACTGGCATCTTTCTTTCAAAATGCTATGAAACATTTTAGAATGGAAGGATCTCCTCAACGCCACAATAAAAATGTTCACATTAGAAATAATGTTAAGATACTTGACTGTCTTATGAATAGTGGTTCCCTTTGCCTACTACTACAAAATAGACACTTGAGTGGGATAGAAAGGAATATTGGAAACATGATTCTGGAAAGCTTGTAAACCCGTCTTCAGCCTGATTCAAATACCTAAAAGGGGTTCTAGAACTTGCTCAGTGAAATAGCCCTCCTGTGGAGCTTTGTAGTCTATAGGATCTAAGGTAGAACCCTCTAAGGTGGTCCATTCCTACTTGAAATGACAAACAGACCAGCCTGGAATAGCTAGAGGAACAGAAGATACTTCTTGAAAGAAACACCAGCAGGAAAAATCCAAAACAAAAATGGTAGTCTGACTGGCTACTACAAGAACAAGTAAGTTTTTAGCTGGGGAGCCATCTAGGCAAGCAATCAAGTCCCTTCAAGACAAATCCCCTTCCAAGACTGAAACTCAAAAGGAACTCATAAGCAGGCATGTAAGCTTGCTGGCGACCACGTTGGTCTCCTGGTGAGTGGAAGATGGGAAAAGGCAGCTATGAAGAAAGATATGGGCTAAGTTCGACTACGTTCCATAGACTCCCTTTGACCTGGAGACGAAAGAGAGAAGAGGAGGGGTTGATTGATCCGAAGTGTGGTGAGATCTGGGGACACTTGAGACATGGACAAGGACATAGCCACAGAGGGCTAGACTTGAGAGAGCGAAGCATCCAGTTAATAGGAAGTGAGGGGAGATGCACAAGAATGTCCAAACTAGTAGATAGTATGCATTTGACCTGGCTACAATCGCTTGATGATCAGAACTCAAGCAGAGGAAGATAAAAAAGAGGGGGCCGAGGCGGGGGACATCTTTTTTTTTTTTTTTTTTGATAAAGGAAATAAGTGTAAATTGCCACAATTTGATGAATGTGACCTATACTTATGGATGTAGTAGCTCAAAATACCAACTGAGAGGGAAGGAGTCTTTACATCCAAAAATCAATCCTATCCACTCTGTATATAGAGTTGATAGGGACGGGCAACTTAGGCATTGGCTACCTAAAATGGGAAGGGCTATAAAGGCATGAAGTGACTGGTTTACTACAATCCCCACTGAATAGTTTTCCTCTTGTCTAGACAGGTCTAGTGAAAGGAGATGGGGATAAGAGTCTTATCATTCAATAGTAATTGTTATCATGACTAATTGTGACTTGTCACAACTGTATAGGTAGATGTTTTGTAACAAAAATGGGCGAGTAGTTAATATTACAGTCCAGGAACAGAGAACCTCTTCTCTAAGAACATGAGCAGAATGTAGGACCCTATCCAGAGAAGCAGCGACACCAGAGATGGAAACAGAGATGAGAGCATGGAGAGAGGGAGCAGCTGAGGACTCTAGACTCATGGAAAGAGAAAGGCTGTGTGCTGGCAGCCAAGTGCTGATGGTCAGGGGGCAGGCTTGTAGAATGTATCCTTTGGTTGTTTAAATGATTATATATTCCTGAGTACTTTTGTGTACATCCCTCCCCTGCAAAAAAACCCCACCAGGGATTAGAAGCAAATACTGTCAAATGATGATGCACTGAGGAGATTGTAATCTTTTAAAAAGTTACGAGATGAAATTTAAGGAAAAGATTTACATAAGTTACTGCTGGAGACATATATACTCCACATCCCCACCCCCACCCCCTTTTTTTGTGTGGGGAGGGGAAGCCATCTCTAGACTTTATATTAAACTAGGCATTTTTCTCTACAAGAGAGGGACTCTGTATGTATTTTATATTAGTTTTAAAAATTATTATTAGCCTGCTTTAAGGTCTTATTTTAACAACTCTTTCTTTAACGTTATTTCCCAAGATATTACCGTGAAGTCTTGCCTGGAGAAATTGTGAAAATATCCAGACATAATGTGCAAACACTTGCTATTATACCAAGGTCTGAAAGGGATCCAGTGGCTTTTTGTATCTTTGAATATGTTTACTTCGCAAGACCAGATAGCATATTTGAAGGTAAGAGAAATTTTTTCTCTTTGACTATTGCTGATAATAACTTATATTTATCTTATTGGAACATGGCAAGTAAAACCAGTTTATTTCCTTTTCCAAATATCCCAGACCAAATGGTTTACACAGTAAGATACCGTTGTGGTCAGCAGCTGGCAATTGAAGCACCAGTGGATGCAGATTTGGTCAGCACTGTTCCGGAATCTGCCACACCTGCTGCTCTTGGTTATGCAGCAAAGGTTTGTGTTCTTGATTAACATGATCCAGCAAATTGTTCGCCTTTTAGAGGAATAAGAAATCCTTGTCTACAAAGAGAAGTCTTTGTCAAGTTATTGTGAGGAGAAAGGAATGTTTAAAGGTCATATTGATTTATTTACAAGCATTATTTATTTTCCAGTCTTTTCATTCAGTGCCACTATTTTAATAAAAACCATAAAAAGCCTCACTCAAAGACTTGGAGTCTGGTCTCCTAATTATTAAAAAGACAACATCATAAATATATCTAGAATTTCTGTTAATTTTTACATTTGTTTAAGAGAGAAGCATTACAAGTTCTAGGAAAGTTATTCTTAGAATAACGGCATTTTGACTTTTTATATACATCCTTTAATTGCAGTATGACCTGCAAAAAACAGGAACCTACAGTATTCTGCATATTGATGCTTATTGTCCTTTTCTTTCTTCTCCATCAGCGTGGGCTTCCATATGTGGAGGTGCTGTGTAAAAATCGATATGTAGGAAGAACCTTCATCCAGCCAAACATGAGATTAAGACAGCTTGGTGTTGCAAAAAAATTTGGAGTTTTGTCAGACAATTTTAAAGGCAAAAGAATTGTTCTTATAGATGATTCAATTGTGAGAGGCAATACCATCTCACCCATAATAAAACTGCTCAAAGAATCTGGCGCAAAAGAGGTAAGTGATGCTGAAAGGCCTCCGGAGCACTATTAGTGTGATATTGTTGTAAAAATTGTAGTTCAGTAAATGAATCAAATGGATAGTAGAACAAATTAATTTTTTCTATTCAGCTCAGTTTAGGAATAACTAGTAATTTGAAAGGAGCCCTGGTGGTGTTGTGGGTTATGTATTGGGTTGCTAACTGCAAGGCTGGCAGTTCAAACTGACCAGCTGCTCTCTAGGAGAAAAAAGATTTACAGTCTCAGAAATCCTGTGTAGTTGGAATCGACTGTAGATAGCAGTGGACTTGGCTTTGCTTGATAGTAATTTGAAAAATATGTACTGCTGCTGCCTTTATATACTGGGAGCATGGTGGGCCCCACATAATAAGCACTGGACTCTGAGTCTGAGGTTTGAACCCACCAGCTTTCTGCTCCTGCAAAGATTTAAACCTTGGAAACTCTAATCCAGTGTTACTATGAGTCATACCTGACTCAACAGTACTTAACAGCAAACCCTTATATGCTAAATTTCACCTTTAATAAATTTGAAAACTAAGTATAAAAGCTTTAGAAAATATTTTAAATTAATTAAAAAAGACTAACCACAGAAAATAGAATACTCAAATCTATGGACTATTAATTATTCTTTATTTGAAGACATCAAAAGAATCCCAGTGCGATGAATTAGATAGATAACATTAAGCTATATTTTTAAATTTCAAACTTAATTCTTAACTAGTTCTATAATACAGATTAAAGAAGCAGGAAGGAGAATTGATTTTAAAGTCTCTATGATTCGGATAATCAATCTCTTGAAATTTTTATGTGAAAATCATGTGCTATAAACAGTTAAAAATGCAATTCAGTATTTCCTATGATAGCAAAAGACAAAAAGAAAAAAATCTGGAAGTGTCTTAAATATTTACCAGTAGGCCAATAGTTTAGTAATTGATACATCAGTATGCTGTAATATGGTGCAGCCATTAGAAATAATAATTATAATAACTGTTGAACATGTTAAGATATTCGCTAGTATGAAAAAGGTTTAAAAGTAAATGCACACCTTGTTTTGCCATTACCAAAATAAACCACGTCAGTTATTGTTGAGTTGACTGGCTCATGGTGACCCTATGTGTTGTAGAGTAGAACTGCTCTATCAGGTTTTCAAGGCTTTTAGAAGCAGCTCTTCAGGCTTTTCTTTGGAGGTTAGTAATCAAGCATTGAACTGTTTGTGCCCCACTGCTGTTGCACTGATTCTGATTCATAGTGACCCTGTAGGGTAGAAATGCCCTGTAGGATTTCCAAGGCTGTAAATCTTCATGGGAGCAGACTGCCTCAGTTTTCTCCCAGCTGAGCTCATTACCACTGAGTCACCAGGAATTCTTTATAAAAACCCAGTAAGTCCACTGCTGTGCATCAATTCTAACTCATAATGACCCCATAGAACAGAGTAGAACTGCTCCATGAGGTTTTACCTTTGTTGTTGGTAAGTGCAATTGAGTTGGTTCCAATTCATAGCAACCTTGTGTATAGGCTTTCCAAGGAGGAGACCTTGTGTTTAGCAGTTCAGTGCTTATCCTACAGTGCCACACCAGGACTCTGCTATTATAACCACATAACTCTACTTGATCAAAGGTAGACAATAATAATATATATGAAAGCTATGCTCTGTCACATTATTACAGTTTTTGTTTTAACCTGCTAGATCATAGATTTTCATTTAAAGACTTTTTAAAGAGATAAACAAAAGTGCCATTCATGTATTAAAAAAGAAAGTGAAAATTGGTCTAGGGAGTAAAATCCTTAAATGAGAAAGAAGTAGGAGATTGTAAGGAAAAAAATTCCTCATTAATAAATGACAGAAAGAAACAGTAGATGCTACATAAACAACTCTTTATAAGTGGCTGACATTTTGAAGTTTTTGTCAAAGATATTTTGGAGTCTAGAGAAGTCTGTTCTTCAAGTAAGATTCTTTGGTAATAAATTAGTTTTGTAAGTAGTTTTGACTGCATGCTGGAGTTTTGTATGTATATTAGGTGATTTTCAGAATTCTTTCTAGTCTGTTATTCAGTGAACAAATTGTGTAGTTTGCTTTCTTGTTCATGTATTGTTGTTAAATATTCTTTAAACAATTTTATGTTGCATTTATCCAACGAAAGAGAATTTTGCATAGTTATTGTTACAGTTCAGTTCAGCCATAATGAATGTGTGAAATTTTTTCTTACCAAGGTACATATTAGAGTAGCCTCGCCACCAATTAAATTTCCATGCTTCATGGGAATCAACATTCCCACAAAAGAAGAACTTATTGCCAATAAACCAGAATTCGATCACCTTGCAGAATATTTGGGTAGGTATTAAAATTTCTTTGAAGTTTTACCTTGAATCCTTTATTAACAGAGAAACTCCAAAGCTTGTAAGTCTTTGCACTTATTTAAGTAGTGTTAGTTAGAGTGCCTGGCATGTGTAGATTCCATAGGATGTGCTGTCATCAAGGTGACATCAAAGGAAGATGAAAGCCTCCCAGGAATAGGTGGCTTAGGTGGGGGGTGGGATGAGACTTTCTGGGTAAAGGGAACTGCAAGTTAAGTGTATCATTTAAAGCCCCCCAGAGGTCAGATGCCAAAAAAACCAAAACCACCCTACTCAGCGCCCAATAGATGAATTCGAATATGAATATGGATAAAGAGTAAAAGTTTCTGTAGGCTTACAAAGAGACTAGGAGATGTAGATTATTTTGGATAAGACACTGCCCTTTCAGATCATACAGGTAAAGTCTCATAGATATTCAGCCAGTGTGCCCTGGTTATCTGTGGCAGCTATTTGTTTTGACTAGCCATGCCTGTGCCTTACCTGTTAGCATTCTAAATGTCACACTGATGGGTATCTATCATATTGTGAGCACTCACTGTTTGCCAGCAATTATATTACATGCTTTATCTTTATTTTAATAATAATAATAATGTCTTAAAAACCCTGTGTTGATTTCCAGATGAGTGAGGATTAAAAAAAAAAAAAATTGAAAAAGGTAAATGACATTGAGCTTAAATTCGAATACAAATATTCCAGATTTCAGAATCTGCTTTCCTAATCAAGGAAATTACTCTGGAATTAAAAAAAATTCATCCTAGCCTGGAAGCTTCTACTATTATTTTAAATAGCATTATTCCATAAATTCCTCCTAAAATAAGTAAAGGTTATAAGTTGTGGTCTTTCCCCTTTTTTTCATAAGAAATTTCAGAATTTAGAAATTCAGAAGAAAATTTTATCTTGGTTTAAGTTTTTCTATTTGTAGCCATTCTCGGTTGAGGCAGGTCTTTCAAAAGGACTCTCATGCCTTTATTTTTTTCTCTCCCTTTATAGGAGCCAACAGTGTTGTGTATCTGTCAGTGGAAGGGCTGGTTTCATCTGTACAAGAAAGGCTAAATTTTAAACAGAAAATGGGAAAGCAAGATATTGTGATCCATGAAAATGGAAATGGTCTGAAGTGTTTTGAAAAGAACGGTCATTGTACAGCTTGTCTCACTGGAGAATACCCTGTAGAATTGGAATGGTAGCTGCTGAGGGTGGATAATGGTTTCAAAATACAACGCTGGTCAAGGAGTTACAGTGGTTTACTGCCTTATGGATTTCATGTTACTTGGTTGCTGTTGTTGCTGTCGAGTTGGTTCCTATATATAGCAGAATGAATCACTGCTTGGTTCTGCAACGTCCTCACAATCATTGCCATGTTTGAGCCTACTGTTGCAGTCCATCTTGTTGAAGTTTTTCCTCTTTTCCCCTGACCCTGTACTTTACCGGGCATGATTTTCTAGAACTAGTCCCTTCTAATACCACATCTAGAGGCAAAGTCCTGCCATCCTCACTTCTAAGAAGTATCCTGGCTGTACTTCTTCCAGGACAGATTGATTCGTTCTTCAGGAGTCCATGGTATAGTCAGTATTCTTCACCAAGCCCAGAATTTACAGGCTTCAATTCTTCTCTGCTCTTCCTTATTCATTTTCCAATTTCCACACACATATGAGACAATTGAAAATACTATACCAAGTACTCGGTATTAGACTTAATTTCATATTTTCAACAGTAATGCAAATAATTTCTGTGTTAGAGGGGAATGCCACCCTACTACACTGTGTAAGAATTCTTACAGTTCATCTTGTGGAATGTTTTTTCATATTTGTTGAAACTCAAGTTACGAAATTTTTCATAATTGAGCTAATTGCAATATATGAATAGGGTTAAAAAGTACCTGGGAAAATTCTGTTATCTCTTAATTCCATTTGTCAACTTTTTAAAGCTTCCCTGTATGGTTTTTTGTTGTTGTTGTTTTTGTAAACATAAACATTGCCTAGTCATATTTACATAGTCATAAAAGGTAGGTGCTAAGACGCATCGAAGGCCTGGTGGCATACTGGGTAAACTGCTCAAGTGCTAACTGAAAGGCTAGTGGTTCAAACCCACCAGCCACTTAATGGGAGAATGATGTGGCTGGCAATCTGCTTTCAAAAAGATAACAGCCTTAGAAACCTCTGGGACTGTTATACTCTCTCCTATAGGGTTGCTATAAGTTGCCATCAACTCAGTGGGCAGTAGGTTTGGTTTGGTGGGACCAAGGAAGGAAATTGGACACAAACAGAATAGGTGAATTAAATGCAACATTGCAAAGTTACACTCTGTGTCTAGCCCTTAGAGTTTAATTATAGTTACGATTTTGACTTCCCTAACTTTCTCCGTGGGAAAAAGAGGAGGCTTTCTGCTCCTGTAAAGATTTACAGCCTTCAGAACCTTGTACAGGGTCACTATGAGTCGGAACTGACTCCACGGCACATACCAACAACATCTGACAAGTCTTCTTAACGAACAACAAAAAAATCTTTTGTGCCTCAGTTTCCAAACCTGTGTAGTAAATAGTATGCTTATCTCATTAATCTAAAGAATTGATTGGAATGAATAAATCTCATACTTTTAGTCGTGAGGTACGTGATTTTATACCTTTTGAAATGTTGACAGTTGCTCTGCAGTTGAAATTTCATTAGGATGGAGGAGACAAAATTTGGCATTGCTTTGCAGCTCTCCATGTCCCAACAATGGTTGTCAAAATGTATGGGAAAAGTTTTCCTCCATTTGACCAGACGGTATAGGTCATAATACATAGTATTCTAATAGCATAAGCCCAGCAAGTAAGCTTGTACATTTGAAATAAGTTTAGATGCCAACAAAACACTTATCCTTAGTTTGATTACTTATGTGTTTTGGAGTCCTGGTGTGGTGCTGTAGGTTAATGCACTGGACTGCAGAGTTGGTGTGAACCACAAGGTTGGAAGTTCAAGCTCACCAGCTGCTCCTCAAAAACCCTATACAGGATCGCTGTAGGTTGAAACCGACTCAACGGCACTTAACAACAGCTGCAATATTCTTTTTAAAATGAAGTGCTTGATCAACTTGCAAGCATATATGCATACATGTAATTGTTATTAAGTGATCAAGCAAGAAATGCTGTATGGGCCTGTTTTGAGTACAGATCAAGGAGACAGCTAGCTTTTTAGAATTAGAATGCCCACATTCAAATGCCAGCTTAAAACCACTTTTTGTTGTTGTTTTTAATACTGGGTTTTAATGAATTGAGTTTTTTAAGTTGTCAAAAGGTCTCATTTATTAAAATTTTTTTTCCCATTGTAACATCTGAGATTTAGAATATTAAAGGGACCTACACACCACCACCCATTTATGTAGATTTAAAAAACAAACAAACATGATAGTGTTTCTCCCCATGTTACAAAGTTACCACAGTTTGCTGTATATAATATCCTGATCCATTTAAGAACTTAATATTTATTAAGAACTAGAGATCTGTTTCCCTTATTTTGTATATAGTCTCAGTATGTTACATTGTGGCAGACCAAGAGAAACTCTTGGTAGGTCTTTCAGCCCACTGCAGTGGCTGGTCAAGAACCCTGTGGCAGTGGCCTAAGCAAATGACATTTGAAGGAAGCCAGGGACCATCTCACAGTGTGTAGCCTCTTGTCTTAAATGGGTTCTCCAAAGAGGAGGCAGAGAGCAAGGCCTTTGGGTCAAAATTAGAACCGGCTGGCCTTACATTTGATTTTTAAAAACAAGAGACTCAGGGAAAGTACAAAACCAAATCTTTCATTTGACTTTATTTTTTCCATGGTTTTTATTTTACTTTATCAAGATCTTTTTATAATGGAAAGTAGTACTGTGACAGTTTGGTAATTCTACAAATTTCTTACTGTTTTTTGCCTTTTATTTTACAAGTTTCTGAAGTCTGCATTTAATTACCCATTTTGATTAATTTAATCTCCAATGTTGTTTAATTGCTTTTAAAGTTATATAGAGTATTGTAAACTGTAAAGATTTAAAATGTGTCTTCACAGGATCTGTATTGTTGTGAGCCAAACTAAGACTAGTTTTCAGTGACTTTTTTGTGATGTCTTGATGAAAAATATATACAAGAAAATTATGTTTACATATGTGTGTGCGTGATTTTTTAAAAATTTATTGACTTCTAGTTAGTGCAGCATATAGCTCAAAAACAACATCCAAGCCAGATCTAATTTCTCTGATCCAGGCATATAGTGACCACCTGTTATGAACCAGACACTGGGAAATATCCAGGGTGAGAGTATTTTTATTGTTTTTAAGTGCCATCGAGTCAGTTCCAACTCATAGCGACCCTGTGTAGGGTTTCTGAGGATCAGTTGGTGACTACGAGAAATAATTTGAAATGCAGTATTCAGTAAACTATGGTAGTGATGAGTATTATGAAAACAGTAGTGGGATGTGGAGGTTGCCATAGAAGACTTCCCAAAGTGTGTGTATGTGTGTGTGTGCTTGGTGTTTTAAATAATTAGCTCATACTGCTCTTTAGTGGACTACTTTTAGACATCTGGAGTCCTGGTGTGGCGCTGTGGGCTAATGTGTCAGACTGCAAAGTCGTTTGAACTGCAAGGTCAGTGCTTCAAGCTCATCAGCTGCTCCTTGGAAACTCTATACAGGGTCACTATGGGTTGTAATCTGCTCGACGGCACTTAACAACTTTTAAACATCTAGTTCTTCTGCCCTGTATTGTGCAAAGTCAACTTTGACAGGTAGATATTCATATCGACCCTCAGAATTTCTCCCTAGAGACTAAAATGCTACTTGAATCCTTTCTTTAGTGGGCTTCAAGTAGTGCCCACATGTTTCTTGAAGAGGTCAAAATGAAAATCCAGATCTCTGAAAAAGTTGTGTACTCCTTGGAATGACATTTTAGGATAAGCTGTAGTGTCCACTGTAAATATATGGGTTACTTTGTGAAGAAATTGTCTTCCCACATAGCTGGGAAGTTGTTGGACACCAGGAACCAGTGCTTTAACAATGTGGAATCTAACATTTAGTGTAATGCTGAATTCCCTGCGCTATGGCCAAATAGAAAATGAAGGTGACCAAATGGGCCCCTGCACTCCTCTTCTCAGTCATTGGAAATTGCTTGTTTGGCTTTCCTGTTGACATACTGATGGATAGTCACAGATACTGTCTTGCAAACAGCTTGATCTCCTTCATCCCTCTGTTCGTAAATTGTCACCTGGCAAAATCCCACACCTGAATGAACCTAACCACCACCTATTTTCTGTTTGACCTTACTTGAACAGCTGAACACTACTGGAGTAAACCACACAACCCACTAACTACTTCCTCTCCTAGATTCCCCATATTACTATTTCATTCAATTTCTTATTCAAAACCCAGGAGTGTTCTTGAAACTTCTCATTTCCTCATTCCATGTTTATTAGTCATCAACTGGTTAGTTTACCTGAAAGTAAGCATGCTTCTTCGAAGCGTCTTGTGTCTTCGTTACCACCAACCTAGTGATAGTCATGATCTCTCACCCAGAATATAGTAGCCCCTTTCCCTTACTCCATTCCTTGCTCACCCAAATTCAGGCTCCATATTCTAAAGTAAATCCTTTTGTCACCATAGCCTGCTTAGAATACTAATTTTCCATTGCTCTAATTCTAGTTGAAGGAGCTCTGGTAGCTTAGTGATTACAAATCAAGCTGCGAACCTCAAGGTCAGCAGTTTGAAACTACCAGCGGTTCCACGGGAGAAAGAGGAGGCTTTCTGCTCCTGTAAAGATCTGCAGCCTTGGAAACCCTGTACAGGGTTGCTATGAGTCGGAACCGACTCGACGGCACTTAACAATTCTAGCTGAATATCAAACGTCCCTGTGTTCCCTGCTGGTCCTTTCCACGTTCATTCCCTTTTATACATTTCATTTCTTTTTTACACTGAACTCCCTAGGTATCTCTCAGTTCTGTCATTTGTCTTTGTAGGGTTTTTTTTAACTTCTGAATTGAGTGAAAGTTTACAGAGCAAATTGATTTTTCCATTCAACAACTCATACACATTTTCATTTGTGATATTGTTTGTAATCCCCAAAATATAACAGCAATTTCTGTTCCTCCTTTCTTAACCCTTTCTGTGTTCTAAGTGTATCCCTAGGCAAATGCTGCTATTTTGATCTCATGTGGTTAGTTGTTAAAAGAATCCATACCTCTCCCTGGACTTAACTGCTTACCTTATTGGCCTGTCATTCAGCTGAAAGTAAGTTCAGTTCCAGGCCTGAAGGGTGTCTAAGGGCCACTGTCTTGGTGGTTCCAACAGTCAGCATGAGACCAGTTGTTGTTTGGTACTTTCAAGTCGGTTCTGACTCTCAGCAATTCTGTACAACAGGACTAAATTCGGTTCAGTCCTGTACTATGCTTACAACATTTCATATACTTGAGTCCACTGTGTCACTGTATCTCATTGAGAATCTTTTTTTCCGCAAACCTGCTTTACTAAATAAGCATGAGATCCGTCTCCAGGGACTGCTCTCTCCTGAGAACATGTCCAAAGTACATGGAAGTTTCACTGCCCTTGTGTTCAAGGAGCATTCTGACTGTACATTTGCCAAGACAGATTTGTTTGTTCTTCCTGCATTCCATGGCACTTTCAATATTAGCCACCACCAGAATTCAAATGCATCATTTCTTCTTTAGTCTTCCTTATTCACTGTGTATGCATATGAGGTGATTGAAAATACCATGGTTTGGGTCAGGTGCACTTTCGTCTCCAAAATAACATATTTACTCTTCTACTGCAGCATATTTGCCCAAAGCAAATAATGAGGTGGTTATAAAAATATTTTAGTTTTCACTTGAGTATCTTGGATCACTCGCTCTGAGAGAACCTAGCAGATACGTAGGGAGGACATTCAAGTAGCCCTGGAGAGAGAGGTCTATGGGTGCAGGAAGAGGCTTCCACAAACAGTATGTAATGATAACCTTGAAAGCAAAGAGAACTTTAAATACTTCACTGATGAAGATCAAAGACTACAGCCTCCGGTATGGGTTGCACCTCAATGTACAGAAAACAGAAATGGAGGATACTGACATAATACTGAGAATCATGATCTAGCTACACCTATGTATTTTAGGGGGACACTACTCAATCCCTAACACCTCCCGAGTCCCTTGAGGATGGTGGAGGTGGTTTCAGCTAAATGTCAGCACGCAGAGTTCTGTTACTGGAGAGGAACACTGAGCTTGCAGAACCCCATAGGTTGAAACAAGCCAACTCTTTGTCTGATGAAGATACTACCTTAGCTCTCTGAAAGCTGATCACCTCAAGCACCACCCTGAAAAATGACCCAGATATACAACATACAAACTTGCATTCTTGGTATACCCAGTGAGAACCTGCAAGGACACTTACTGTGTATTGCAGATTGCCCCTCCCAACAGAAAGCTGGTTCATGGGATGAGGGTGGGAAAGTTGAAGGGGTACAGGTAAATTCTCATGCAGGTCCTGAAGAAAAGCATAATCGAGGTGATCAAGCAGGCATGGGCAAAGAAGAGTATATAAGCCAGGATTCAGTCAAAGCACAGGAAATTGAGCCTGGTATGCTCAAGAGATTTACTACCATCTTACTATGGTAGAAATTACACATACCAGTTGGGGAGGAATAGCCTGGCTAGGAGGATCATGAATAAGAAACTATCTTTGTTGTGCTAAGGAGGCTGGGCACTTGGTATGTCACTGTATCCAACAACTTATCCAAAGCACTGTACTGTGAACCACAAGGTCGACGGTTTAAACCCAAGTGGCATAAACCCTGAAGGAGAATGAAAAGGGATAACAAGGATAGAGTGAAAGAGATACGTAGCACAGATGTGTCCCAGGGACTCAGAATTTACATATGAGCAACTGATATGATCACCAAACACCTGAGGAAAGCTTTGAACATGAATGAGAGCCTAAAACCAGCAGAAGGGAGGAAAACCAAAAAGAAACAAAAAGCTTAGCAGAAAGACTGCAAGGAAAGGCTTCAAAAAAGCAATCGTTAAAATCGGAGTAAGAAACCTTGGTGGGTGGTACAAGGATTAAGCACTTGACTGCTAAACTAAAGGTTGGTGATTTAAATGTACTCAACTACTGAGCAAGAAAGACCTGGCAATCTTCTGTAAAGATTAACTGGTTGTGGATTGTAATCCAATGCATAGCAATCCTGTAAAACAGAGTAGAAATGCCCCATAGGGTTTCCAGTGTTATCTTGATGGAAGCAGACTAAAGATTGTGAAGTGCCATCGAGTGGGTTCCAACTCATAGCGACCCTATGTTGTTTCCGAGGAGCAGCTGGTGAGGTAGAACCGCTGACCTTGTGGTTCAAGCTGACCTTCCAGCCTAGTGCTTATCCTACAGCGCCACATCAAGACTCCAGACTAAAGATTAAATCCCCTCTCCCCACCCCAAAAAAAATCCTTTGGGGCAGTGCTACTTTGTCATATAGGGCCTAGTGGAAAGCACCCAACAGGGGACTTTAGAGATGACATTGCAATAATGAAACAATTCAGAGTCAGTTGGAGCCAGGCACTACTGAGGAGATATAAGAATTCCTTAGTTCAGAAGGCTGACCAAGAAGACTTGAATAAAGCATTAATTGGAGATGCAGATGAGATCAATTTAAAAATGCATATTCTAGGCATTTTTCACTAGAAAACTAATTTAGAACATCGAGGAATTGAATCACCCTAGGTAATTTTCATGGAGTCCTGGTGTGGTGCTGTGGGTTAATGCGCCAGACTGCAAAGCCGTTTGAACTGCAAGGTGGGCTGTTCAAGCTCACCAACTGCTCCTCGGAAACCCTTTACAGGGCAACTATGGGTCGGAACTGACTCGACGGCACTTAACAACAACAACAACAACATGGGTCAGAACCAACTCGACAGTACTTAACAACAACAACAACAGGTAATTCATATAGCATTCATATGGTTTAGGAATTAGGGTGGTTGTTAAGTGCCATTGGGTCGGTTCCTACTCCTAACGACCCTGTATAGGGTTTCCAAGGATCAGCTAGTGGGATTGAAACACTGAACTTTAGTTCAAACCAACTTGGCAGTCCAGTGCTTATCCTACAGCACTACACCAGGACTCCCAGGAATTGGGAACTGGCAGACAAAGTATAATTGGATTTGGAATTGAGGGGTGGAAATCTAGGTATCTTGACTGAGTGAATGGGGTTATCCCCAAATATAGCAAGAAAGCCAAGGTACCAGTTTGGGACCCCCAAAAATGGCCATTTTAGCTTGAGTAGCCTGGTCAGCAGTTCAAATTCACCAGCCACTTATCGGAAACCCTATGGAGGAACTGACAATGGCATTTAACAACAAGCCTATGTTACATCCTAGTGGAGACATCTGATGGGCACGCAGAGCTCTACTCTTACTTAGATAATTGCTATTGTTCTTGGTGCTGGGCTACCCTCACAGCCCTTCTCCTGGGCCAAAAAATAAACGTCTATACAAAGGAGCTTCAAAATGTTCATGAAAAAAAAAAAAAAAAATGATAAGATAAGGGAATGTCTCCATAAACTTTTTGAAACCCCTTTGTGTGAGTAAACTATAAAAACCAAATCCACTGCCACTGAGCTGATTGTGAGTCATGGATCCTATGTTGTTGGTTGGCTGTGTGCCGTGGAGTTGGTCCCAACTCATAGCGACCCGTTTCCGAGGCTGTAACAGGAGCAGAAAGCCTCATCTTTCTCCTGCAGAACAGCTGGTAGTTTCGAACTGCTGACCTTGCAGTTCGCAGCCCGTTTCATAACCACTACGCTACCAGAGCTTCTATGGATCCTATAGTATAGTAGAATTGCTCCACATGGTTTCTGAGGCTGCAGATCTTACAGAACCCCTCATCTTTCCCCCATGGAGAAGCTGGTTGGTTCTAACCACTGATCTTTTGGTTAACAGCCCAGTGCTTAACCAACTACACCATCAGGGCTCCATGTAGTACACTGCCAGCAAGTTGATACCCACTCATAGCAACCTTATATAGGGTTTCTGTGACTAAATCTTTATGTACTTGGCCTCCTTTCTCCCATACAGTGTCTACGGATTTGAATTGCTGACCTAGCAGCAGCCCCACATCATCACCTAGATGCTTACCCCACATCATCACCAGGACTCCTTCCACAATAATATATATGTTTTTTATAGGATAAAGCTGGTTGTTCCTTTTCTACTACTGCTCAGTAGCTTAAAAACCATGATTCTTCATAATCCACAAAGTCAACGTTCTTTGTCTCACTTTGTTGAGTAGTGACCGCGATCTAAAAGCTCATGAGTGGCCATCTAAGGTGCAACTATTGTCCTCATTTGGAAGCATTCCAATGGACTACTTCCATATCAGCCTCCACAACCCCAAGACCAGAGCTATATGGTGCCCAGCTACCACGACCAACTGCTCTGAAATAGATCACATTAGAAGATTCTGAAGAGAATGGGAGAAAATGGGTTACAAAATCCAAAAATCACAAAAAGAGACTGCTTACTGGTCAGATAGAGACTGGGGTAAACAGAGTCTTTGGTCACCCTTCAGATCTGGAACTGAATTTATCCCAAGGTTCAATTTTCAGCCAAGTGGCAGATAGATATATATATAGCAGAGACAACAATGAGATACGCACACCATGAAATGGTTAACCACTCAAACTCAACAAAGCATTTAAAGACAAAAACTTGGGAGTCATGGTGTGGTGCTTTAGAATAAGCCGACCACAAGGTCAGTGGTTCAAACTCACCCGCCTCTCCTTGGAAACCCTAGGACAGGGTCGCTCGCTGTGAGTTGGAACCAACTCGACAGCACTTAACAAAGACAAAACTCTAAAGAGTTGGAAAAGGAGGAATGGAAACAAGAAACAAAACAAGTGGGGTAAGTGATTTTACATTGAGGAGATTGCAACTGTATAATTTGTTGACTATAAAACCGATAATCTTGCTCTATAAACCTTCACTCAATTCATATTAAAAGGCTTCAAAAAACACACAAAAACATGATTATTGCCTTTGACACTAAATAATTTACATGCTTCTCTCTCCAAATATAACTAGTAGAAGAGGTTTTTATTCGTTTACATAACTCCCTCCCAGGCCTGTTTTATTATCTTCATAGCGCCTATTTCAAGCACAAATGTTCTTAGTTAGCATATAAATCCCAATTAAAATAGCTTAATTATGACAGGGACTTCGATTGCAATCTACACCCTGTCGTCACTGTCCTAACAGTCGGGGGCAGGCTCTCAAAAATGTAGATGGATTAAGGCCAGTCTGTCACTCAAGTCATCTCACGATGATTTAATGTTTCTTCACAACAACCCATTTTACGAACAAGGAGACTGCAGGTTTTTATGGCTAAGACGAGAGGGCTGCTGTTGTTAAGTACCGTGGAGTCGGTTCCGACTCATAGTGACCCTGCACAGGGTTTCCGAGGCTGCAAATCTTTACGGGAGAAGATGAGAGGGTACGGACCCAAATCAGGTCAGTTTTCCCAAGTCCCACACTTCGTGTCCAGACACAAACTGAGCCGAGAGCCGCCAGCGGCTGTTTGCTAAATTAGTTTCTCAGCTTCAGCACGTGTGGGTAGCTGTCGACGGAGATGACGTCATGCGTCGACGCGGACGATTGACGTATGAGACGGAGCCGCTCAGCTTCTGGGCACCCGTACCACGAAATGTTTCTTGGTTTTGGGGTACCGCTTTCTCAATGCAGCGAGTGGAGAAGGAAAATCGGCGTTGGGTTTCAGGGGGAAGATCCAGATGAGTGCGGACTTCTCCCGAGACGTTCAGAATAAGTCGCTGCAAGAGGCAGGGTCTGCGGCGGTGAAGTCTGGCCTCTCACAGGTTGTGCTGTGAGTTTCAAGCCTCGGGTTTCAGACTGGGGCTTGTAATGAGCTGGGCCGGTGCTAGCTATGTCTAAACCTGGTACAGGAGACCTCCTCTGAGTCCCTCTGCCTCTGATCCTCTGCCACAATCAAATGGAAAGAAACCTGATCCGCCTACGTCCTAGCATGCTAGCTAACAGCAAATGAAAAAAAAAAAAAAAATTAAAGCTGTAAAGTACTATATAGTGCATTTTATCAATCGCAGTTGCATAATGTAAGTTAAAAAACAGGTTGCTGTTGTTATGTGCCGTGCAGTCGGTTCCGACTTATAGTGACCCTGTACAGGGTTTCAGAGGCTGTAAATCTTTATGGGAGCAGGTGGTGGTTGTTGTTGTGCCTTCGAGTCGAGTCGATTCCGACCTTGTAGTTCAAAAATGGGTTTGCAGTCTGGCGCATTAACCCACAGCGCCACACAGGTGGTTGTGGTGGTTGTGTGCCGTGGTTCCGACTCATAGCGACCCTGCACAGGGTTTCCGAGACTGCAAATCTTTACAGGAGCAGGAAGCCTCATTTTTCTCCCGGGAAACGGCTGGTAGTTTCGAACTGCTGACCTTGTGGATTACAGCCCGATTTGTAATAACTATGCTACCAGAGCGGAAAATAACGTTTCTAAATGGTTTACTCCTTTAAAAATAACCTTATAACCTAGAGAAAGCCCCCAAAGTAGTAACATTTTTATGGCACTGGCCTGTGGGTTAATGCCCTGGACTGCAAGATCGGCTGGAATCACAAGGTCAGCGGTTCAAGCGCACCAGCCGCTCCTCGGAAACCAACTCGACGGCACTGAACAACAACAATTGTAAATACTGGAGCACATATCTTAATGATCTTATAACATATACCATCTGCTTACCAAATTTTACATATTGTTATGTGCAGTCGAATCGGTGGAGACCCTGTATAAGCATAGTACTCTATTGGAGTGTATGTATTTATGATTAAGTTAGAAATAAAACCTGAAACAAGAATGGGTTTTGCCTTTATTACCTGTCACAAACACTGAGAAACTGGCAATTAAAAATAGCAGAATATCACTGTTGTATAGATGTGTGTTGTTAAATGCCATCGAGTTGGTTCTAACTCATAGTGACCCTGTATAGGATTCCTGAGGAGTGGCTGGTGAGCTTGTACTGCCAACCTTGCGGTTCAAATTGACCTTGACATCCAGTGCACAGTGCCCACCAGGACTCCACAGATGTGTGTATTGAGTTGTAATTTGTCATAACAATGCCCTCCCAAGCTCTCTAAAAACTCCCTCTCTTCCTAATGTTTCTGTAATATGTAGAGTTTTCTGCTATCAAAGATGTTTAGATCGTCAGTGAAATGATTCTTCAGGAATTGGTACATCAGGCTGCTTCCCTTTATTCAGAGAAAATAGCTGTATGCTTTGATGAATGTAACAACCAGCCTCCAATTTATTACACCTACAAGACTGTGGTTAATGCTGCTTCAGAATTATCAAAATTTCTGCAATTACACTGTGATTTTCAAACAAATCGGGAAATTGGCCTCTACTGCCATCCTGGGATAAACTTACCCTCATGGATTTTAGGGTAAATATTTTTTATTTTTGTAAATTGTATAATTTAATACTTAAACTATATTGCAAGTTACTGTTTTGTTTATCTTTGATTTTTTCTATATTTCTGGGTCAATATTGAACAGGTTAAAGGAATTTCATTTCCACTAATATTATTTTTAGTCATTTAAATGAATGAATCTGAGCTTATTTAGAAGAAAAAGCGAGTCATGGTACAACGTGGTAGAGTAAGCATTCAAACATAAGATCTGTTTGAATTGCAAGGTAGGTGGTTCAAACTCACCAGCCGCTCCTTGGAAACCCGGTATAGGGTCACTGTGAGACTGAACCAACTCGATGGCACAGAGCATTTAGAAGAAACTAAAGGTTTCAACTAATAATTGCAGAACATTTAAATATTTCCAAAACATAAAAACTTAAATTTTTTGTTAAAGAAAATTATCTTAAATTCTATTATTATTTTAAAGAAAATGGATATTTTGGAAAAACTGTACATTGGATTTTTAGTCACTCAGATATTCAGTACATAAATAAATGAGTTTCTGTTAATAATCCTTTTAAATTGGGGTGTGAATCCATTGTTGTTGTTCTGTGCCGTGGAGTCGGTTCCGACTCATAGCGACTCTGCACAGGGTTTCCGAGGCTGTAAATCTTTACAGGAGCAGAAAGCCTCATCTTTCTCTCGCGGAACAGCTGGTAGTTTCGAACTACTGACCTTGCGGCTCACAGCCCGATTCATAACCACTATTTAGAAATATTTATTCAAAGAAATGTTTACAAAGTTCAGTTGTTTAGATTGTTCTAGAATATTCTTACGTAGTGATTTCTGTACTCGAGTTTTGCAGTAAATGAAAGTTTTCAAATAATTTGAGAATTTGATTATTATCCAATAAGATGTGTCCTATTTGAATATTCAAGTATAAAACGAAATACTGTTTACATGTTTAATTCTTATTCAGTCAACTGGCATATACTTATTGAAAATGTACTATGTAGAAAGATGTAGTCTTCCCACTGTATACCTCAAAGTACTTTTTGTTAAAATGGCTAACTGATCATTGATCTTGTTTGTGCAAGTATTAGCTGTACACAAATCAGTATTAAAGTTTGTTTGTTGTTTTCTCCCCATTACAGTGTTCTGGTTTTGGTGAAAGAAGTTTTATTGTAGTGCAGATTCTCATGAAGTTACATGTGGATGTTTAGTTTATGGTATCCTACATTTCTATTGTTGTTGTTTAGTGCTGTCCAGTCAGTCCTGACTCATATCGACCCTGTGTAGGGTTTCCGAGGAGCAGCTGGTGGATTGAACTGACGAACTTGTGGTTTGCAGTCCAGTACTGATCTGGTAGCGTAGTGGTTACGAATTGGGCTACGAACCTTAAGGTCAGCGGTTTGAAACTACCAGCCACTCCGCGGGAGAAAGATGAGGCTTTGTACTCCCGTAAAGATTTACACCCTCGGAAACCCTGTACAGGGTCGCTATGGGTCGGAACCGACTCGATGGCACTTAACAACAACAACAACAACTGATCCTTTAGCATTACACCAGGAGTCCATCCTACATAGATAAATGAAATTTAACCTGTGTTGTGTTTTCGTAGTAGAAAGCTAACCAACTGCATTATATTATGAGGCACTGGTGGTTTAATGGTAGAATTCTCATCTTCCAGGCGGGAAGTGCGCTTCATGAGCAGCTTCCAGCCATCTGTCAATGGACACTTGTTCCTTGCTGTGGTGCTGAACAGGTTTCAACAGATTCCAGATTAAGACCAAGAAGAAAGGCCTGGGTATCTACTTAAGATCAGCTAATAAAAACCTTTAGGGTTACAGTGGTCCAGTCCTGTTGTGCATGGGTTGCTGTTGTTCTTGTTAAGTGTTGTTGGATAGGTTCCAACTTACAGCGACCCTGTATATGGTTTCCAAGGAGTGGTTGGTGAGTTTGAACCATCAATCTTGAGATTCAAACTGACCTTGTGGTCAAGTGCTTATCCTACAGCGCCACACCAGGACTCTGTCAAGGTCTAATCAATGGCATATTACAACAATACCATACTGTAATACATTAACTTCGGAAAATCTTGAGTTTCTCTGTTTCAAGTGATAAGAATTTAAAATAGGAAATTCAGTGTTAAATGCAAATTACTCCATTTTAAGCATATATTCAGGATATTCAGTCTTAACAAGTTATTCATAGCCAAAGATGTGTCAATGAAGGCACAAGGGCTTTCTGATCAGGTGAAATGCTGCAGACATTCTATGCTGATTCTACTTTGTTTCTTTAGAATTCTCCAGGTCCCTGCTGCTTATGCTCCTATTGATCCCGATTCACCACCAACATTATCAACTTATGTTATGAAAAAATGTAACCTTACCTATATCCTGGTTGAAAAAACGCAAGTTGATGTAAGTTGAGGTGTTTAAATTGCTTTTTTATGTGTTATGTTTATCTTTTACCTGAAGAATTTTCCCCCATGTGTTGATTTCTAAATTTACAGTTGTTAATCTCAGTATTATTAGCTGTTATAAAGAGTATCCTGTGCATTATAGAATGTTTAGCAGCATCCTTGATCTCTGTCTACTAGATGGCAGTAATATCACTCCACCCTCCCACCCCCATCGGTATTTTAATAACTGAAAGTGCCCATGAATTTCCAGATGTCCTTTGGGGGCACTAAACCATCTCTTACTCCACTGAGAATCACTGCTCTCTGACATGAAAATAACTTCTAGTCTGTAAAGTATTGTGTATTGTAGTAAATTTTCTTTTTTGTCCCCAAAGTATTTCTTATACTGGAAAATTTTTTCTTTTCATGTTTTTGGCAGTGGAGTTCTTGGGCGATGAAAATGGTTAAGACTCAGCTGCTCATTAGTTAGCAACATTATTTTATTTCATTTTTTAATGTTTTATTGTGAATTATGTGATAGTTTACATGGGAGAACATTAGCTTTACATTCATCCTATCATATATCGGTTCACTACCATGGTTACAATCCCCTCCATGCATCATCAACCAACCAAAGGGTGTACCCTGCAAGCCTGCCCCCTGTTGTCAGCACACGGCCCCTCTCCCTCTCTGGGTTAGAGTCCCCAGCTGCTCCATCTCTCCACATCATCGTCTCTGCCTCCATCTCTGGTATCACTGCTTCTCTGGGTAGGGTCCCGCTCTCTGCTTTTCTCTCTTGATGGTCCCAGGGATCTCCTAGGTTTATTTTTTGAAGAAGAGGCTAGCACTTAGATTAGGTCTTTCTGGAAAACTAGAATTATTATTATTGAAGTGATTCTTAACCAAACATCTAGCTGAGAAATACTGCTTTAGGTCAAGAGTTGGTACTCTTGTGTTCTACAAGATAAAGGCTATGGTGCATTATTATTTCTTGCTTATAAAATAATTGCTTTACTGAAGAGAAAAAAGTGTTATCAAAAGTATATTGAATTGATTCCAATTTTACCCATTGTCTATATGAACCAGTTTCCATTTGAGGATAATTTAAATGCATTCCACCTATGTGTATTGTAGGTATACTTACATATAGCAATAACAATTACTAAGACTTTACAGTATACAGGAGAATTCCTTGACAGTCATGGATACTAAAGCCTCTAGAAAGAGGTACCTAAAGAATAAACGTAAATTAGTATCTGGCCAAAGCTTCTTTGTCATCATCAAATTTGTTATACTTTTATTGTTGATAAGTAAACCAAACTAAAATGAGATTGTGGCATTCATGTATCTTAACGACCTTGGTTTAAAATTTTATAGCGAAGTAGTTTGGTGTGAGACTTGATTATTGTTATCGTGACCACATATATATAGTAAGGAGGTGGGCACATAGCAAATCCCATAAAAAGTCTCTGAAGCAGTGGTTCTTTGGTTCTCAGTCAGAAGTGATTTTGCCTCTCAGGTGACACTTGGCAATGTCTGGAGGTATTTTTGATGATCATGATGGGGTTGGAGGTTCTTGTGGTATCTAGTAGGTATAGAGGCCAGAGATGTTTTCAGACATTGTACAGCATACAACAAAGAATTACCCCGTCCAAGGTGTTGCTAGTATTGAGGTTGAAAATTTTATCAGACATGAGGTGGGTGGGAGAATATTGACATGTGAAAGAAGACTAAGACATGATTCTTGCCCTCCTTTTAAAGTGAGCTAGAAAGAAAAGGTTCTGCTTAAAAATAGATTTTTTTCCTATACATAATACAGGAATATATAGGAATATACGTATACATAGCTAGGTTGATCCATAGTTAGATCTATACACAGATAGATAGTTGTGTTGTTGTTAAGTGCTACAGAGTGGGTTCTGACTCTTAGGGACCCTGCATATGGTTTCCAAGGAGTGTCTGGTGAATTCAAACCACTGACCTTGAGGTTAGCAGTCCAGTGCTTACATATATTTTAGAGGCTACTTCCATGCACAACATACAAGCAGAAAATAAGGGTGTTGTTTGTGACCTGTGTGCTGATTTTATATTATCTGTTTTTATATAAGTGTGAAAACAAGTTATCTTGCATTAAGTTGTTTAAAAAAATAATTAAAAAGGTATATTCAAACAGAGTGTCACTTTCAGCAAGTGTCAGTGAGATTCAGCATCTTTTCATTTGTCTCCATCCACAACTCCCCTGAGCCAGACCCACCTAACTTTTGAGGCTCACTTCATATCTATAAAGGTACCACAGCCTGTTGGTTCTTTCCTTGCAGCCATTTCTGCCCACTTCTTTTTCAGTAGACTAGTTCAGGTTATCCTGTATCTGAGAAATTGTATCTAAATTGTTGCAATTCAAGATTCATTAAATAGTTCTTTGTTGTTGTTGTTGTTGTTAAGTACCATGGAGTCGGTTCCGACTCATAGTGACCCTGCACAGGGTTTCTGAAGCTGTAAATCATTATGGAAGCAGAAAGCCTCATCTTTCTCCCACAGAACGGCTAGTAGTTTCGAACTGCTGACCTTCTTGTTTATGAACCCATCATCTGTGAAGTACAGTCTAAGTCTACTTAGTCTATGTTGTTGCCACCTTCAACTGGATGTTGTAACATACAAGTTAAGATCTTAATTCTTAGTATACTAAGTTTTTAAGGAGTTAACATCTCATCTTCTCCCAATAGCATAACTTCTACCTCTCCTTCCTCCCTCCCTACTACAGTTCTTGAAACTGCAACGTTATGGAATACTTAGCATTTTCCACAAACACTGGCTTTCTCAGGTCAGAGTCTCTGTACTGGTTCTTGTCACCTGAAGTGCCCCCTTTTCTTTATTTGGAGAACAGCTACTTACACTTTTTAAGATTTAACTCAAATACTGCCAGTGAAGCAATCCTTGACCTTTCAGGTAAAATCCAACTTCCCCTATTCCCATGAGCATTCCTACTGTCCTTCATCATAGTTACTGAGCACAATTGTCTTGCAGTTGTGCCTGTTTATTCTGAAGGTGACTTTGAGACTAAGGAAACCACCGTATTCTTGGAGATTTCTTATTTATCTTTTATCCCTGGATGCATAGCAAGTACCCCCCAAAAAAAACTTCATTGAAGGAGTAAATGAATGTCTCATATTCTGTTTATTTTTTAAAATGTTTTTTAACAAACTAATATTGTAATTTTTTCCTGTTTTAAATAGAAATTCAGGTCTTCCTATGCCTCATTACTGAATTATGATACATTGTCAGTAGAACATACTGACCTAGTGCTCTTCAAACTTCACTGGAAGAATATTGAGTTGAATTTGACACCAAGTGATGGAAAAGAGGACTATGGAAAAGAAAACATGAAAAACAGCAGGTGTTCTGGAAACAGCAATGAAGAAAAGTCAGAATACATAGATGTGAGGCTGAAGCATTGCTTAGCTTATATTCTGTATACTTCAGGGACCACAGGAACTCCTAAGATTGTCAGAGTGCCGCATGCATGTATAGTACCAAATATCCAGCATTTTCGGTAAGTTCTTTCCTTAGAATCTTTATTCATAACTTGTATTTTAAAGGCGGGGTGGGGAGGTGGGGCAGAGTTAACTATTTGTTCTTTATAACTCTTGTTCTAAATTGATAATCCAAAAAAATAAGGTCTCTTTTGTTTGAACTGTATGTGATCTTTGATTCTCTGCAGACTAGAACTTCCCGTGTTTGATCCAGGCCTGAAGCCAAACGCAGAATGTGTAATGATATGATTGGACGTGGTGCTTTCATGTAATTGTTAGTAAGATGGGAGGAGAGAGTATTCCTGGCAGAAGTATGAGAGAGTTTGCCTGTGTGTCAGGGCAGCTTTTTAGAAAAGAACAGGATGGCGGAGATGTGGCCTGAGGGGGTAGAGGGTAAGCCCTGGTAGGAAGTTTGAACTTACTCCCTGTATGTGATGGGGAACCATTAAAGGATCTGTACATTATTAAGTTTCGCTCCTGTAGTATTATGGAGTTTGATACCTTCAGGAGATGTGAAACCTATACAAAAAAAAAGGGGTGCTATTAAGATTCTCAATTTTACAAGAAGGAAGCAGAAGGTGGTGAAGAACTAAAAGGGAATCGTTTTAGAAAATGTTTAAGAAGAAAGAGAAATAGAAATCTTATGAGACATGTAGTTTTTTTGTAACTTTACCTTTTATGTAAACTTAAAATTTTCTAGGAACCACATTTAAAAAGTGAAAGAAACTAATGAAATTAAATTTTAATAGTGTATTTTATTTACTTTGTTGTTGCTGTTAAGTGCCATTGAGTCAGTTCTGACTCATAGTGACCCTGTACAGGGTTTCCAAGCAGCAGCTGGTAGGTTTGAACTGTTGACCTTGTGGTTCGCAGTCCAGTGCTTATCCTACAATGCCAGTACATTGTTGTTGTTTTAGGTGCCATCAAGTGGGTACCGACTCATAGCGACCTTATGCACAGCACATCGAAACACTGCCCGATACTGGGCCAGCCTCAGCCACGCTTGAGTCCATCGATACCACTTTGCAATCCATCTCACTGGGGGTCTTCCTCTTTTTCT
>NW_006408633.1:4795529-4800735 GCF_000296735.1 Chrysochloris asiatica
TATTCCATCAATTCCTTGTGCCCTGTTTTTGCTAATTCCTTTAATGCACCTTGGACTTCCTCCTTCAACATCATTGCCTCTTGGTTATATGCTACCTCTTCAAATGGTTGAACACCAACCAGTTCCTTTTGGTACAATGACTTTGGGTATTCCTTCCATTTTTTTTTTTTTAAGGTTTTTATTGTGAATTGAGTGAACGTTTACAGGGCAGATCATCAGTTTTACATTCAACAAATCCTACACCTTGTTTCATTACAATGATTATAACCCCCTCCATGTACCATCAATTAACAGTATGTCTCTCTCTTCATTTTAGCTTCTTAACAAAAAAAACACTCAGGCTTATATAATAATTTACACCTCCAAAAGGCACATTCTGCAAGTCTGCCTCCTGGCCACCAGCTCTTAGTCCCTCTCTTCCCATCAGTCTAGAGTCCTCAGCTGCTCCCCGTTTCCATGACCCCATTTCTGCCTCCGTCTCTGGTGTCGCTGCTTCTCTGGATAAAGTCCCGCATTCTGCTTGTGCTCTTCTCCCTTGATAGTCCTAGGGTCCTCTGTTTCTGGACTGTAAAATTAACTACTCCCCAGTTTTTGTTACAAAACTTCTACCTTTACAATTGTGACAGTCGCAATTAGTCATGATAACAGTTATTCACTATTGAATCATGTGAATCTCATCCTCATCTCTTTTCACCAGGCCCATCTAGACAAGATGAAAACTATGCAGTGGGGACGTTTTATTCCAACCTATACTCTTTAACTAAATTCCCTCTTGAAACCTTGTAAGCCAGTCACTTCGTGCCTTTATTGCCTCCTCATTTTAGGTAGCCAATGTCTAAGTTGCCTGCCCCTATCTACCCTGTGTACAGAAGGGATAACATTGATACCTGAGTGAAGACCCCTTCCCTCTCTGTTGGTATTTAGAGTAACTACCTCCATTAGTATAAGGAACTCTGGTAGCATAGTGGTTACGAATTGGGCTGCTAACCTCAACATCAGCAGTTCGAAATTACCAGCTGTTCAGCGGGAGAAAGATGAGGCTTTCTGCTCCCATAAAGATTTACAGCCTCGGAAACCCTGTACAGGGCCACTGTGAGTCGGAACTGACTCCACAGCACATAACAACAACAACAACATCAAAGTAAGGTCTGATCAATAAGTCAGGTAAAGTTAAAAAGTTTTATTGGGTAGAAAAAATGTTCTTGAATTAGAAGCACCTGTCTGAAGAAATGAGTTTGTCACATTACAATTTGATCACCTTATAAGCAATACAAAGTGTTAGTGGAGCTCCCAAAAGAGAAATTGAAAATAGTTGGTTGTCATTTACTGAATTAGCTGGAAGCATCTTAGATTGGTTTATTAAATTTATGTGTTTATATTCTCTAGGTTGTTATTGGTAAATAATCAAGTTGGTTCTGACTTAGCAACCCTGTATAGCGTTTCTTAGACTTTCCATCTTTTTGGGAGCAGAGAGTCTTCTCCTGCGGAGAGGCTGGCGAGCTTGAACCACAGGCCTTGTAGCTCACAGTCCAGTGCTTATCTTATGGAGCCACCATGCTTCCATTCTATAGGTTAGTTGTGACTTACCTAATTATTAAACTTTTTTACCAGAGCAGCTTCATCAAGAGATTGTAGTTACTGGGAAGGGTGGAGATTTAAGGTCAAATGGGGAGACAATTTTCTTTTAATAGTCACACACTGCCCACTGCCATTGAGTCAGTTCGGACTCACAGCAGCATTGTGGACAGAGGAGAGCTGCTGCATAGCTTTATGAAGCTGTCAGTCTTCACGGAAGCCGATTGCCTCCTCTTTCTCCTGGAGAGTGGCTAGATTCCACTTAACAGCCCAATGCTTAACCCATGGTGCCACCATGGTGCTTGGTATTTAAAAGTAGTGAATATTAAAAGAAATTGTTAGTAAGATATTTTACATTCTCTTTCTTTCAATACTAATAACCAAAATCCAGCATAGATTTAACATTTACATACACATCTCACTTTGGAGAGGGTGTGGAATGAAGAGGATGTTGCTGACACTGGATAGATTTTGGTTGAAAGTAGAGCATACCAGAAGATGTTTGCTTGTGTTTTATTAACTATGCAAATGCATTTGATGACCATCTATGGATAACATTGAGAAGACTGGAAATTCCAGAACACTTAATTGTGCTCATGTACAACTTGTATACGGAAGAGAACAAGGAGCTAATGAGTTGTTTAAAATCAAGAAACAACCAAATTGTCTCACTTACTTTGGACATGTTATCAGGAGGAGGGACTAACTAGTCCTTGGAGAACAACATCATTCTTGGTAAAGTGGATGGTCAGCAAAGAAGAGGAAGACCTTCAATGAGATGAATTGGCACAGTGGCTGCAATAGTCATCTCAAGCATAGCAGTTGGCAAGGATGGCCCAGATCCAGGCAGTGGGTCATTCTGTTCTGCACAGGATCACTACGAGTTGGAACCGACTTGCCAGTGCCTAACAACAACATAGCCTTTAGTGTTCAGTTGGCACATGTTGTTGCTGTTAACTGCATTCCAACTCATGGGGATCCCATGTATGCAAATCAAGGTAGAACTACTCCATAGGACTTCCAAGGATGCAACAATTCGGCAAATAGATTACCATGCTTGTCTTCCAACATAACCTCTGGGTAGTTTGTTAAATGGCTGTCAAGTTACTTCCGACTCAGAAACTCTGTATAGGGTTTCCAAGGAGTGGCTGGTGAGTTTGAACCACTGACCTTGCCGTTAGCAGTTCAGTGTTTATCCTGCAGTGTCACACCAGGACTCCTGGGTACGTTAGAAATTTCAATTTCTGCTAGTAGTGCTTAACCATTTGTACTACTTAGGGACTCCATGTAGGCCCATGCGACTTTTTGTTATTGTGATCAAGTGTCATCAAGTCAGTTTCAACTCAGAGACACCTTGGATAGGGTTTCTGAGACTTTAGATCTTCACTGGAGCAGAAAGCCTCATCTTTCTCCTGTGAAGGGACTGGTGGGCTCAAGTTGCCGACCTTGTGGTTTGCAGTCCAATGCTACTTAGGGAGTCCATATGTTGTTGTTAAGTGCTGTAGAGTTGGTCCTAACTCATAGTGACCCTGTATAGGGTTTCTGAAGAGCAACTGGTGAGTTTGAGCCACCAACCATGTGGTTCAATACAACCTTGTGGATGAGTGTTTATACTACACCAGGTCTCCAGGAGTTCATATAGGCCCACGTAATGAGCAACCATCCTTCTCCAGCGACTGGTCTGCTGGAGAAGGATATCATATTTAGTAGGGTGGAGGGTCAGAGAAAAAGAGGAAGACCCCCCAGCGAGATGGATTGACCCAAGTGACAGCATCAATGGGCCCAAGCGTGGCAACAACAGGATCGGGCACTGTTTCATTCTGTTGTGCATAAGGTCCCTATGAGTTGGTACTGACTCCATGGCACCTAACAACAACAACAACTAGCAACCATCTGGGACAAAACAAATTTAGGAAGGAATGGTTACATACTGCAGAGTTGTTAAGGCAAAATTTCTAAGGCTGAAAGGCATCTATTGTAATTCAGAATCAGATGTTTAATGATTTCCCAGTATAGGTCAGATGGGGGCATTGGTGGTGGTCTATAGTAGAATTCTCACCTTCCATGCTGGAATCCTGGGTCCTTTCCTAGCCCTTGTACCCCAAACATGGCCAGTACGTCAGTGGAGACAGCATTTCCCACATCCCATTGTATGTCCGATGGATCTTGGCTGAAAGCAGAGACTATCTGAAAGATGTTTACGTGTGCTTTATTGACTACACAAAGGCTTTAGATTGTGTGGATCATGACAAGCTATGGACAACATTGCGAAGTATGAGTATTCCGGAACACTTAATTGTGCTCATGAGGAGTCTGTACATGGACCAAGAAGCAGTTGTTCAAACAGAACATGGGAACACTGAGTGGTTTAAAATTAAGAAAGTGCGACAAGGTTATATTCTTTCACTATATTTACTCAACCTGTATGCTGAGCAAATAATCTGAGAAGCTGGGTTATATAAAGAAAAACGTGGCATCAGGATTGGAGGAAGACTCATAAACAACCTGTGATATGCAGATGATACAACCTTGCTTGCTGAAAGTGAAGAGGACTTCAAACATTTACAGATGAAAATCAAAGAGCACAGCCTTGGGTATGGATTACATCTCAATGTAAAGCAAACAAAAATCCTCACCACTGGTCCATTAAACAACATTCTTATCAACGGAGAAAAGATTGAAGTTGTCAAGGACTTCATTCTTCTTGGATCAGTTATCAACATTCACAGAAGCAGTAGCCAAGAAATTAAATGATGCATTGCATTAGGCAAATCTGTTGTACAAGACCTTTTTAAAGTGTTGAAGAGCAAAGATATCAACTTAAGGACTAAGGTGTGCCTGACCCAAGCAATGGTATTTTCAATAACCTCATATGCCTGCGAAAGCTGGACAGTAAATAAGGAAAACCATAGATGAATTAATGCTTTTGAGTTGTGGTGTTAGAGGAGAATATTGAAAGTGCCATGGGCTGCCCATAGAACCAACAGATCTGTGTTAGAAGAAGTGCAGCCAGAGTGCTCCTTAGAGGCCAATATGGCCAAACTTCGTCTCTCATACTTCAGACATGTTGTCAGGAGGGACCAGTCGCTGGAGAAGGCTATCATGTTTGGTAAGGTGGAGGGTCAGAGAAAAAGAGGAAGACCCCCAGCGAGATGAATTGGCAAAGTGGCAGCATCAGTGGGCTTAAGCATGGCAACAATAGTGTGGTTGGCCCAGGATTGGGCAGTGTTTCGTTCTACTGTGCATAAGGTAGCTATGAGTTAGCACTTACTCAATGACACCTAACAACAACAACATTGTCAGGTCTCCATGAGTTGAGAGTCGGTTGGAAAGCTGCTAGCAACAACAGCCTATGGCAGATTACAGTAGGCTGGAGTTAAGGGAATGGGAGATAAAGGAAAAGGAGGTAACAAAAATGATGTTTTGTTCTAGAAACTAGTTTTAAAAGGAAACAGCATAGAAAGAATGCTAGGAGATGTGAAAGGTTTTGTTTAAGATAAGGGAGGTTTATGAACCAAGCATAGGGACCTGGGAGAGAGGGTTGGATTAAACAAATAAATAAGCAAAGTAATATGAAAGGAGTGACATTTAAAATATTAGGTGAATTCCAGGGAAAGTCAAAAAGTATTGC
>NW_006408633.1:4800961-4803721 GCF_000296735.1 Chrysochloris asiatica
AGAATTCTGCACTCTTCAGTTTACACCACATCAAAATGGCAATTTTGGCATCCTTAACGGACTCAAATCGTGTTCTTTTGAAATATTCTTTGAGTTTGGAAAACAATAAGTCTGAAGGGGCAAGATCAGGGCTGTAGGGTTGGTGGGGTAAAGTTTCCCAGTGAAATTCTCATAAGACAGCCCTTGTGCCCTTGGAGAGTGAGCAGGTGCATTGCTGTGATGGAAAAATTCCTTAGCACAACTATCGTGACCTTTTTCTCACCATTGTAGTTTTCAGTTTTCTTAAGAGTTTTTCCTAGTAAGCCCCAATGATTGTCCTGTGTGCTTCAAGAAAATCTATCACGATTACCCCTTTGAGGAGCCATCAGTGCAAGCAATCAAGTCCCTTCAGGAGAAACCCCCCTCCAATACTGAAACTCAAAGGTAACACATGAGCAGGCATGTAAGCTTGCTGATTAAGCAAATCAGGCCAACTCAAAATAACCTCTATTAATTTAAAACCAACTGATTAGTGACATCATTAATCAGCAACATCTCTTCACAGCAGCTGTTAATTAGTGTTTGATGGAAAAACTTGTAGAAGCTGTGTGTATGCTACAAAGTGGCCTCTGCCTCTCCAGCTCTTATGGGAGTATTTTTTATAGCCCACCCAAATGGGGAACATTGGGAGCCCAGGTGGCGGAGCGAGTTATACATTGACTGCTAACTGCAAGTCAGCAGCTGGAGTCCACCAGGCACTCCTCAGGAGAAAGAGGAGGCTTTCTGCTCCCCTAAAGGTTTACAGCCTCTGAAACCCTGGGTGGCTGAGTCAGAATCAATTTGATGACAGTGGGTGGGGTGGGTAATGGGAGACAGATTAGAAAAGGAACTCAGTAGATTGTAATTCAGTCCTGTCAGGCTGACACATCAAAAACTTACAGACTCTCTGGTGGTGTAAATTATTATATATGCCTGAGTGTTTTTTTTTTTTTTTTTAAAAAAAAGCTAAAATGAATAGAGAGAAATACTGTTAACTGATGGTACATGGAGGGGATTATAATCACTGTAATGAAACAAGATGTGTGATTTGTTGAATGTAAAATTGATGATCTGCCCTGTAAACTTTTGCTCAATTCACAATAAAAACATTAAAAAAAAACACCCAAACTATTACAAATACATAAGCTGAACATGTGTGGGAGGGAGTGGGAATATATTCACAAATATATAAAGGTTTGATAGGATATTTGTACATAGATGTTTACTTTTGCTACAAATATACCCATGAATGTGGTTGAGCATACATGGGGCAAAATTATGGAAACTTCTTAGATATGACCAGATACCTTGAGGGAATGAGTCACTGGGCCTGGGGGCTCAGGACCATAGTCTTGGAGGACACCATGGTCAATTGGCATAATATAATCCACAAAAAAAGATGTTCTATATCCTCCTTAAGTGAGTAGCAACTGAAATCTTAAAAATTCATCAACAGCCATCTAACAGCCATCTAAGGGGCAACTATTGATCTCTTCCTGTCGGGAGGAAAAAAGACTGAAAAAAATAGAAGACACTTGAAAACATTTAGTCCAATGGATTAATGAACTATGTGAACATCAATCTCTATGACCTTGAGACTAGAAGAACTAGATGGTGCCTGTTACTACCAACTGCTCTGAAATGGACACATTAGAAAGTCCTGGATAGAATGGGAGAAAATGTAGAACAAAATGCAAAATTACTAAAAAGGCCAGACTTACAGGTCAGATAAAGACTGGTGGTAGAACTCTGAGTCTATTGCCCCTGGTCACCATTCAGGTCTGGAACTGAACTTGCCCCTGTGGCTGAATTTTCAGCCAAGCAATAGATAGGTATGTAGAGCGAACATCAACAATGCTGAGGTATGTATGCATACCATAGAACTGATGGTTAATCATTTGAGATCAAAAGGGCGATATCTACCTAAGGACAAAGTTTAGAAGGGTGGGAAAAGGAGGAATGGAAACAAACACGGGGAGGAAGTAGGATAAATGGTGTTATATCCTGGGATTACAGTCGAGATGAAGCAAAGTCTATGATTTGTTGAATGTAGAACTGATCATCTGCTCTGAAAATCTTCACTCAGTTCACAATAAAAAGTTTTTTAAAAAAAATAACAACCAGCAAACTGTTGCAGCTAACAAATTATGTCACATTAAAAAGTGGGTACTGTTTTAAATAACTTCATTGTTTTGGTGAATCTAAAAGAGAAGAATGAAAATCTGCCTTGGACCCCTGGTCTGACACTGTAGGATCAGCACTGGACTTTGAACCACAAGGTTGGCAGTTGAAACCCACCAGCTGCTCCTTGGAAACTGAGTCGGAACCAACTTGACAGCACTTTGTAGGAGGATGAAATCTGGCTAATGCACATAAACTCCATAGTCATAACTTAACTCTGTTAAAAGATGTGTGGTTGTAAATGTTACACATTTTTCATGACTATATTCTGTTTTCTTTTAGGATCATTTTTAAGGTAACACCTGAAGATGTTTTGTTTCTGGCATCACCTCTGACTTTTGATCCTTCTGTTGTGGAAATATTTGTTGCTTTATCAAGTGGTGCCTCTCTGCTTGTTGTACCAACTTCTGTCAAAATGCTCCCATCAAAATTAGCTGCTGTTCTCTTTTCTCATCACAGAGTGACTGTTCTGCAGGTACATCTTAGAAGCAAATGAAATGTTTTTCATGGTTCAAAATTTCATGACTTTCTTTTAGAGAATATTTTGTATTTTTATAGTTC
>NW_006408633.1:4806687-4823291 GCF_000296735.1 Chrysochloris asiatica
GCAGCCCCATTCATAACCACTACACTACCAGAGCTCCTTATCAAATGATATAGGAGTCATCAAATATATCCACCTTACTGCATACTTCATTTTTTTTAAAGATCTTCTTATGCCAATTTTATTTATAAATAACCTTACTCTGATATGCAGTAAGGACCTAATTTGATATGAAGCAAAGATATTAACAGCTCTCACAAGAACATATGCTACTAAGTTTTTGAAAATTAGAAAGAATAAGATATCATGAGTTAGTTGGGATGGAGAAGGGCCCTCAATAAAATGGGTGACGCTTTTGAGGAAATTAAGAACTTACTTCTTTCAGGAGTAAGGCGTTTTTCCTCCAGTAAAATAAACACCCAATGGTGTGGCGCTGTGGGTTAATGCACCAGACTGCAAAGCTGTTTGAACTGCAAGGTCAGTGGTTCAGGCTCACCAGTTACTCCTCAGAAACCATATACAGGGTTGCTGTGGGTCAGAACTGACTTGACGGCACTTAACAACATCACAAACCTAAAGTAATATGTGAGTATTTATATTTTCATACACTGGACAACGAAGTTATATTACTTAAACATGACGTCTCTTTAAAAGTGAAACCTTTTATTCAGAGAAAAAGTAGCCAGGCATCATGTCAGCATAATGTTTTTAGTTTTTAAATGGATTTTTCTTAGAAATCTTATTTTTTTCTGTTATTTGCAAAGTCTTGTTTTTTTGTGCATAATATGGTTTAGTAGTAAAATATTTTGACTGGTGCATTTTGCCACAAAATTTTTAATTGTACTTTTTAAATACCTAAAGAATTAAAGAAATGTAAATCACTAATGCATTAGTAAGTAGCGATTTTTAAAGTTATGGATACTATTTTAAAAATTAAGGAACTAAAAATTATGGAGTTGAAAAGTACAATAAATGGAAGGTCTCAACATCAGGTTTAAGATGACCTAAGACTATCCTGGCATGGCACTGTGGGTTACTGTGCTGGACTGCAAGGTCGGTTTGAACTGCAACGTTGTGGTTCAAACTCACCAGCCGTTCCTCGGAAACCCTATACAGGGTTGCTATGAGTCAGAAGGCACTTAACAACAAGAAAGATTCAGCAACAAGACAGAACCTGAAAAAAGATTTATTGAGATTAATCAGTCAGTCTGAAGACCAGAGCGAAGAAGATTGAAGAAAAATAATTAAAGCTCAGAGGCCTGTGGGACAGCATCTCACATAACATGTATAATTGCATCAAAAAGGAGAAGAGAGAAAAAGGCACAAAAATAAACAATGGCTAAAAACTTTGCAAATTTGATGAAAAGCATTAATTTACACATCAAAGAAGCCCAATAAACCTCAAGTAGGAAATGCAAAGAGACCCATACATACACACAAACTACACAAACTTTTAAAAGCTAAAGACAGAGAAAGTCTTGAAAATATCAACACTATGACATAGAACATCAACTTCTAATTTTAGGGAGTGGAGGCTGGAAGGCAGTGGAATGGCATAGTCAGAATGCTGAAAGGGAGGGAAAAAAATGCCTGCCAACCAAGAATTTTAAATCTAGTAAAACTATCCTTAAAAAAATGTTGACAAAATAAAGACATTTTCAGTAAACAAAGAATGAGAGAATAAATTGCTAGAAGACATGCTTTATAAGAACTACTTCCACCTTAAAGAAAATCGCTCTAGATGATAAGTTATTTCACAGGCAGAAATGAGTAATGGAAATGATAAATATGTGGTTTAATAGGAAATGTGTATCATTTTCTAATTTCTTATATAAAAGGCATAATGTATATTATAGGATTTATAACATGTACAGATGTAATATATGTGACCAGAAGACAAGAGAGGACCATAATAAAAATACTGGAATAATGTTCCTCTATTTTATCAGAAATAACATAAAGTACTTTGTGATAAGGTAAATACACTTTTTTAATCCAAGAGCAGTTACTACAAAACAATAAATTTTAAAAATGAACTACGTTTGTTGATTGCCGTTGACTGGATTCCAACTCATAGTGACCCTGTATAGGGTTTTCGAGAAGAGGCTGGTGAGTTTGAACTGCCAACATTGCTATTCACACTAACTTTCAGTCCAGTGCTTATCCTACAGAGCCATACCAGAATTCTAGGAAACAAATAGTAAATGAAAAATTCTACCGTATCAGTAATTATATTCAATGTGAAAGATCTAAATGCCCCAATCAAACTATTGAGATTACCGGACTGGATAAAGAAAGTAAGATTGAGTTGTATATTGTCTATAAGCAACACATTTGAGATTCAAAGACACAAATAGGTTGAAAGCAAAGCAGTAGGGAAAGACAACACTATTTCATGATGATAATGTGGTCAGTATATCAAGAAGACTGCCATCAAGTCAATTCCAACTCACGTGGGACCCTATAAGACAGAGTAGAACTGCCCCTTAGGGTTTCCAAGTCGTTAGGGAAGAAGGCAGTTGTGGTTAGCAGCACAACACTTAACCCACTGCCGTTTAAGTATGGGCAGTTTATTGTATGCCTATTAAAGCTCAGTAAAACTGTTTAGAAATCTCTATTCATGTTCTCCCCACTTAGGCTCATTTTATAAACCTTTCATATACTTTTTATCTGGGGAGCACTGTGGTCCCATAGAATAAACACTGGACTGCAAACCACAGAAAGATGAGACTTTTGTTCTCGCAAAGATTTAAGGTCTTGGAAGCCCTATATATGGTGGCTATGAGTCTGAACCGACTCCACAGCACTTAATAATAACAACACCACCACTTTTTTCTATATAGAGCTAAAGGGAAAGGAACTAGGAATTGACTTTATTGGTTTTGTTCCTATTATCTTTAAACCCTTTTATTTAAAGTATGTTGTTTTTTAAGTGCTGTCAAGTCAGTTCCAACTCATAGAGACCCAGTATAGGATTGTTGAGGCTGTAAATCTTTATGGGAGCAGAAAACCTCATCTTTCTTCTACAGAATGACTGGTGGGCTTGGACCACTGACTTTGTGAGAATCCAGTGCTTATCCCACAGAGCCACTGTGCTCTGTAGGATAATAAAAGATAAAGGAGAAAAAAAGATAATAAAAGTTATCCCATACAAGACAGTCTAGTGAATCCTAACAAGGGGGTCTAAAGTGGTATGGTATGTAAGAGGGAGAGAAATCAAAGGAGATAAGGGAAGGTTACATGGAGGCAACAGCACTAAGAAGCACTTTGAAGAATTTATTGATTATTTTGAACATTTCATATCCATGGTCTCATACAATATGTAGCCTTTTGTGTCTAGATTCTTTCCCTTGAACATACTGTTTTTAAGACTTACCCATGTTGTAGCGTTAATCCATACTTCAGTCTTTTTTATGGCTGAATTGAGTCCATTGATTTAAACTGTGGAACGAGCATTAACTAGTATTTATGCTGAAGTTTTTCTAAGGCAAAAATCAATACTCACATTAAGAAGGCAATGTTGCTGTCCTAGTAGGTTTCCTAATTTGTTTTGTCATTTGATAAATACAGCCTTAATTTCCATGTTGGCTCCAAATGCTAAACTTTGAACTCATAATTATAGTGTTTACCTTTTTAAAGAAGTGGAAGGAAAGAAATGAATTATTTTTAATGTTTCTGCAGGCAACCCCCACATTGCTTAGAAGATTTGGATCTCAGCTTATCAAGTCAGCTGTTTTATCAGCTAGTACTTCTCTTCGAGTACTAGCTCTCGGTGGCGAAGCATTTCCATCATTGACTGTTCTCAAAACCTGGAGAGAAGAAGGCAATGAAACACAAATATTTAATATCTATGGCATCACAGAGGTTTCAAGTTGGGCGACCTTTTATAGGATTCCAGAGAGGATTCTTAACTCTACTTTGAAGTAAGGATTTGCAGTTATACAAAGTAGAGTTGAGAAAAAGTAGATCTTTTTAGGACCTTAAAAATAATCATGGTTTGATAGGTTAATTTTAGAAACATTATTTTACCTAGTATGCTAAAAGGTGAAATCCAGTCTTTCTTACTGTAATTGGTGGTGAGGTGCTACAAATCCTGTTGGAACTTCTTGTGATTAAACCAAACCCAAAACCTTGTCATCTAGTCAATTCTGACTCATAGTTACCCTGTATAGGATTTCCAAGACTGTAAATCTTTCTGGGAACAGATGTTGTTGTTGTTAGGTGCCATTGTGTCGGTACCGACTCATGGCGACTTTATACATGGCAGAATGAAACACTGCCTCATCCTGGGTCAACCTCACTATCATTGCCACACTTGAGCCCATTGATGCTGCCACTTTGCCAATCCATCGCATTTTGAGTGCCTTCCAACCTGTGGGGCTCATTTCCTGGCACTATATCTGACAGTGTTTCTCTGCTATTCATAAGGTTTTAGTGACTAAGTATTCGGAAATAGTTCATCACTCCTTCTTCCTAGTCTGTCTTTGTCTGGAAGCTCATCTGAAATCTGTCTACCATGGTTGACCCTGCTGGTATTTAAAATACCAGTGGCATAGATTTCAGAATCACAGCAACTCACAAGCCACCACAGTACGACATACCTCTTCTTGGCAGTCTTTAAATTGTAGCATAGCAGAAACTTCCTTTTTTTTCCCTTTATTTGGTAGAATTTGACTTAAATTCTTAAATATATTTAAAGATATTCTGTTTAGATGAAGAAATTTAAACCTGGTTTGGGTTGTTTTTCATAGATGTGAATTGCCTGTGCCACTGGGATCTCCACTGCTTGGAACAGTAGTTGAAGTCAGAGACTCTGATGGCTTCCCAGTTCAAGAAGGCAACGGCCAACTGTTTTTAGGTGGTTTGAACATTCGTTGAATGGGGATTTTTCTTTTTTTTTTTTCCACCAGGAAAAAAATATCTGATGTGTTAATTTTATTCTTTTCCTGATCCCACTTGTGTCCAGTATTTTCTTCAGTTATGATTATTTTTATTTAACCTTATTTTACTTAACCATAGTCATGAAACATTGTATTTTAGTGAATTTTTATAAATATTTCAGATAAAAATGGAAATACTCAAAGGAAAGGTATAAAAGAAATTTAGAAGTTGTTACTTGCACCTTTTTACTTATAGAGAAAATTCTGTTTAATCTATTTATGAACTTTTAAGAAAGCATATATGGATTTCTAGAAGTAAATTTTGTTTTCTCATTTGCTGCCATTTTTTGTACCAAATTGTTTCAGATAAAGTTTAAAAGTTAGCTCCCCCTTTTAAAATATTCTTAGTATAAGACTTAGCTTTGATGTCTCTTGTCATAGATCTGAACTTTTAGGGATAGTCTTGATTTAATCGACTTTAATGTATTTTCCATGGATTTTTTTTTATCATGTTGGTGTTTTTATATTGTGAAGGTGGTAGAAACCGAGTTTGTTTTCTTGATGATGAAATGACAGTACCACTTGGCACAATGCGAGCCACAGGAGACTTTGTGACTGTGAAAGATGGAGAGATATTTTTTAGTGGCCGAAAGGACAGTCAGATCAAACGCCACGGCAAACGTCTTAATGTGGAGCTTGTGCAACAGGTAGCGTTGTTTACATATTAAATATCCATCAATATGTGTAGGTATTGGAGGGAGCCTCCCACCAGTTTTCTGTGCTGAGGTTCTCCACCATACTATCTAAGCCCAACATCTTTGTATTGTAATAAATGTCCATAAAAGCTTTGGATAATTCAGTGTGTCCCTTATCCTAGCATGAAGAGAGGGTTGTGTTTTAAATGAGTGACAAAACAGTCTTTCATAATACAAAAATAAATTTGATTTATTTTGCTTTAGAGCTATTGTTTTTGAAAAATATTAAGAATCGTGTGTGCTAGTAACTGTTTTGTGTGCGGTTGAGTTGATTCTGACTCAGCAACCCTGTATACTTGCTTCCAAAGCTATAAATCTTTTGGGAGCAGAAAGTTGCATCTGCTGTGTCTGGAGTGATTGGTAGATTCAAACTGCTGACCCCGTGCTTAGCAGCCCAGCTTGTAAGCCATTGTACTACCAGCTTTCCTGCTAATAACTGTAGCAAACGTAAAGAAATTTTTTAGTATATTCCAAAAGTTGATTTGATTGTATTAATTTCTAGCATGATAAGATTGAGCATGTAACAAGCTTATTTTCAAATTTCCCCTAATAAATTGGGATGCTCTCTCTCACAGGTAGCTGAAGGGCTACCGCAAGTGGAATCATGTGCAGTTACATGGTATAATCAGGAAAAACTAATTCTTTTCATGGTGTCCAAAGAAGAGTTAGTAAAGGATTACATCTTTAAAGAACTTCAGAAACATCTTCCAAATCATGCAATACCAGATGAGCTTGTGTTGATTGATTCTCTACCATTTACATCTCATGGTAAACTCATTTAAAGCTGATATGTTTCAGTGCCACGTAATACTGTTTATGTTCTAGAATAAAATTTAATTGCCATTTGTATCTTTATTAATGTATAAATGTTAACGAATGTATTTATTTATTGTGAATTTGTAGTCATCAAGTGCCATTGAGTCGATTCCAAACCATAGCGACCCTCTATAGGATTTCCAAGGAGCAGGAATCTAGTGGACGGCATTTAATAACACTGTATTCATTGTGATATGGTGGTGTTAAATGCTGTCGAGTCAGTTCTGACTCACAGCGACCCTTACAGGGTGTGTCTGAGTACTGGCTGGTGGCTTTGCAGTCCCATACTTGGCCTAGGCTTTATATAATTAACTCATTTTATCTTTAAAAAATCCTGTGAGTAAATGGTATTAATTTCTGTTTATAGATGAGGAAATTAAGACTTGTTGTTGTTAAGTGCCTTCGAGTTGGCTCCGACTCTTAGTGACCCTGTATAGGGTTTCTGAGGAGTGGCTGGTGAATTTGAACTGCTGACCTTGCGGTTCAAACCAACCTTTTGGTCCAGTGCATTATCTCACAGTGCCACACCAAGACTTAGCTTCCCCAAACCACCTTGCTAGGTAGTAATAGAGTTAAAATTCTTTTTGAACTGTTTGACTTCAAATTTTATGTACTTAATTATCTATTACCTTCTGGTTTTCATCTTTATTTGTTTTAGTTACTTCTAAATGCAGTAAGGAGTCCTGGTGTGGTGTTTTGGGTTAATGCGCCAGACTGCAAAGCCGTTTAAACTGCAAGGTTGGCGGTTCAAGCTTACCAGCTGCTCCTCAGAAATCCTATACAGGACCAACAACAAATGCAGTAATTGCTCAGTTAATAATGCCATATCTTTAGCCTTTTAAATGAGATAACATTAATTTCTCCCTCCCTTTTACTTAGTTATTATTTGCTACATTTTTGGTAGCATGGGATTGCTTTTATGTAGAATTGATTGTCTGTAATAAATTAGTAAATCTAAGCTTTAAAATAAAAAATATTTGTATTCTTGTGACTAGTGAAGATATCAAGGCTTTGAGCTAAAATTGAAAAGTAATTTTTCTTTTATGTTAAGGCAAAATTGATGTTTTGGAGTTAAACAAGATTTATTTAAACTACGTGAACTTGAAGTCTGATTGTAAGCTCAATGGAAAAGAGGAACTTTGGGGAAAATTACTGTATTTGTGGAAGGTACAATTTTTAAGATATAGATTTGTGATTGTAGAGAAATCATTTGATATCTTTAGAAAACAAAATGTCCCATGTAAATTTGTTACATTTTTCTAAGAATTTTACTATGTGCAGATGGTCAGTGACATTGCATCAACTTAAATTAAAATAAGTATTTCATTCTCTGTTGTTAAGACTGTATTAAGCTCCTGATAAAGACATTAAAAGTGGGGTACTTCTAAAAGGCATGAGAAGATAAAGCCTGCGTTGGCCTAGGTTTTCCCAAGAGGGCCAGTGAAGTGCAGTGACACTCTTCTCAGGAGTAAGGAAGTAGCCAACCCTTGCTGTACCACAGTCTGCCCTGTGTAAGGATTTACATCGTCATTCCATAAGAACATTCAGTGATAACATGCATGCTTCTGCTGCAAGAAATTTTTTTTTTTTTCTTAAATGTTTTATTGTGAATTATGTGATAGTTTACATGGGAGAAAATTAGTTTTGCATTGCAAGAAATTTTTACAGCCACCTGGGCTTCCCTGTTTTCAGATGAGATCTTCATTGGCAAGACCCTGCCCCTTGTTTAGATGGGAGAAAGCAGAGTAATGCTCAAGAACCCATGAATGATCTCTCTGCTGTCAGCTCTAGCATTCTGGAAGTCTGTTTTCCTTCCATTGTCAAAAAGAAAGCTTAGTGGTTTTCATGAACTGACTAAAGTAATTCTTAGCTTTTGTAGTCAGAGAAATAAATTGAACTTAATTTTTGACCTACTTAAATAGTGTATCCCAACAGATATGTACATTGCTCTATTTTCAAAGGTCGTCTGTAACTTTAAGTACACATATTACTTCCATAAGCCAATATCTTATAAAAATAACACGTGAAATTTTATAAATGGTTCTAAAAAAGAGGGTATAATTATATAATTTTGTCTGAAAATGGGAGATATTTAGATTAAAGTTTCAGAACTTCACTTCCTTTTTAGATTCTTCGGTAATAATTTTGATTTATGTGACGGAGACAAAGAAAAATATTATTCCCATATTATAGAAATACCAGATATTAGTATCTTGTGGCTGTGTAATTAGTAGATCTGATTTTTTATAATTCCATTCTCTGCTTTATGGGTTGTTGTTGTTAAGTGCAGAAAACTGATTTAAGGGGAAGTACATTTTGCATTTAAGGAGCTCTGGCAGCATAGTGCTTACGAATCGGGCTGCGAACTGCAAGGTCAGCAGTTTGAAACTACCAGCTGCTCTGTTGGAGAAAGATAGGCTTTCTGCTCCCGTAAAGATTTACAGTCTTGGAAACCCTGTTCAGGCTCGCTATGGGTCAGAACCAACTCTATGGCACTTAACAACAACAACATTTTGCATTTATAAAGTAAGTTTGTGACAGAATTTTAGCATAGTGGTGGTAGTCTTTTTTGGTATCAAAGACAATAGTTTGAAAATTTATTTTAATTATTTAAAATACTTATTTTGCATGCCTTATGCACATGTGCTTGAGGTGGGAACAACCATCTCTCTACATGGCCTGTATATACTTACTGAAGTCTTTAGGTCTCTACTTCACCATCTTTTTCTCTTCTCTCATCTGTAGTCTATTCTGAGTCTTTCAGAAGATCCTTTGACGATTCCAAAAGAGTCATTCTTCTTACATGGTGGTGGAGATTCCTTAAAGTCTGTCCGGCTCCTCAATGAGATTGAGAATCTGGTTGGTGCATCAGTACCCGGGCTTCTGGAAATTATTCTCAGCTGTTCCCTATTAGAGATTTATAATCACATCCTTCAAACAGTGTTTACTGATGAAGAAGACCTACCACTCAGCAAGAGTTACGGCACAAAACGAAAATTCAGTGGCACTCATCAAGAGGAGTCCAGTGGAAAATATCTGCACCAGAACCCGGATAAGCTTTTAGATTGTGATAGTGCTTTCATTGCACTGAACAGAGGGAGTCAGATTTTATGTCTGGGAACTACCAAGGCAGAACTTCACTCTTCTTCCTCTTCTTCGGGTCTGATTTCACAGGTTGATACTCAAGATGTGCAAAGCATAAATACCCCTCCTTATAGTGAGAAGTCAAAGAAGCCATCTAGTGTTGCAGAAATTTCTGAAAAGGAGAAACTGGAGCTACGTGTGAGGTGGAGGTCAGACACAGGCAAATGTGTAGACGCTTCACCTCTGGTGATAATACCAGCTGTGGACAAGTCATCTGCAACTGTGTACATTGGCTCCCATTCTCATAGAATGATGGCTGTTGACCTTTATTCTGGGAAGGTGAAATGGGAACAGATTTTAGGAGATCGAATTGAATCCTCAGCATGTGTATCTAATTGTGGAAACTTTATTGTAGTGGGTAAGTTTCTGAGTTTGAGGTTTGTAGACTTAAACTGAATTACCCTTGTATGGTGCTGTAGGATAAGCATTGGGCTGGGAACCACAAGGTCAGCAGTTCACACCCACTAGCAGCACTAAGAAACCCTCTGTAGGGTTGCTATGAGTTAGAACCAACTCAATGGCATAAAATAACAACAATAATCATATAATAATGATTCTAGGGCAAGTTAAATGAAAACACTGGTGTATCCTGGGTTCACTTGCTATTGAGTAATAACAGCCTCATAATTTAGTTGTTAACAGCAGTCTTTGGAACTGGACTCAAATCCTGGCTCTGTTATATATTAATTATGTAGTTTTGCTCTGGTAATCTGTTTCAGTTTCATGGTCTGTAAAATGGAGATGAGAATAGTTTTTTGCCTCACTATAAGGACACAAGTTAATAGATTTCAAATACTTCGGGTGGTATATGATACACAGCAGTAGCTTAGTAAACTTTGTTAGCTGTTGTTGACATTAGCATTTACTGAACATCTGTGCACTGGGCATTTATCCACATTATCTTAATTCCTGCAATAACCACTGAAGTCGATCTGTCTACATTCTACAGAAGAATAAACTGAGGCTCAGTTTGGTAAAGATGACCGTAATGAGATTTGAGCCCAGGTTTGTCAAAACCTCTTTCCACTGTAGCATTCTTCATTGTTTCCTTATAATAAAGCACTTTATTAGTACTTTTCAAAAATAAGGTATAATATCAAATAAGTAGGCATTTTACACTAGTGATTATTGTTCAGTTTCTGCTCTATATTCCTGACATTTAAATAAAATGAGCTGAACATAGAGCCCGATTCTACTTGTAGAGCATTAAATATCAATTGTCATGATATGAATTGTTTTTCAGTGACATTCGTAAATACCATCTTTTATATTTAATTTTCTTACAGGCTGTTATAATGGGTCAGTTTATGTTCTAAGAAGTAGTAGTGGAGAAAAATACTGGATATTTACCACTCAGGATGCCGTCAAAAGCTCTGCAACCATGGATCCAACCACAGGACTCCTGTACATCGGTTCTCATGACCAGCATGCATATGCTTTGGATATTTATGTAAGAATTCACCTCCTCAGTCTCCCCTACCATAAGTAGAGGAGCATGTGAAACTGTCAGAGCAGGTGCTGACTAAGTTTAGTGATGTGCTCTGAGAAGAATAAGGGGTTTATTAATAGTCTTCATATCTTAAGAACATTTTCACTTTCTTATTAAATTTTCCATAGATAAATTTCCTACTCAGAGTTTTGAAATATAAAGAGTATAAAGTCATCGTCTTGACAGTAGGAAAAGAAAAAGAAAATATTAATAAGGACTCATTACATAAAAATAAAGAAAAATTATGTGAGAAAGATTATAAAATTAAAACAAACAGATTAGAAAAAATCTTTGGAATTAATGTGAATGAAAGTTAAAATTCATAAGTACAAATAAAAATTAAGAGCATGTACAAATAAGAAAAATCTCAAGATCCAGAGAGAAAAACAAGGAGCATAAGCACACAGATCCCCAAAGAAGAAATGGCTAGCAAATTAATATGTTATGCTTTAAGGTCAAAGGAATGAAAAAGTGAGACAAACATTAGATTAGAAAAGAAACTCAGAATGCTTCAAGCATGCTTAGAAGAGTGGGGAGAGGTAGTAACTCATAGAGCCTCTGAGAAAAATGGTTGGGCATTAGGTAAAAAATTTGTGTACTTTGATCTAGTAAAATTCCTCTTCTAGGAATCTATCCTGACAAAAATAATCAAAAACATAGACAAATATGTATATGAAGATGTCTATTTTCAATTTAAAATAACATAAAATGAGATCTTAATAATGTTCAGTAGAGTAATTATATTATGTTCATATGAAATATATGCAATAAAATTATATTTTTAAGTTTTATAAAATAAGTGAACCACAAAAGATACCAAGTTGTATATTCAGAACAATATCAGCCATGTTAAATTGTGTGTATATGTGCCAAAAATACCATAAGAGAAAATGCTAAAATTTCAACAGTGGTTATCTCTAAGTGGAGACTACGTCTTCTACACTGATATCTGCAATGTGCAGGTAGTACTTTTATATTAAAAATTAAATGTTATAATAAGTAGAAGATATGGATTTAGTAACTATCAGTCCAAAATAATTAATTTGCTTTTCTCTTGCAGAAAAAGACATGTGTCTGGAAGTTAAAATGTGGAGGAACTGTTTTTTCTTCTCCATGTTTGAACCTGATCCCGTATCACGTATATTTTGCTACACTGGGAGGACTTTTACTGGCTATAAATCCCGTAGGCATAAACTAATATATTGTACTGATTTTATTGCCTATTTTTTCGTTAATATGTTGTTATTTTTTGTTTGATTTCTGAGTGCACAAGGTAGTTTTCAGTTAGGTATGAAGTCTCTGGGTCAAACAGTTAACGTGTTCAGCTGCTAACCAAAAGGCTGGCATTTCAAGTCCACCCAGAGGATGCTCCCCAGAAGAAAGGACTTATGATCTACTTCCAAAAAATTAGCCATTAAAAACGCTATGAAGTGCAGTTCTACTTTGATATGCAGGAGGTTTCCCTAAGTTGGGATCGACCAGTGACAGTTGGTACTGGTACTATCAGATCTAGACCAGCTATAAATGAAATGTAATTCATTAAAAATAATTGAAATGAAATTTAGAAAGAAAATAATCTGAATTTCCATGCACATCTTTTATCTATTTTTTAAATTGGCAGAATTGAAAAACAAATCTGTTCGTATTAAGAACTTCACTTTCATCCTAAGGACAGATCTTGTGTGTTAGTTATTTCCTTTGTTTAAATTGCAAGTTTTTATCCTTGCTTTTACTAATGGTGTTGGTGGTGGTTATGTGCCACTGAGTCGATGTCGACACATAGCAATCTTGCATAGGGCTTCCAAGGCTGTAAATCTTTACAGGAGCAGAAAACCTCATCTTTCTCTCTTGGAGTGACTGGTAGATACCTTGCTGTTAGCAGTCTAGCTGGTAATCCACTACGCTGCCAGGGCTCCTTAGCTCTTACGAATTATTGTTGTTGTTAAGTACTGAGGATTGATATTTGCAATTCATTTTACAGCTGTGTGTAAGTGCACTAGCTTCGTTATGTGTGATAGCTCCATTTATAATGTCCAGCATGCCGTTATAGCATTTTTGAATGTTTATAGCTCTGCCTTTGGAAGATGTATGTATGCATTTGTTTATAAAGGGGTAACTAATAGGTAGAATGATATCACATCCTGTGAATTACTTTTTTCCTATGACAGGCTACTGGAGACAGAGTTTGGAAACGCTTCTGTGGAAAACCTCTCTTCTCTTCTCCACGGTGTGGTCTACAGTACGTTTGTATTGGCTGTGTAGATGGGAATTTACTCTGCTTTACTCATTTTGGAGAACAGGTGAAAATTTCTAGTTGCTTTGCATCTCTTTTTCAAAGGCATAGTAGTGAATGACAACTATGAGTAAAATTTTAAACATCGTTATTCAATTCTTTATGTTGAGAACTAGTTCTGTTTCGTCAAGCTCTAAGTTTCTTCATTTTTAAATGCTTTAGTAGATTTAAAGGAGCCCTGGTGGCGCTGTAGGACAGGCACTGGACTGTTGTCTACAAGCTCTGCAGTTCAAAACCACCAGCTGCTCTGTGGGAGAAGATAAGGCTTATTACTCCCATAAAGATTTACCGCCTTGGAAACCTTACATAGAGACACTAGGAGTTGTAATCAACTCGATGACAGTAAGTTTGGGGTTGGGCTTACTAGGTTTAAGAATTTTTATACAAACATTGTTACACTACTTTGCCAGCCTCATCTTTCAAATTTTAAAACATTGCCAGTTTTTAAAATATTTAATTTCTATTAAGGTATGGATGTTTAAAGAAAGCCTTGCTTTTTAATACGAAAACCAAAATCTGTTATGCAACCAAATGTTCATGATTTTTGCTCTAGTTGCTCAACTTAATGACTGACAGGATACGTTCCTTCTTGGTTGTTTTGGATCTTAGGTTTTAGACCTTGGTCATTTTAGATCTCCACTTCTTTGATTCCCCACAAATGACTGTCACTCTTGGCCCAGTGTTAGCTGAGCACTTGATTTGGGGGGTTCTTTGTATGGCTTTGAGAGTGCTAACTCTAACATAAGTTAGTCTATTTAAGATCAGTATTGATTCAGTTGACCTGGATGCTTTTTATTCTACATTTGCTCCTTATAGCCTTAATAGTTCCTCTTGCTCTGTATGAGAATTTCTTTTGTGATGAAATCTTTTATTATAGTCACTTAATATTTTTATTTACAAGGGAGTTGAAATGTATTCTGACCATTACATTCCTGACAAGTGAGAGCTAATAGTATTACAACTAGTTTTTTGGATGAGTCATAGAAATACTAGAGGTATTGTTCAAGTCAGGGACAGACTTGAGACTGTTGTTGTTAAGTGCCTTTGAGGCATTCTGACCCATAGCGACCCTGTATAGGATTTCCAAGGAGTGGCTGATGAACCTGAACCACCGACCTTGTGATTCAAACTGACCTTGCAGTCCAGCACATTAACCCACAGTGCCATACCAGGACGACAGCACCACATCAGACTTGAGATTACGGATTCTGTTTTATGCATATGTCCACTGTTTTGTTTTACTTTTCATTATGCCACTGTTACTGTTGAAAAGTAAATACTACCGTACACTTTGAAGTTGTCAAAGACTTCATTTTGCAACGGTCCACAATCAACACTCTTGGAAACAGTAGTCAAGAAATCAAATGAGTATTGCATTAGGCAAATCTGCACAAAGCCTCTTTAAAGTGTTCAAGAGCAAAGTTGTCAGTTTGAGGACTAACGTGTGCCTGTCCTAAGCCATGGTATTTTCAGTAGCCTAATATATATGATTGAAGTTGTCAAGGACTTCATTCTTCTTGGATCAACTATCAACAGTCACAGAAGCAGCAGTCAAGAGATCAGACAACGTATTACATTAGGCAAATCTGCTGCACAGGAACTTTTTAAAGCATTGAAGAGCAAAGATATCACCTTGAGGACTAAGGTACGCCTGACCCAAGCCATGGTATTTTCAATAGCCTCATATGGATGCGAAAGCTGGACAGTGAATAAGGAAGATCATAGAAGAATTGATGCTTTTGAGTTGTGGTGTTGGAGGAGAATACTGAAAGTGCCATGGACTGCCAAAAGAACCATTCTGTTTTGGAAGAAGTGCAGCCAGAGTGCTCCTTGGAGGCCGAGAGGCTAAGCTTCATCTCTCATATTTTGGACATATTGTCAGGAGAGAACAGTCGCTGGAGAAGGATGTCATGCTGGGTAAGATGGACGGTCAGAGAAAAAGAGGAAGACCCCCAACGAGATGGATCGGCCAGGTGGCATCATCGATAGCATCAAGTGTGACAGTGGTAGTGAGGTTGGCCCAGGATCGGACATTGTTTCGTTCTGCTGTGCATGGGGTCACTATGAGTCGGTTCTGACTCGGTGGCACCTGACAACAATATATATGTGAAATTGGAACAAATGAATAAGAAAGACTGTAGAAGAATTGATGGATTTGAATTATGTTGTTGGAGAAGAATAGTAAAATATTCATAGGCTGCCAGTAGAACAAACAACTCTGTATGAGAAGTGCAGCCAGAGTGCTCCTTGGAAGCCAGGATAGCGAGACTTCGTCTTTTATACTTTAGACATTTTGTCAGGAGGGACCAGTCCCTGGAAAAGAACATCATGCTAGGTAAAGTGGAGGGTCAGTGAAGAAGAGATAGATCCCCCAAAAGAGAAACGGACACAGTGGCAGCAATGGGCTGAAATGGAACAATTGTGAGGATGGCATAGGACCAGAGAGTGTTTTGTACTGTTGTGTATGAAGTTGTGAGTGGGAACCGCCTTCATGGCACCCAACACCACTTCCTTATGTTTTTCTTTTCTTTCTTGTTTCTGTTTTTTAAAAATTTGGCCAAAAGATCTCATAATAGCTTTGAAATGACCAGTATTTGTCTTCAGGGCAGATTCAAGAGTCATAGCTTTGTTTCATCTAATTAAATGTTATTCTTAATAAGGGTTGTCGAGTCCGTTCCGACTCATCACGGCCCTGTATAGAGTTTTCTGAGGCTGTGAATCTTTGTAGGAGCAGGAAGCCTAATCTTTCTCCTGAGGAGCAGCTGCTGGACTCAAATTGCAGCAGTTTACTGTTTGTTGTACAGAGTCACCATGTTCCCCCTTATTAAATGTTGCACATAAACCCTTCCTTTCAGTTCATTTATTCCTTTCCCCACATCAAGAGATCTGTTTTTAATAAGGTACATCACAACTCAATGTTGTTTTATCTGTGTGCTCAGTGTTCCTGTAACTTGCTGGTGATAGCTGTTGAGTTTCAGGAGTATAAAAGTCACTTACTTTGTACTAGTACATAGCAAAGAGCCATGCAATGACTTGTTAGGGCATTTTGTCATGGAGTTTACCACTAGGACACAAATCTGACCTGAGGATGCTACTTTTCAGAGAAACCATGATTTGTGTGCTGGTGCTATTAACTGCTGTCAAGTCGGTTCTGATTCTTAGGGACTCTGTAGGGTTTCTCCATACATCTTTATTTATTTATTTTTTTAATGTTTTATTATTTACATGGGAGAACATTAGCTTTACATTCATTCTATTGTATATTGTTTCATTGCCATGGTTACAATCCC
>NW_006408633.1:4823391-4826184 GCF_000296735.1 Chrysochloris asiatica
ATTCTCCAACTGCTCCATCTCTCCACGTCATTGTCTCTGCCTACATCACCGGCATCACGGCTTCTCTGGGTAGGGTCCCACACTCCGCTTGGTCCCAGGGAGTGGTCTCACACTACCAGATGGTCCCAGGGACCTCCACTCCTGGACTGCAAAGTCAATCACTCCCCTCCTTTTGCTACACAGCGTCTACCTTTACATTTCCAACCCTCACAGTCAGTCCTGATAGCAATTATTCACCACTGTACCACAAGAGACCTATCCCAATCTCCTTTCATCAACCCTGCCCAGACAGATTGAATACTACTCAGTGGAGATTCTACCTTCCTCCACGCCCTCTGGATCTAGGCTCCCTCTTTCTGTATGCATCTTTGCAGGAGCAGAAACCCTAAAAATCATTTCCTCTGTGTGTTTGTTGTTGTTAAGTGCCGTCGAGTAGGTTCTGACCCATAGTGACCCTGTATAGGGTTTCCTAGGAGCAGATGGTGAGCTTGAACCACCAACCTTGCAGTTCAAACGGCTTTGCAGTCTGGCACATTAACCCACAGTGCCACACCAGGTTCTCTGTGTGTAGTTAGTATTAAAATAGCCTGCCAATCATACAGTTTCCCACCACTCGTCTGTCAGTTTGTCATACTGTGGTGGCTTGTTAGTTGCTGTGATTTTGGAAGCTATGCCACTGGTATTTTAAATACCAGCAGGGTCACCCATGGTGGACAGGTTTCAGATGAGCTTCTAGACCAAGACAGACTAGGAAGAAAGAGTGATGAACTTCTTCCGAATACTTAGTCACTGAAAACCTTATGAATAGCAGAGAAACACTGTCAGATATAGTGTCGGAAAATGAACCCCTGAGGTTGGAAGGCACTCAAAATGCGACTGGGGAAGAGCTGCCTCCTCAAAGTAGAGTTGACCAAGATGACAGGAATAGAGTAAAGTCTGTGGGAGTAAAACCCACGGGACCTTGATTTGCTGATGGGGCACATGTCAAAATGAAGAGAAACAGCTGTAAGCATCCTCCATTAATAATTGGTACATGGAATGTATGAAGTATGAATCTAGGAAAATTGGAAATTGTCAAAAAATGAAATGGAACACATAAACATCAGTATCTTAGCATTAATGAGCTGAAATGGACTGGTACATGTTGTCAGGAGGGACCACTTGCTGGAGAAGGATATCATGTTTGGAAAGGTGGACGGTCAGAGAAAAAGAGGAAGACCCCCAGCGAGATGGATTGGCAAAGTGGCAGCATCAATGGGCTCAAACATGGCAACAATTTTGAGGTTGGCCCAGGACTGGGCACTGTTTCCGTCTGTTGTACATAGGGTCGCTATGGGTTGGTACCGACTCGATGGCACCTAACAACAACAACAACAATCATACATTTTCATTAAGAGCCTTAAGACTTTAATCTGAGAGAAAATTGTTGCAGTTGGATGAATGAATTGTCATTGCATTTATCTCTCTTTTCAGGTTTGGCAGTTCTCTACCAGTGGACCAATTTTTTCATCCCTATGTACCTCACCATCAGAGCAAGAGATCTTTTTTGGCTCCCATGATAGCTTTATCTATTGTTGTAACATGAAAGGACACCTCCAGTGGAAATTTGAAACTACATCAAGGGTGTATGCAACACCATTTACTTTCCAGAACCACAGTTGTAGTGATGAAACATTGCTGGCAGCAGCATCTACTGATGGGAAACTGTGGATCTTGGAATCGAAGAGTGGCCAATTGCAAAGTGTATATGAACTTCCTGGAGAGGTCTTCTCTTCTCCTGTTGTCTGGGAATCAATACTTGTTATTGGGTGTAGAAATAATTATGTTTATTGTCTGGATTTATTGGGTGGCAATAAAAAATAATCAGGTCCAGCTCTTACTGGCTTATATCTGAAATGTTTGAAAATATGTTACAAGTTTAGCACTATGTAGTTAGTCTTATATTAAAGACTTAATTTTTGTTATTAAGTGTTTTGTTAGAAAACAATCATATTTTACTTCTTTGTTGTTAGGTGCTGTCTTAATTATATACTGTCACAAGTGGATGGCCTTGTTGTTGTTGTTAGGTGCCATCGAGTCAGTACCAACCCATAGTGACCTTATGCACAGCAGAATGAAATACTGCCTTATCCTGGGCCAATCTCACTATTGTTGCCACTCTGAGTCCATCAATTCTGCCACTTGGCCAATCCATCTCATTGGGGGTCTTCCTCTTTTTCTCTGACCCTCCAACTTACCAAACATAATATCCTTCTTAAGTGACTGGTCCCTTCTGACAATATGTCCAAAGTATGAGAGACGAAGTTTGGCAATCTAGGCCTCCAAGGAGCACTCTGGCTGCATTTCTTCCAAAACGCAGTTACTGGTTCTTTTGGCAGCCCATAGCACCTTCAATGTTGTTGTTAGCTGCCATTGAGTCAGCACCGACTCATAGCAACCTTATGCACAGCAGAATGAAACAATGTCCAATTTTGGGCCAACCTCACTGCTGTTGCCACACTTGAGTCCATCAATGTTGCCACTTGTCCATTCCATCTTGTTGGGGATCTTCCTCTTTTTCTCTGACCCTCAATCTTACCAAACATGATATCCTTCTCCAGCGACTGTACCCTCCTGACAATATGTCCAAAGTATGAGAGACGAAGTTTAGCCATCTTGGCCTCTAAGGAGCACCTTCAATACTTTCCTCCAAATCATAACTCAAAAGCATCAATTCTACGGTCTTCCTTACTCACTGTCCAGCTTTTGCATGCATATGAGATTATTGAAAGTACCATGGCTTGGGTCAGGTGC
>NW_006408633.1:4826564-4828030 GCF_000296735.1 Chrysochloris asiatica
TTCAGCAAACAAGGTTGTATCATCTGCATATCACAGATTGTTAATGAGTCTTCCTCCAATCCTGATGCCACGTTTTTCTTCATAGAACCCAGCTTCTCGAATTATTTGCTCAGCATACAGGTTGAATAAGTATGGTGAAAGAATACAACCTTGTCGCACACCTTTTAAAATTTTAAACCATTCAGTGCTCCTTTGTTCTGTTTGAACATTTGCTGCTTGTTCCAGGTACAGATTCCTCATGAGCACAAGTAAGTGTTCCAGAATACTTATACTTGGCAGTGTTGTCCATAGCTTGTCATGATCCACACAGTTGAAAGCCTTTGCACAGTCAATAAAGCACAGGTAAACATGTTCCTTTTATTCTCTGTTTTCAGCCAAGATCCATCAGATATTAGCAGAGATACCCCTCATTCCATATCCTCTTCTGAATCTGGCTTGAACCTCTGGAAGTTCTCTGTCAATGTATGCCTGTAGCCATTTCTGGATTACCTTTAGCAAAACTTTACTCAACATCAAAGAGATTGTCCAATGATTTCCACATTCTGTTGGGTCACCTCTCTTTGGAATGGTCACAAACATGGATCTTTTCCAATCAGTTGGCCAGATAGTTTTCTTCCAAATTTCTTGGCAGAGATGAGTGAGTGTCTTCTGTGCCACCTCACTTTCTTTCTTTCTTTTTTTTTTAAAAAGCTTTTATTGTGAATTGAATGATAATTTACATGGGAGAACATTGGTTTTGCACTCAGCCAGTCGTATTTTGTTTCATTGCAATGATTACAGTCCCCTCAATGCACCATCAGCTAACAGTATTTGCCTCCCCCCCCCTTTTATTTTTAATGTACACAAAAACACTCAGGAATATATAATCATTTAAACATCATTTAAACAACCAAAGAGCACCGCCAGCACATAGTTTCTTTCTGTAAGTCCTCAGCTGTTCTCGCTCTCCAAGTCTCTGCCTCCATTTCTGGTGTCGCTGCTTCTCTAGATAGATGGGTCTTCTGTTCCTGGACTATAAGATTAACTACTCCCCAATTTATGTTACAAAACTTCTGCCTTTACAGTTGTGACAATCACAATTAGTCATGATAGCAATTACTCAAAAAAATTATTTCAAAAGAATTCAAAACGATTATTTCAAAAGAATCCTATACCCATCTCCTTTCATCAGACCCATCTAACTGCCTCACTTTCTTGAAAGATTTCAATTTTTATTCCATCAATTCCTGGTGCCTTTTTCTTTGCCAGTTCCTTCAATGCACCTTGGACTTCTCCTTCAGTAGCATTGGCTCTTGATCATATGCTACCTCTTGAAACGGGTGAACATTAACCATTTCCTTTTGGTACAGTGACTGTGTATTCCTTCCACCTTCTCTTGATGCTTTCTGCATCATTCAATAATTTGCCCAGAGAATCTTTCAATAACGAAAGTCGAGGCTTGAATTTTTTCTTCAGTTCCCCCAGCT
>NW_006408633.1:4828380-4829565 GCF_000296735.1 Chrysochloris asiatica
TCATCCATCATTTCATTGGCATAGTTACCATCCTGTCCATGCATCCTCACCCAACCAAGGGGTGTACCCTGTAAGCCTGCATCCCCCCACCCACCACAGTCCTCAGCCCCTTTCCATCTCCTGATCCCGAGTCCCCAGCTACACCATCTCTTGACGTCGTCTTCTCTGCCTCCATCTCAGGCCTCACCGTGTCTCTGGGTAGGATTCTGCTCTTCACTCTTCTCCATCGATGGCCCCAGGGTCCTCCACTCCTAGACTGATAAGTTAATCACTCCCCTCTTTGCTACAAAATGTCCATCTTTAGATTTCCAACCCTCACAATCAGTCCTGATAACAATTATTCACCATTGCAGCACAAGAGACCCATCTATATTTCATTTCATCAGCCCTTCCTGGACAGGCTGGACACTATTCACTGGAGACTCCACCCTCCTCCATGCCCTTTGGATCTAGGTTCCCTCTTGAAAGCTTGTAAGCCAGTCACTTCTTGCCTTTGTATCCCTCCCCCCATTTTGGGTAGTCAATGTCCAAGTTGCCTGTCTACCCTTTGTGTAGAGGGGGTGGGAATAGTTCCCGCAGCAGGGACTTGTTTCCTCTTTTGAGCTACTGCATTTATAGTGTAGGTCATATTTATCGAATTGTATCAGATGATGATTTTCTTATTTTCCGCCTCTTCTTTCTTCCTCGGGTTGAGCTCTATTTATCCAGTCATTGAAGCAGTCAAATGGACAGCATCTACAAGTGTGGGTGTTCTTATGTCTGTCCAGCCTCTTTTTATCGGCTGGCCTCCCCGCTCTCCACTCTGGACCTCTGTTGCTGTGTCATTGACTCTGAGCCCATGAGTCCCCAGATGTTGCCTCACTACTGGCCGACCAGGTCTCCACCGGGGTTCACAGTAGTTTGCTGAATGATGTAGGGCTTAGCTCGCCATTGCATTGATGTTCTTCGGTCACTTCCCCTTCTGGGTAATGTGCGTGGTTGTCAGTCAAAGCATATATTTCCCTTGCGTCTTAGTCTTGCAAGAGAATTTGCACTGAGAGGATCCTACCACTTGCCTTGATGTCTCCTGGGCAAGTCACCTGTATGTTCTTGTGGTAACAGTAGGACTGCCCTTATTGTTTTGTATTTTTCCTGTAGGTCCTTCTTTCAAGAAGCATCTTCTGGTTTTCTAGCTGCTCCTGGCTG
>NW_006408633.1:4847152-4860418 GCF_000296735.1 Chrysochloris asiatica
AAAAAAAAAAAAAAAAAAAAAAAAAAAGCTTAATCTTGCGATGCAACATACCATTTACTCATTACACTGAAATTCATAATAAAAGATTTTCTAATTAGGGTTTATTTATTGAATTAGATAGCTAAGTAACCATGATACCAGTATAGAATAAAATATACTGTCCAGTTTCAAGGTGATGTACTTTCTTTTCTCAGTTCTTAATAGCTGAATCTTGACAACAAGTATAACGATATTTCTCAGTTTATTAACTTTTGGTGCTGTAACATCTTTAGTGACTTGGCAGTAAGAAACACAACAAAAACCAGAAAGAAAAAACAAAAACTCTGTTAAGTGTAATGATTTTTCTGAAAGTTTAATCGCTGCTTCATTTGTCTTGTAGCATTTGTTCATGCTTGCATTAGCCTGTTATTCTCTGTCCCTCATAAGTTTGTGAACTCTTGGATACTAAGGGATGTGGCAGTCTGTCACACTGGTGGCCTGTGAACTTTACCCCCTGGCCATCATGCCCTTTATGCAGGGCCAGCTGGATGTGGCCTGTGACTCGCTTTAATCCATCGGATGCAGCGGAGTTGGCACTGTGCCATCCCTGAGTCTAAGTAAGTCTTAACAAGTCCTGGCAACTTTTGTTTTATGACCTTGGAAGCCCTGGGTGTTACATAAGAAATCTGGCTGCTTGCTGGAGAACGGTGTGTTGAGGAAGGCCCTGAAATGACACTGAGAATGGAGCAACCCAGTTAGTAGTGACAGCCACGGCCCTACACTTGGGAGTCCAATCGAGCCATTCCAGTTGTTCAGGCTATTTTCACTGTGAGGTGAGGCCAGACATCCATTTCCTGACCCACAGAGTCATGAAAAATAATGAAATAATTTTAAGTCACCAAATTCTGGCCTAGTGCTAAATTTGGGGTAGTTTGTTACACAGCCAAAGAACTGAACCCGGTGGTGTCAGTTTTGTTTGCCATGTCATTTAAGATGCTCAGTACATTTACACACACTCACAGACTATCTTGTTATCTGACATTCTGCATTTATGACCATAGTACAAAATCTATCCAACGACTTAGTGCATTAGTGTCCTATACCGGGCTAGCGTAGTGGTTACGAATCGGGCTGTGAACCGCAAGGTCAGCAGTTCGAAACTACCAGCTGCTCCGCGGGAGAAAGAGGAGGCTTTCTGCTCCCGTAAAGATTTACAGCCTCGGAAACCCTGTTCAGGGTCGCTATGGGTCGGAACCAACTCGACGGCATTTAACAACAACAACAACAACCGGGCAGCGTGGATCACCATGGGGAGAGGTGAGAGTAACACTAGTTGTAACGATTACAGTTATTTTACAGTTAATGTGTCAACTTTCCTGGCCCATTAGCTCAGTGGTTTTGCAATATGTAAATCATCCTCCATTTGGTGATCTGATGTGGTCATCCTCCATTTTTGCATCATGCTAATTTGCACCAAATAACCTGGTCTTTGAAACCTAATCATGCTGCTAAGTGAGGAGTAGGTTTTTCACACAGAATGTCTTAATTTTCCTTAGAATTGCATTTTAGCTCATGATGCTTATGAGTCTAGCCACTACTATTAGTGGTAGTAAGGAGCCTTGTTGGCATAATAGTTAAGTGCTTGGCTGCTAACTGAAGGATTACTAGTTTGAATCCACCCAGTGGTTCTATGGGAGAGACTTGGAAATTTGTTCTCATAAATTCTACAGCCCAGAAAACTCTGTGGGGCAGTTCTACTCTGTCACATGGATTTGATGTGAGTTGACAACTGACTCAAAGTCACCTAACACCAACAACAACACTGGCTGGTTTGTTCGTTAAATGCTGGCAAGTAGGTTTCAACACATAGCAATCCTTTATAGGGTTTCCAAGGAGCAGCTGATGGATTTGAACTGCTGACCTTGCAGTTAGCAGTTCAGTGCTTATCGTACACCACCACACCAGGACTCCACAACAACACTAGTAACAGTAACAAAATTATTACATTCCAGACATTGTGCTAAGCACTTAAAGTAACAAAAATGTACATTGATCTTTCTCCTTCTATTTCTTCAGTCAACTGTGGTTTCGTTCAGTTTGACGGTTGGTTATACTTCAGTAAAGCCTCAAATATCAAGCATGCCAGAGTTCTTGGTTACAAGTAATAGAAGCCAAGTCAGGTTATTTAAGTAGAAGGGAATTTTAAAAAGGAATATTGAGTAGCTCACAGAATTGTGAAACGGGCTTTGAGATACGTAGCCAGGAAAAATGAATGCCTGAAATCATCCTGGCATTTTGGCCTGGTGAGGAAACAGCTGCCGTAGCTGAAGTTTTAATTGCTTAGTTATAGCTGACACTTGTGAACACTAGCCACTTCCTGTGACTGGCGTCACTGCTGCTGCCCTTCAGCAATTCCAGTGTACTGCAGCTGCTGCCAGTCTGCACAGATCACTGACTGGGAACCAAAACCCAACCAGTTGCTATCCAGTTGGTTCTGGCTCAGGGCGAGCACGTGTTGTGTGCTCCATAGTGTAGGGTTTCCAATGGCTGCTTCTAATTGTGGAATTAGGTCACCAGGCTTTTCTCCCAAAGCCCCTCTGGGTGGACTCAAACCGCCAGTCTTTGGTTAGCAGCCGAGCGCATAGCCATTGGTACCACTCAGGACTCCATGTCTTTTGACCTGCTGCTGCTGCTGCTGTGTGCCTTGGGGTCTTTTGACCAGTTACTTCCAATTCAGAATCTCCCCACAAGGGAGGTCTAGGAAAGCCCTTATCAGGCATTTCATCTATGGTGGGAGGTGGGCACTGCCTCCCACCAAGATGCATGAGTTGGAGAATTCCCCAAATGGCATTTAGGTGTGAGTAGTCAAAAACAAAAGGAGCTCTGGTAGTGTAGTGGCTACGAATCGGACTGCGAACCGCAAGGTCAGCAGTTCGAAACTACCAGCTGTTCCGCGGGAGAAAGATGAGGCTTTCTGCTCCCGTAAAGATTTATAGCCTTGGAAACCCTGTACAGGGTTGCTATGGGTCGGAACTGACTCCACGGCATATAACAACAACAGTCAAAAACAATGGCATATCCTTGGCTGGATTTTTGTAATTTGATGAGTGATTCTGCATGGTGCCTAGGAATCACCTGGAGCTGTTACCCAAGTCCACATTTGGGTCCCGGGGTTGGGGTGGAGGAGGGCAGGGCATTGGCCAGGAAAGGGTTCTGCTGAGGGACTTTGGAGACTGTTGTTGTTGTTGTTGTTGTTAAGTGCTGTCGAGTCGGGTCCGACCCATAGCGACCCTGTACAGGGTTTCCGAGGGTGTAAAGATGAGGGGTTGGGGTGGAGGAGGGCAGGGCATTGGCCAGGAAAGGGTTCTGCTGAGGGACTTTGGAGACTGTAGCAACAGGGAAAAGCAGTAATACTGACCCTTGTTTTGATACTTTGTTCATCATGAGTATTTTTGCATAAATTTTAGATTTTTTAAAAGATTGTATTTAAATTTATCTTGTTTAAAACTTTTTGGTGCCTTCATACAATTAGCACTGTGCTGTGAGCCACAGGTCCATGGTTTGAGTCCACCAGCCGCTCCTTAGGAGAAAGATGAGACTTTCTGCTCCCGCAAAGATTTAAAGCCTTGGAAACCCTGTGTAGGGTCGCTATGGATCAGAACCTACTCCACGGCACTTAACAACAACAAACTCTCCCTAGTTCAGTGATTCAGTACATCTGGGGTTGTTTCCTAAACAACTGGCAAGTCGTATAACTGCTGCTGTCCTGTGGCCCACACATTTTTTTTCCCCAGTATTTGCAGAGGTAGACCTGTCTTTATTTTCAGTATTTGCAGAGGTAGACCTGTCTTTGTTTTCTACATGCACAATGCAGTCACACTGATTATGTTCTTCAAGTTGTAAACCATTTCTACCCTCCTTTTCCAAATTGTGCCTCTACCACTAACATAAGCTAATACCTGTTCCCTAAGCTTCCTCTCTCATCTTTCAAGTTGTTGTCAATTTAATCCCCTATATATTTTTTAAAGTGCTGTCAAGTCAGTTCCAACTCATAGCGACCCTGTATAGGATTCCCAAGGAGCGGTTGGTGAGTTTGAACCACTGACCTTATGGTTAGCAGTGCAGTTCTTATCCTACAGCGCCACACCAGGACTCCTTGATCCCCCACCGTAGATAGATCTTAAAAGAGCACAATGCACAAGGCAGGCACTCTTTACTAGGTAACTACTGTTGGTTTTTAAAGGCTGCAGGGAATATTTTTGGTGTAAAATGTAAAGGTTATCTCAGGGCAGTGATTTCAGAGGCTCATCGGATACAATGGCTCCAGAAAGTCTGAACTTCATGAGAATTTGAATACAGTTCTGTATTTCCTCCATTTTGATCACGATACTTCTATAGGCTCTTTGGTCAAGACACCAGGTAATGGTACATGGCTATTCAATCCCAATTTTAAAATCTTGCAGTCTCCATCCCAACTCATGGTGATCCCATGTTGCAGAGTGGAACTGTACTCCGCAGGCTTTTCAAGGCTGTGACTTTTTGGAAGTTGATCTCTAGGCCTTTCTTACTAAGCTCCTTTGAGTAGGTTTGAACCATCAGCCTTTTGGTTACAGTTGAACACTTAACCATTTGTGGCACCCAGGAACTTCTAATGTAGGACCAATTTCTCCTGATTTTTTTTTTTTTTAAAAAGCTGAAAAACATAACAAAGTACCATATGCTATATTTTTAGCAAATAATCTATACACATAAATGGTACACACACACGTGTGTACACTGCACACATCAGAAGCTAGTGCATGGTTGTTTGTGAACAAACAACCCCCACAGTATAACGTGTACACTGTTAGTGTAGAAAATACAGTAAATGCAGCCGAGTCCTCCGACCCTGTGAACTGAGGACCCGGGCCGGATGCCATGCGGACACTGAGCCAGTGCTGTGCTCTGCTCTCTTCCAGACAAACGTGAATGGAGGACAACAGAACATGGTATCGGCACAGTGGAGTACAGCAATTTTGCACAGTAAGCTTTGGGAGATGTTGTTTACTGCAGTCTTCCTGAAGTTGGGGCAAAATTGAGTAAACAGGATGAGTTTGATGCTTTGCAAAGTATGGAAGCTGCTAGTGAAGTCTAGACTCCTATATCAGGAGAAGTGACAGAAGTTAATGAGCCACTTCCAGAAAACCCAGGACTTGTTAATAAACCCTGTTAAGAAGATGGTTAGCCGATCAAGATGACGTTGAGTAATCCATCAGAACTTGAATTAATGAGTGAAGAAGCTTATGAGAAATACATAAAATCTATTGAGTGAAAACAGAGCCCCTAAATAAACGAGTATGAAAGAACTCACTCCAGCATGTTGTTGTTGTTGTCAGTGCAACTCATAGTGACCCAGTATAGGGTTTCTGAGGAACAGCTAGTGGATTCGAACCACTGACCTTGTGATTTAAACTGACCTTGAAATCCAGTTCTACAGCGCCACACCAGGACTCTAGCATGGTGGTGGTGGTGTGCCATAGACACAGTTCTGACTCATAGTGACCCTGCATAGGTTTTCCGAGGCTATAAATCTTTACAGGAGCAGAAAGCCTTTCTCCTGCAGAACTTCTGGTAGTTTTGAACTGCTGACCTTGAGATTAGTAGCCCGACTCATAACCACTACGCTACCAGAGCTCCTTAGCATAGTTGTCTTAAATTAGTAGTGGATAGAGTTACAATAGCTTTTAGCAATACCAATGGAAAACAGAAACTACTTTTTGCAACTGTGCTTATTGGAAGAAAGTACTCCTTAGATTTCTAATGATTGCAGATAAATAGACATCTTTTTCACAACACACACTGATTTTCATGTTAGGACCTAGTTATAATATTCAAAATTCATGAAATTGCCTGTGGTAACTAAGAATAGTTATTAAAATTATAACAACAGTTTGGGAGAGCTGCCTGCTGTCTTATGAACCCAGAGGCCCAGCGACAACGACACGAGCTGGAGCAGAGGTGTGCTGGATGAACTGCCTCCGCCTCGGGGAGGACTGGAGTCAGCCCGGGCACAGCTCTGCTCTGCACCTCTTTGCACGAGTGGGTAGCTCCTGCTTGCAAAACGCAGCTTCCAGGGAGTTTGTTGGACACCAAACATATGTCCAGATTGAGGGCGGCTGTTTAAACTGCAGCAGAAAACTTCCTTTGGCACTTGGACACCTGCATTGCTCCTTGATCTGTGTGTGATGTGGGTGCCTGTCTGAGGCATTGAGGAGTGGGGGCTTAAATGGTGCCCCTTTAAAACTTGGGCGACTCTCCCAAACTGCTGACCAAGTGAGCAAGGACGGGCTATAAGCCAGCTTGCTAACACTGGCGTGCCCGCCTGTCTGCTGAGAGGGCAGCATCTGCTGGCATTCCTTTCCTTTCTGTGTTCTTGGGTTTCTGGTGTGGCGCTGCTGTTTAAGCACTGGATTGCAAACCACAAAGTTGGCAGTTCAAATCCACCAGTTGCTTCTTGAAAACCCTATACAGGGTCGCTGTGAGTCAGAACTGACTTGACAGTATGTAACAACAATAATAAAAATTATGTATTTCAAGGGTGACATTATTATCTTGTCTCACATAATTGTGTTGCTATTGCTGATATCCATACCTGAATTTGGGCCAGAATACCCAATGATCTTTTCACTGGAAATGAATGAGAGTTAGGCTTTTGTTAGTTGTACAGCATCACCTGGAGAACAATGTTGTCTTGATTTTGCAATATACTTGCCTTTTCTGGTGCTATTTGTATACATTGAAGTAACAGCATTGAGGAAAATAAAAACGTTTAATAGTAAGTAAAACATTCAGCTTCTTAAAAAAATACAGTAAATGCTTAGAAATTTATCTTGTTCAACAAAAGCTACATAAATATAACATGATCACTTGTAGTCATTGAAAATAGTTTTAACAAAATTCAGTATGAAAAAGAAACTCCACCATTGTTGAAGATCTTGTGGGTATTTTTTATTGAAAGATTTTTTTCCCTTCAATAATGGACATTTTACATGAAAACTTTATACAACCAAAATCTCAAAATAATATTAAAATCACACTAAGGTATTTTCATTGTAAGTCTCTACTTATTTTTATTGTTGATAAAAAATATTGCAAGACACTTGTAACTCTAATGTTTCTGCTTTAAAATAAGCAAACTAAACATCACAAGAAGAGACAATGAATACATACTATACATTTGCTGATAAATGGCTAAAATGATAATTTAATAGTAATTAATATTTGTGTAAGAAACAATTGCACTTGAAAAATTAAAAAAGTAAACAAAAGAACTCTAGCTTTATATACATAAGTCTATGATATGAACAGAGGTTAACCATCTATAACTTGCCAGTAGAAGTATATGTATATTTAACAAAAAGAGTTAAGCTCGTGTTTAACATCGCATTCATTCATTTAAAAAAACAAAAAAGGTCTTAAATTTTTGTATGTTTTCACATAATTTCCCCAGTTTGTTGAGCAGAAAAGACTGTAGCACAACTAAACCAAAATAACACTTCATTGGTATATAGTGCAAATTTGGGGTGATTTTTACATGAAATGTTAAATGTGTAACTTTTAGAAGGTGTCAGAAGTACTGCATGTGACATTTCTCAATATACTCATCTTTTCAAGATTTTGATGTGAAATTTCTCACTGAGCTATTTCTTCCGCTTTGTATATATCAGTTCAGAGTTGACTATCAACCATACTTTGTTAATTATTTGATTCCCAAACCCTTTTTCTGCCATTTTTGCGATATTACCCAAAGCTTATAGAATGAAAAGTCAATTCAGAAGATGTGAATTAGTGCTATAATTCCATGGCTCTAGGTGGAAAGAGTCCCATTAAAAAGCCTTATAATAGTGTGAGGAAACCATTGAAACCTACACACAAGATTCAGAAATACGCATCAATGCGGACAATGTGCAATGGAATATTAATTGCTTTCCATAACAATTTTTTTTAAAAGTTGCAGTTACATTGATTGTTAACAGTCTGAAGATCTGATATACATAATATGAAGTCTAACTGGCAAGAGTTCAAAACCAGTTCAACCACATTTCTCCAGCTGCTACAGTGAGGCTAAGCTATTGTTCCCAGAAAGAAAATGTTTTGGTAAATAGCTTTGCAGTCATCTTTCTTTCAGAGTATATGATAGACTAATACAGTGCATATTGAGTAGGCACAATGGAAAGTAATGATGGATGCTAATAAAACTTGTTTTTGTAGGCGAGGAAAAGAGATGGTGTCCCCCTGCTACTAGCAAAGGATTTGCCTGCATATTTTGTAATCAGAATCTAAGAAAAGAGGAATATGTCAACACCATGAAATAGAAATTTAGCACCAGCAAAATCTGGTTTTGCTGGTATGTCTGTTTTCATGTAAAGTCAATTTAGGAAAATAAAAGGCGAATATATGCAACTTTTTAAGCTGCCAAGTCCCTTCTCTGTATCCACAATAACAAGGCCACTTCAAACTCTGAGATGTTAATTAAAGGGAGTAAGGTCCACTTAACACTCTGAGATGTTAATTAAAGGGAGCAAGTTCAATGATAAATGCTACTGAATAATCTGGCTCTAAGCATGGAAAACACAGTTATGGTAAAGAAAACCTTTTTCCTGCAGGAAGTCCTGTGTCCACTGGCTCCAAATTTTGGCTTCCTGGTAATGTTCCCTGATCACCGAAGGACATTCTCAGAGACATGTAATGTCGAGAGCCCCTTTTATCCTTTAATAAACAATGCTTTTTTTGGGGGGGGTACTTTATTATTTTTCTTGTTTCATTTTTGCATCTTTGGGTGAAATGAGCTTCCCTTTCAGAATCTGAAAAAACTAGAATGCATCAGTATCAGTGGTTCTCAACCTTTGAGAGATAGCAGAATTCACCTGAAGAACATTTATGAGAATATGTATGTATTCCTAGCCCTGTCCTCACAGGATCGGATTCAGTAGTCCTGGGGTGAAATCTGGTCATCTGTAGAACTCAACGGAAATATAATTTATAGCGGATACAGAATTTCCTTTAAGATATTTAAATGGCAATGTTCTCTAGAAATCAACAGGGCCAAGTGTTTAAACAGGATCAACAGTATTGTAAAAGTGTGAATGAATTTGCCTTTCATGTGATAGCTTCAGGATGGGGAAAATTCAAGAACACCACATGGGTGCAGAGTTGGAAACCAGACAGGTTCTCATGATTCCTGGTACTCACTGTATTCAGAAAAATGGGTATTCTTGTTCCCATTATATGTGACCCTATCACCATTATTGTAGAAAGGGTAGAAACCCCCAAACAGATAGTAGGGTAAAGATGTTTTTTTGTTTTGTTTTTTAAAATTGGAGTAGAGAATCACAAAACCATTACAAAGATTGGCAAAAGTAGGGGTTCTGAATTGGGTGTGGGAGGACAGAGGAATGGGCATGGCAGGTTTTTGTCAAGAATTCCTAGATTGGAAATTTTGTTTCATGTGGTCCCTTGAATGAAATTTTCTCTAGAACTAGGAGGAGCGCAAGGCACCAAGACCTAGGGTTGTGCAAATTTACAGTGAACACCGTCAGTTCAGTTTCTAAGCATTACTTTAAAGCCTACGAGACATGCTTCTTTACCTAGCTTGGTTTTGTTTTGAAACCTTGTATAAAAAATAAATAAATAAAAAGGACAAGAGAGGAGCCAAAAACAGGCCCCAGGAATGGATAAGAGTCCCTCTCTACTTAATGATCTGTGGACAGTCGCTCCAGGCCTTGGCTTTCCTTTTTGCCAAAGCCAGCCAGGCTGGTTCTGTTGACACAGGGGCAGCGTCTGGCGTGGAGAACCTCTTCGTGACTTCTTTCACCAAGGGCACGGGGGGAGCCGAGTCTGAGATCTCCACTGGATTTGTATTGAAGGAAAAGGAGAAAGGAGTAAGTCAGAATCATATTTGGATTATCAGAAGTATTTTTCAGAAAAGAAAACTAAGAAACTCAGAGAGGGAAGTTCAGGGTCCTCTGGTGAGCATCTCTTCATTTCAGATTTAAGAAAAGAAAGCCCTGAATGCAAAAACTGGTCATGGAGCAGATAATTCTAATTTCTGAGTATTTCTAGAAGTCCTCATGCTCTGTTTACAGAAGATATATGCCTGCATAGTAATATGAAACAGTCAATTTGTGATTGAAGAGAACAATCACACCAGTAATCTGAACACCTATCAAGCTGATGAAATCCAGTATCCCTCTACCCACTGAGTCCCAAAGATGATGCAAACTCTCACTGTGTGTGTGTGTGTGTGATCTTCTCACCAAATAGTCAACGCAGCTTTAATAGTTATAACTCCTTACACTTCCAGGCCTCAGCTAGCAGGTAACCAAGACATAGAAAAACTCTAGGTCTCAGAACTGGGTGCCCTCCTCTAGGAAGCGGTGCTCCCTGGTGGAAGATCTACTGAGCCCCGAGAGGGAACTTGCTACATTCATTTTAATTCAAGATGGAGTTACTCTTTGTAACGAGGACGGTACAGGACTGTTGTTATTAGGTGCCATTGAGTCGGTACCGACTCATAGTGACCTTATGCACAGCAGCATGAAACACTACCCAATCCTGGGCCAACCTATCATTGCCATGCTTGAGCCCATTGATGCTGCCACTTTGCCAATCCATCTCGTTGGGGGTCTTCCTCTTTTTCTATGACTCTCCACCTTACCAAACATGACTAGACAATGTTTGATTCTGTTATATACAAAGTCACATTGAGTTGGAGCTGACTGAACAACATCTCAATAAGCAAACAGTTGAGAGCATCACTGGGTCATTTCACCTTTGAACAAGAAGGGGAGTAACAAAAAGTTCACTGGTGTATTCTGTGTTATGAGCATAGAAAATCTGCTGTTGTTAACATCAGGGATACAGTGCTGAGGAACCTTGATCTCGAAACTCTGTTCTTTGAAATCATGTCAGTTGGAATGGAAGATCGCCCTCCAGCCTGGAAGTTCTCAGTGATGTGGGTCACTCTGATACAGAGAAGCAGTTTTGATTTTCAACCAAGGTGAGTAGCCAGATTTTCAGATGCAACATTCCACACAATGATCTCAGTTTTGTCCTTAGAAAAAAAGTGGATGGGCCAGCATTTCAGATCAGGTCTCCTGACTTCCGATCCCCTCTAAGGACTCTTCGATACCTATCACTTCCTTTCCTAAACCCCTGTAAAAAAGGCTCTACTTTGCCTTAAGCCCATCAAAACACTATTGTTAGGTATTGTCAAGTCAGCTCCAACTCACGGTGACCCGATATACAACAGTATAAAATATTGCCTAATCAATCCTGTGTCAAGGAGCTCTGGTATTATAGTGGTTACAAGTTAGGCTGCTAACCTCAAGGTCAGCAGTTTGAAACTACCAGCTGCTTCTCAGGAGAAAGATGAGGCTTTCTGCTCCTGTAAAGAGTTATAGCATCGGAAACCATGTGCAGGGTCACTATGAGTCAAAACAGACTTCACGGCACACCACCACCACCACCAATCCTGTGTCATCCTGAGGACAAGAAAAAGTATAAAAAACTGACTCTTGGCCTAGTCTGAAATCATGTCAAAGGAGCAAAAGTGACTCCATTTTGACCCAAATATGTTGTTGTTGTTAAGTGCCATTAAGTTGGTTCAGACTCATAGCCAACCTGTATAGGGTTTCAGATGCTATAAATCTTTGGGGGAGTAGAAACCTTGCTTTTTCCTGGGGAACAGCTGGTAGACTTGAACCACTGACCTCATGGATCGCAGTCCAATGCTTATCCTATAGAATCACCATGCTCCCAACCTCAGATATGAGCTCTCTGCAAAATCCCCTTCTCAAGCTTTGCAATCTATTTTACACATGAAAGGCTGCTGTGATTAGGTATTGTTGAGTTGATGCCGACTCATACTGGCTCTATGTACAACAGAATAAAATAGTGCCCAGTCCCGCACCATTCTCATGACATGTACTAGTAGGTTATTTTGTTAAGTTTCATGAAACAGCTGCCCTAATGAACAGTTTGTGGTTGGTCGATTCTTAGACGATCCTCAATTCCCCTCAAAAAATGTTTGCCTGATCTGTGTATAATATTCTGTAATACTAGTTGTAATCAACCCATGTCTCAATGAATGAAAATGAGTTTAACTGTACTCCAGCTGCCTACAACTGCCTTGATGAACTCTTCTCAATCGGTTCCTTCCTAGAGTGGTTTGTCCTACCCTGCTATCTTTGTGGTTTGCAGTCCAGTGCTGATCCTACAGTACCACACCACAACTCCAAGAAAATTTAAAATAAGAAAAATACTGTTTGCTTTTGTTGTTGTTAAGTACCGTGAAATCAGTTCTGACCCCTAGTGACCTTGCACAGGATTTCCGAGGCTGCAAATCTTTACGGGAGCAGAACGCCTCATCTTTCTCCTGTGGAACAGCTGGTAGTTTCAAACTGCCGACCCTGAGGTTAGCAGCCTGATTTGTAGCCACTATGCTACCAGAGCTCCTTAGTATAGTTACCAAAAATTAAGTAAGTCAGTCACATAAAATCCCTTGGACAAAGCTAAGGTTAGATTTAAATATATATATATTAAAACTACAATAAGAGTTTAAATAAAAATATAGAATATTTAGACAAATTTGATCCCAACAATAATTATTTTTATGACATATACGCTCAAATTGTCTTCCAAGATTTTGGGATAACTTACAGATAGTAAATTAACTTCATAAAAACTCATTCTAATTAAAATTTAAAAGCTTTTACTCTTTATGTCACATACATATGTTTGTCTAGTAATGAATATATTCAGTTTTGTCATGTAAAAGGTTATATTACAAAAGAGATGCAGTAAAGAAAAAATTGAAGGTTATATATAATAAAAAATTTTACCTGTCTAGCTATAAGTTTGATAAGTTAATTTACAAAAACAAAACAAACATTATATTAATATCAAATAACATGAAACAAATTTAGTTTCTTATTGTTAAAATAACAATTTTCTCTTCAATTATTAAGTTAAAGAGTTAATTTTGTTTTCTATATAATTTGCCTTGAAGGCAAGGGCTCACTGAAATAAATTCTTAAATAGTAAACCAAGCCACATGACTTTAGAAAAAGCTAAAGTTTTTACCTCTAAGACCTTTAGTTAAGTAACTCAAGTATTACTTCTCAATGACCTATTATAAACTAGCAAATTTTAAATTTCAGGGAAGGACACACAAAAAAATGTATTTCTGCTTATATAAAACAGAAAATGCTATAAAAGCTTATTTAATATATTATAAATTACATAAAA
>NW_006408633.1:4887284-4888744 GCF_000296735.1 Chrysochloris asiatica
TATGAAAAACTGACAGATGAATGGTGGATCATGGAAGTTGTTGTTGTTGTTGTTGTTAAGTGCCGTCGAGTCGATTCCGACCCATAGCGACCCTGTACATAGCAATCATGGAAGTAGCAGTCAAAAAATCAAACAATATATTGTACCAGGTAATCTACTGCACAAGATCTCTTTTAAAGTATTCAAGAGCAAAGATATCAATATGAGGACTAAAGTGTGCCTGACCCAAGCCCTAATATTTTCAATAGCCTCATATGCATGTGAAAGTGGATAATGAATAAGGAAGACAGTAGACAGATTGAGATATTTGAATTACGGTGTTGGCAAAAAATCTTGAAAGTACCATGAACTGCCAGAAAAACAAACAAATCTGTCTTGGAAGAAGTACAACCAGAATTTTCCTCAGAAGCAAAGATGGTGAGACTTCATCTCTTGTACTTTGGACATATTTTTAGGAATGGCCAGTTCCTGGAGAAGGACCATCATGCTTGGTAAAGTCAACTGTCATCAAAAAATAGATAGACCCCCCAAGGGGACAGATTGTCACGTGGCAGCAACAATGGCCCAAACATAACAATTATGAGGATGGTACAGGAATGGGTGGTGTTTCAGTATTTTGTGCACAGGGTCACTATGAGTCGGAACCGACTGGATGGTACCAAACAACAACAATAGTCACTACTCCAGTTTAATGATACAGGAAGCATCAATAGAAGCTAGAAAGAATACAGAATGACTGTACCAAAAATAATTGGTTGATATTTAACTATTTCAGGACATCATATGATTAAGAGCTACTGATATTGAAAGAAGAAATACAAGCTGAAGTGGAGGTATTAGTGATACCCAAGGCTCCAGGTATCAACAGAATACAAATAGAAATCTTAAAAAAAAAAAACAAAAACAAAAAAAAAGAGATACAGCTCAGGAGGGCCTCATTCACCTATGTCAAGAAATTTGGGAGACAGCTATCTGGACAACCAATTGTAAGAGATCAATATTTGTTGAATTATCAAAAGAATGTGGAAATTATTAAACACTATTAATAGCACATGCAAATAAAATTTTGCTGAAGATAATTCAGAAATGGTTGCAGCAGTGTATATACAGGGAGCTGCCAGAAATCCAAGCTGGATTCAGAAGAGGACATGGAATGAGGGAGATCATTGCTGATGTCAGATGGATCTTGGCCGAAAGCACAGAATTTGTACTTTATTGACTATGCAAACATAACAATGTGAAGAATAAGTATTCCAGATAACTTTACCATGCTCTTGAGGAACTTGTACATAGACAAAGAGGCAGCTGTTTAAACAGAAGAAGTGGATACTGAATGTTTTAAAGTCAGGAAGGGTATGCACCAGTGTTGTAGCCTTTCACCATGCTTATTCAATCTATATGCTGAGCAAATAATCTACGATTCTGGATTATATAAAGAAGATTAGACCATGAAGATTGGT
>NW_006408633.1:4889124-4926677 GCF_000296735.1 Chrysochloris asiatica
CTGACTCAATGTGAAAGCTGGACAATAAAAAAGGAAGACAGGAGGAGGACTGATGTATTTTAATTTTGGTGTTAGTGAAGAATTTGAAAGTACCATATACTGCCAGAAGAACAAACAAATCTATCTTGGAAGATGTGCAGCCAGAATTCTCTCAAGGATGGCGAGACTTCATCTCACATATGCTGGACACGTTATCAGGAGGGACCAGTCCCTAGAAAAGGACATCATGCTTGGTAAAGTGGAAAAGTGGAAGATCATCAAAGAGATGGATCAGCACAGTGGCAGCAAGAATGGGTTTAAACATAATATTTATGCAGACCAAGTAATGCTTTTCATTCTATTGTACATGAAGTCACCTTGAGTCGGAGCTGATGGATGACACCTAACACCAACAGTGTATGGTGTGCTTTAAGTCAATGTCTTTTGAGATATGAAAGCAGATTAATTTGGTGAGTAGTGACTGGGATCTTAAAAGCTTATGATAGCTACTAAGGTACTACTGTTGGTCTCTCCCTGGCTGGAGAAAAGAAAAGTGATGACAATTGATGATGTTTGAAAACAATTAGTCCAGTGGACTAGTGGACCACATGAACATCAGTCTCCACTACCTTAAGAGCGGAACTAGGTGGTGCCTAGCTACCACTACCAACTACTCATTAGAGAGTCCTGAATAGAGTGAAAGAATATGTGGCACAAAACTCAAAATCATAAAGAAGACCAGTCATACTGGTCAGATAGAACTCTGGGACTATGATCCTTGATCACCCTTCAGATCTGGAACTGAACTCATTCCTGGGGCTAAATTTTCAGCCAAGCAATAAACAGGTAAATCAGGGGGGAAACAATACTAGTGAGGTACGTACACCACAGAATGGTCAACCAGTCAAGATCAAAGGGGCAGCATTTTCCTAAGAACAAAATTCAGAAGACTAGGGGAAAGAGGAAGAAGGGAAATGGGAAACACAGGAAAGTTGTGTAAGTAATATTACACCGAGGGGACTGCAATGGAGATGAACCGAAGTGTGTGGTTTATTGATTGTACAACTGGTGATCTGCTCTGTAAACCTGCACAATAAAAAGTTAAAAAAAAACAAAACCAAAAGCATATCAAGCAAGCAAGCACAAACGGGATGGACGACAGATATGAAGTCACATGAAGATCCTTAAGGAATTTGAGGAACAGAAACTAAAAAGCGACAAGGACCTTCCTCTAGAAACAGAGCCTTTCCCTAGAGCCCATACTTGGACTTCCAGCTTCCTAAACTGTGAGCAATGAAATTTCTGTCAGCTCAAACCACCACTTGTGTTCCTGTTACAGCGGCACTAGAGAACGAAGACAGGAAGTTTATGGAATACCCTGTGTCTCCTTTTACCTATGTGATTCCTTACAAAATGGAACAAAGAAATTCCTCCAAAGTAACTGTGGATTTAATACACTAGGATAAGCACTTGACCACAAAGTTGGTTTGAACTACAAGGTCGGTGGTTCAAACCCACCAGCTGCTCCTCAGAAACTCTATACAAGGTCACTACAAGTTGGAACTGACTTGATGTCACTTAACAACAATAACAGTAAGTGGCAGAACTGACACTTGAATTAGGTCTAGTGCAAGCTCATGCCTGACATGTCAGGAAGAAATCAGCTGGACCAGAAGTTAGCTAAAGAAAACAAATTAGCATAAATATGCATTTATAACCATTGTTGTTAACAATGAAATTCATCTTACGTGTATACGTGCTCCAGGGGTTAATGATTAGCGTGGTTACAAATCGGGCTGTTAGCCTGAAGGCCGGCAGTTCAAAACTACCAGCGATTCCGCAGGAGAAAGATGAGGTGTTGTGCTCTTGTAAAGATTTACAGCCTCAGAAACCCTGTGCAGGGTCACTATGAGTCGGAACCGACTCCACGGTACTTAACAACAACAACAATGATAGCAAAGAGGACTTAAAATACTTATTAATGAAGATGAAAGACCACAGCCTTCAGTATGGATTGCACCTCAATGTAAAGAAAACAAAAATCCTCACAACTGGACCAACACATAACACCATGATAAATGGAGAAAGAATAAAGAAGACTGTAGAAGAATTGATGCATTTAAGTAACAGTGTTGGACAAGAATATTAAAAGTACCATGGACCTCCAAAAGAACAAACAAATCTGTGTTGGAAGATGTACAGCTAGAATGCTCTTCAGAAGCCAGGATGCCAGACTTTGTCTCTCATACTTCACACATATTATCAGGAGGGACCAGTCCCTGAAGAAGGGCATCATGCTTGGCAATGCAGAGGGTCAACAAAAAAGAAGAAGACCCCCAATGAGATGGATTGGCACAGTGACAGCAGCAATGGGCTCAAGCGTAGCAATGATTGTGAGGTTGGTGCAGGACCAGGCAGTGTTTCGTTCTGTTGTGCATGGGGTCGCTATGGGTCAGTACTGACTTGACAGAGCCTATCAATAAGCAACAAAATGGAAAAAAAATTGAAGTTGTCAAAGACTTCATTTGCTCAAATCCAAAACCAATATTCATAGATGCAACAGTCAAGAAATCAAACGACATATTGCATTAGGCAAATCTGCTACACAAGACCTCTTTAAAGTGTTGAAGAGCAAAAATGTCAGTTTGGGGACTATGGTGCACCTGACCCAAGCCATGGTATTTTCAATAACCTCATATGCATGTGAAAGTTGGACAATGAATAAGAAGACCGAAGAATATTGAAAAAGTACCAGGGGCGGCTGGAAGAACAAACAAATCTGTGTTGGAGGAAGTGCAGTCAGAATGCTCCTTAGAAGCCAGGATGCCAGACTCTGTCTCTCATACTTCAGACATATTGTCAGGAGAGACCAGTCCCTGGAGAAGGACATTATGTTTGGTAAGGTGGAGAGTCAGTGAAAAAGAGAAAGATCCCCAACAAGATGAATTGGCCGCAGCAGTGGGCTCAAGTGTAACAACTGTGAGGATGGCGCAGGACTGGGCAGCCGTTCGTTATATCGTACATAGGGTTTCTATGAATCAGAACGAAGTCGACAGCAGCTAACAACACCATCAACAATGCAGCACTCCCCAAACCAAACCCACTGCCATCAAGTGGAATCTGGACTCACAGAAATGCTATATAGTGTGTTTCCAAGATTGTAAATCTTTACGGGAGCAGACAGCTTCATATTTCTCCCACCAAGCAGCTGGTGGATTTGAACCACCAACCTTGGAGTTGGCCCAATGCCTAGCCCACAGTGCTACCAGGGCTCCTAGTGATGGCACTATAGGTATACAATTGTCAAATAATTAATAGGTTCCTGCTTAACGTTTATTTTGATATGGTGTGCAGTTAGACATAGTTGGTAAGCTCGGACTAGAGTAGTTTGGAGAGCAAAACACCAGTGAGTGGGCTTCAGAGGTAAAAGCATCCATAAAGCAGGGGTGCCTTGTTCGCTCAGGTTTTCTTACTACTAAATAAAGAAAAAATCAGTTTTACCTCCTGCCAGCCCAGAATCTGGATACTGGGGGGAGGGTAGCAGGTAGTTTCTGTTATAAAATGTTAATGAGACAAAGGGCTCTTAAGAGAAAGAGGAGAACTACTTCTTTGAAGAGAAGTTAGGGCCAGTGACAGAAGTAGAGATGGGGCTTTGAGGAGACCATGAAAGCTAAGGGCACAAAACGGATGTCAAAACTAAAACTGGGATTATTATAGCAAGACAGACAGAAAAGCTTGGGGAGAAATGGTCTAGAAACTGCTGGTCAATAAATCCATCCAGAAAACCAAGGAAGGCAAGAAAACATTTAATGACAACAGGACCTTACGTAACATGAGTAACCAAACCAACATCCTTAGTCCTTTTCTCTGCAATAATCACCCTACACTCAAACAATGAATCAAAAGAGATCATCATTCCTCCTTATAAATACCTCAGAGAATTTCTTGGAGAAATATGAGGAACTTCCTGGACTATTAACAATAGTTAACCATCTTGCTCTATGCAAAATGGAAAAGAGAAAGCATTAGATGATGACTCAAGAGTTATAAAGTGATTACTCAAGTCTTTGCCCAGAGCTTTCCATATGAAGAAACATCAGGGTCAGTCAGAGGTAACAGGCACGGAAGCATCTCTTGATGCGAAGGCAAGCAGGTAGGGTAGAGGCGGGAGTGGGAGAGTATTTTACATAGAATCGAGACCACGTCAACTTTCCATATGAGCGCATTTGAGGAGGGGAGGCCCAGTGGAGATGTCTGATACCCCTAACCTACTATCTTAGGACCACTACATTTTAGAGCTAGAACTCAGAACTTTCTGCTGGCCTAGGAGCCTCTGGTCTTTATCTCCCCTGCATGTCTCCCTTGTAATGAAAGACACATACATAAAGACTATTTTAAAAGTTGCATTTCAATTTCTGTTGTGAACCAAACACTTATTGGTATAGGTGTGGCACCTTTAACTTAATACTTGTCTTGGCATGGTTCTATAGGATCCGCGCAAAACTGCAAGGTCCATTTGAACCTCAAGGTTGGTGGTTCAAACTCATTAGTTGCTCCTCAGAAGCCCTACACTGGGTCGTCTGAGTTGGAACTGACCCAATAGCACTCAACCACCACAACTAAGTGTCGTTAACAGGTGTGAACTGTAGACCTGTGGCTAATCCCCCAACTCTAAAGAATGAATAGAAAAGCCTTAGAGGGTCTTTTGGGCATCCCAAACTGGCCTCAAATGCACCTCAAAACAGGTGCTCCCAACAGCAGCTCCATTGGCTGCTGGCTTTAGGGAGCTCTGGCTTTCAAAGTGACTTTGACCATGCGCTGGACAGATGGCACAGTTTCCCGACGCACAGCTACAAACCTTTCCTTCCAGCCTCGGGAGTCTGGGAAGGCTTTTCTTGGCAAGCCTCGGGCAGAGCTGGAGAAGAGGGTTTCCTCTCTGCTGCCTCTTCCTCTTCATCCTTCTGTGCCTTTTTTTCCTCGGGAGGCGTTGGCGAGGGTGACCACGTGTCACTAGTCTCCTGGCTCTCCTTGGCCCTCTCACTGGGCTCTGGGTCAGGCTTGGTTGCTCGGCGGGCCAGAAGCTCTACCAAGTAGGGCCGGCTTAGTTTGGAGAGTGGGGATGATGGTGGGGTCTGGCTGGTGGGTTTGGGAGCCAGAGCTGGTTTCTGCACAAGAGGCATTTTATTTGCTACCTTGTCATCATCTGCAGCTGAGGTCTGGCTGTTGGGCGCCATGGGCCCAGGCTGAGCCACAGGAGGCAAGTGGCTGGAAGGGGTTTCTGCACTGTCCTTCCGGGTGGTTGGGGCCTGCTTCCTCTCTCGGTTGAGGGGTGGACCAGGCTTGAGGGCCACACACTCTTTCCCTGTCTCTCCACTTGTGCTATCAGGAGCAAGCTGGCCCCCTTCAGTATTGTCCCCTGTGCTACTGTGCCTTTTCTTCTTCTTTTGTTCCGTTTGTTGATCACAGTGGAAGCGTAAGGAATAGTTGGTCCTCCTTAACTTTATTCCAAAAGGTGAGGCTTTTTCCTCCCCACCTGATACCTGGTGGTCTGGCTTCCTGCTCCCACTTGTGGTCTCACTTTCTGAAGTGCTCACGGGCACTGGGTGGGTCACTGCTTTCTGTGGAGGGGATGGAAGGGATGGAACAAGGAAGGATGGAAGATCTTTGGCAAATTTGCATCCCTCGGTGGTGTCCGTTGGTTCCTGGTGCATCCCCAGTTTCTCTGGACTCTTTCGGGGCTCCTGAGGACCAGAGGCCGGAGGTGGGGATTCTGTGTCTTCATTGGGTCCTGGCCCAGATCTTTTTCGGATACTTTCTGCCTCTACGTTCTGTCTGGAGGTCTCCATGCCACCATCAGAGAATTTCTGCCAGGCGGGCATAATAGAGAACTTTGCATTGACTGGCGGGGTCTTCCGGAGGTTTCCTCGGGAATCACATCGACCCCTGGGAATGACCTCATCACCCAGCTTCTGGTCTCTCTCAGCCCGATGGTCACCCTCGGTGTTCTTCAGGATTCTGGACCGGATGGAAGCCCATTCGGCTATTGCTGCCCCACTGCTGGAATGTTCATGTGGAGGCTTGGTCTTCCCACTGGTTGTCCTGGGGTCGCTGGGAGCTCGGGACAGGCTCTCCACAGTGGGCAGATCCACGTGCTTCTTTTCCTCAGACAAGCCCAAGAGAGACTTGCATGCCATATCCTTGATCTGGTTCAGGTTGACGGCCGGCCCGCAGAGCTGAGCTCCTGTCACCAGAATGGCCGTGTGGGGGATGCTCAGGGCGGAGGGCAGAGCGTGAGAGGCCAGGCTGGCTTTGTGGGCCTTTTGTTCAAGGGGGGTAGACACAAGTCCTGTGTCCTTCCCAGGAGTCACTGGGCTCAAGTTGACTTTGGGGAAAAGGATTTGCTTCCCTCCTGAGGACACCTGGAACGTGTAGGGCCTGGGCATGGTCTGTCTCTCATCCACTTCCTGCCACCTTAGCTCTTCCACCTTCCGGTTTGCTTCTGGAGTGACCGTTTGTCTCTTCTCCACTGGAGCCAGCATTTCTTCCCTCTGTCCCTCTTTGTTCAGGGGAGGTTCTGGCTTAGCTTCTTCTCTCTTTTCAGGAAGTGAGTGATGTTCTTCCCCATGAACATGCCCCTTCTTCCCCTGCTGCTCTATGGATGGCATGGCTTCTGGGCTTAGCTCCTTGGCTAAGCTTAGCTCTTCAGAGCTTTCTCTTTGCTTTTTGGGCTTCACGTTTTCTTGTTCTCCTGGTTTCTCTTCAAAGTCCTTCTGAAGTGTGCTCCACGGATCCATTTGTCCTTCCGGTCCCAGTGGCCTCTCTCCACTTCGTCTCTGCAGAGCTTCCTGGTACTTCTTTTCAGCATCTTGCCTCCTCTGGAATTCCACTTCCTTCTGCTTTCTGAGCTCTTCCTGTGTCCTTGTCTCTGTCTCCTCCTGCTGCCTCTTCTGTGCCTCCAGATCCTCCTGCTTTTTAAGCTCCTCCATCCGCTTTTCCTCTTCCTCCTGTCTTTCCCGCTCCTCCCTCTCCTGCTGTCTGAACTCCTCTAGCCTCCTTTCCTCCTCTTCCTGCCTTCTCTGAGCTTCCAGCTCCTCCAGCCTTCTGCGCTCCAGCATCCATTTTTCTTCTTCCCCACGCTGTCTCTGCTCCTCCAGTTCCTTCAGCCTTCGGAGCTCAGACAGCCTCCTTTCTTCCTCCTGAAGCCGCTGCTTCTCAGCCTCTTGCCTTCTCTGCTCTTCCTCCAGTCTTTTGAGCTCTTTCTTCAGTCTTTCCTCATCCTCTTGCCTTCTCTGAGCCTCCAGTTTCTCCAGCCTTTTTTCTTCTTCCTCTTGCCACTGCCTCTGCTCCTCCAGATCCCCCTGCTGCCTGTGCTGCTCCAGCTGCCTGGCCTCTTCCCGCAGGAGTTGCTGCTCCTCAGCCCCTAGGAGTTCCTTGTCCTCTTGCTCCCTCCCCTCTGGGTCTGGGCCACCCAGCTCTGCACACCACCGAGTCTCCTCTTCTGGATGCCTAATCTCTGCCTCTAGTGAAGGTTCTTGCTCCTTGCCCTCTCTCTCTTCTCTCTCCTCCTCCGCGAGCTCCTGCCTTCGGTTCTCTTCCCACAGCCTTCGCTCCAAGGCTTGCTGTCTCTGCTCTTCTAGGCGTCTCCTCTCTGCTGCCTCGGCCTTTTGTCGTTTGCACTTGGCCTCAAGTTCTTGCCAGTATTCTTCTTGGCGACGTTTCTCTTCCTCCGAGTCCACGGGCTCTGGTTCCTCTTCAAGCCAAATCTGCTTGTCTTCTCTGGGGTGTCCATTCTGGTCCAGGGACAGCTGGCTCTCCAGGCCACCTTGCTCATTTTGTTGATCCTAACATTGGTAAAGAGAAGCAGAGTTAGTTATTTTACTTTTTCACAGGCAACCATTACCGATCCTATTCACAATGTGGATGGCCCTCGTAATCTCAAGTGAAGGGGCAGGTGCTCCTAAGTATATAAAAACTCAAGTGTAGGTCACACTATAAGTAAGTTTTGAGTATAAAGGAAAGAACTTTACTTTCATCCTTTAGCCCCTTTATTTAAAGGAGTCCTGGTGGTACAACAGTTAAGTAGTCAGCTGTCAACCAAGAGGTTGGCATTCTGAACCTATCCAGAGACTCTGGGGGAGACAGAACTGTCAATCTGCTGTCTGTCCTATGGCTTTGCTATGAGTCAGAATCAATTTGATGGTCTTCAGCAACACCGATCACCTTTTCTGTATCATCCCCCAATTCCTTTTACCTTTACACCCATGAACGACCATTGGAAAACCAATATGAGTTCCAAAAGCAACTGTCATCAAGCCAACTCTGACTCTTGGTGACCCCATGTGTGTCAGAGTAGAACTGGGTTCGACAGTATTTTCAGTAGTTGATGTTTTGGAAGCACATCATTGGGCCTTTCTTTTGAGGCTCCTCTGGGTAGACTTAAACCTCTAACCTTACGTAGCTGAACATTTTAATGGTTTGCATCACCCAGGAAAACCTACAGTCCAGTATTTAGCGGTTAAGAGGATTTGAGATCTTGACTTCATTCATGTCCCCTGAAACCTGTGACTTAGGAGTCTAACTCAATCTAATTTGACTTTGCTAAGTTAAGGCAGAGGAGAGCTGGGCCACCTTTGTGCAGCAAATCAAACGCAGTGTCTGGAAGCTCTCAAAGGCAGCCTCTCCTCTGTGGTCCATCAGTCTACCTTAGGGCAACATATCAGAAAAGGCTCTGGAAAGTCAACGTCCTGCTAACCCTTGTACAACGCCACTCACAAGTTCCCAGTGGGGAGGGACCTAGTTCTTTCGATGGCACTACCACAATACCAACCCACTGGGGGACAAGTCGTGCCCAAGAGCAAGGGCATCTGCCTGGTCAGCTAGGGCAGGGTTATACATACCAAAGCAAGTCGTCTGTGCTTTTTGGACACCCTCTGTTTTTTTGGCTTAACAGCCAGTTTGTGCTTGGCAGCACTGTTGTCCAGGCGAGCAATGGCCAGGGGAATGGCATCTAGATTGACACTTTCGATGGTGCCAGCAGAGGAGAAGTGCCTTTTTGGCCGAGACGGTTTAACTGGAGCAACCTAGAGTAGAGGTTGAAAGAGAAAGTCAACCAGGATCAGAAAGCAACTTGCAGGGGACCCCAGAGTAGTAGTACTTGTTCGAGCCTTTGCCATGTCCTGCCTGGCCTAGGCAATGTTGGGGAGTAGAAGGGACTTTTGTGGTGCAGTGAAAGAGCTCTGGTCTTGGCTTTGAACACTTGCTCTGCCAATGACTACTTGTAGTAACTTGTAAAGGCCATTTAATCTTTCTGGACCTAAGTTTCCTACACTGAAGAATATTTGTTGTTGTTGTGAAGTGCCGTTAAGTAGGTTCCGACCCATAGCGACCCTGTGTAGGGTTTCCAAGGAGGAGCTGGTGAGCTTGAACCACTAACCTTTCAGTTCAAATGGCTTTGCAGTCTGGCGCATTAACCCACAGTGTGATTAGGCTAAATCCTTGTGTTGTGTGGTACCATGGGTTTACTTGATATGGCTTTTCCATTCAATGGTTTCTTAATTTCTACCAAATAAGGTGTACAGGACTCTAAGGCTGGGATTGTTTAGTTTTTCCATCCTGCTAGGTTTAGAAGGAGCCACCTCAGAAGCAGGAATGAACAATCTCAGGATCATCAAGAAACAAGAGCATGAGTGGAGTGTGAGATCCCTACCTAGAAAAGCAACGACAGTAGAGGCAGTGGCAGAGGTGGCGACTTGCAGCGCTGTAGTTATCTAGGCCCAGGGCCTGAGGAAAGCTGTGTTCCTACAGGCAGGAGGCCGGCTTGCAGAGTGTGCTCTTTGGACATTTACCGACTGACTCAGGAGCTTGGTAACACTTGCCCGAGCAGGGCAGAGGTCAGGGGGTCACAGGGCTGAGAGGCTGAGGACAAGAATGAGGCATGTCTGCACTATGGCAGACAAGCAGTGTTCTTGACTGGAGAACTGCTGAGTCCTGAGTTGTTTTTTGATCCTGAATTGTAAACTGTTCACTTTCCTAATATACCCAACAATCATGAGTAATATTGTAGGTTCTGTGTAGCCATTACAATGGGTTATGAAGTAGAGAGTGCTGTGGGAGGGATGGTTGGTGTCCAAATTGGGTAAATAGGCATATCTGACTTCATAGGAATCCTACTTCATATCCATTTCATAGGAATCGGTCTGGGGCTCATTTTGAGTTTGATAATCTTTTCCCCTTGTGAAGCCAGGGGAAGTCAGACATGGGCCCACACAGATTTTGCAGTTGTTGTTAACTGCCTTAGAATTCATGCACAACAGAATCCAGTGCTGCCTGGTCCTGTGCTAACAACCTGTGATGGGTTGCAGATAGAACTATTGGGATCTATTGAGTTTTCATCGGCTGACTTAAGGAAGGAGATGGCTAAACTTTCCTTCCTAGTCTGTCTTAGTCTGGAAGCTCCACTTTAACCTGTTCACCATCAAGGTAAGACGCAAATCTCCACCAATAGACAGTGCACAGGAGGCACACTGCTTGGAAGAGTTGGTCTCTCTCTCTCTTTTTAAAAAGTTTTTATTGTGAATTGAGTGAAAGTTTACAGGGCAGATCATCATTTTACATTCACCAAATCATATACTTTGTTTCATTACAATGGTTATAATCCCCTCCATGTACCATCAGTTAACAGTATATCTCTCTATTCATATTAGCTCTTTTTTTAAACACTCAGGCATATATAAAAATGTAAACCACCAAATTGCACATTCTGCAAGTCTGCCTCCTGACTGCCAGCTCTCAGTCCCTGTCTTTCCATGAATCTAGAGTCCTCAGCTGTTCCCTCTCTCCATGTCCCCATCTTGCCTCCATTTCTAGTGTTGCTGCTTCTCTGGATAAGGTCCCGAACATTGGTCTCTTGAGGAAAGATGAAAATCCTGCCACTGACCCACTATGGCTCTCCTAAGTTAGATCAGGGGGCTTCATCCTGCTCTTGGTCTGTTTGGTAAATCAAGCTTTACTGGCGCACACATTGTCTTTGGTTGTCCTTGTGTTACAAGCACAGAGTTAAATAATTGTATATTTACAGCCTATGGCCCTGCAAAGCCTAAACTATCCAGTGGTTTTCTGACCCCTAGACATCATGAGTACATGCCTCATCTACTACACAGAACTTCAAACCCTTAAAAGCAGGGAGTTTTGTCTTTATCATCATTAGCTCAATCTCCTGTATGCTCCAATAGCAAACTGCATCTGGAAAGTACTCAATAAATACATAGTGAAAGAATGAAGGAGCAATAAAGTGTAGCATCTATGACCACTGTTGTTGTTGTTAAGTGCCATCAGACCGTTCTGACTCATAGGGACCCTGCACAGGGTTTCTGAGGTTGTAAGTTTATGTGTGTTGAAAGCTGTGGAGCAGCTAGAGGACTCCAACCACTAACCTTGCGAATAAATGAAGGAAAGAATGTGCCACAAGGGCGTGAATTGCAGAACAGCCTGCAGCTCTGTAGTACAGATGCGATCATTAGCAAACTGCAGACCTAGATCCTCAGTTATACAGATTTAGAAAGTCAGAGTTACCAAGGCTCAGGCTGAGCCTAGAAGCCACACTGAATAATATGGCAAAAGGCCTTTAACCACAGATAATGTGTTCACAGGCAAGCAGCCAGGAGTGGTCTCCTGCCACACAATCCCATGTGCAGCAGGGCGCGCTCACTGTCCTGCCTACTGATGCTGGCAGTGCTGCAGGACACAGAGGCAGCATTAGCAGGGGACAGGGTTCATTTGTTTGAAAGTATTCCTGCTATTAGAGTAAAATCAATGGGATTTAGCCAAAGGGCTAGTATTTTGCAATTACCTTCCCAATCTATGCACAAAAGAGAAAAGACAAAGCTAGCTCCAGGAGCAAAATGGTTGCTCAGTCAGTATTAATTTATGATAGAAGTACGCAGGGGCATGGAAAAATAATTCCAGCCTTCAGTCTTCTAGTTCTCATTTATCTATGGCTATCCAACACTGGTAGTATAGTGGTTACGAGTTGGGCTGCTAACCTCAAGGTCAGCAGTTCAAAACTACCAGCTGTTCCACATGAGAAAGATGAGGCTCCTGCTCCCATAAAGATTTACAGTCTCTGAAACCCTATAAAGGTCATCATGAGTCAGACTTGATTCCACGGCACATAACCACCACCACCACCACCATTGGAAACTCTGTGCAGGGTTGCTGTAAGTCGGGACCAACCTCATGGCACACCACCACCACCATCTTTACTCTTGGTGTGGTGCTGTAGGATAAAGCACTGCACCGCAAAGTTGGTTTGAACCACAAGGTCAGCAGTTCAAACTCACCAGCTTCTCCTCAGAAATCCTATACAGGGTTGCTATAGTAGGAACCGACTAGATGGCACTTAACAACAACAACAATCTTTACAACTGGAGTCCTGTTGTGGCACTGAACTGCCAACCACAAGGCTCAAAACCACCAGCCACTCCTTGGAAAACCTATACAGGGTTGCTATGAGGCACTAATTCGACGACACTTAATAACAACAAAAAAATCCTTGCAACTGGTGTCAGATTCTGACCTATTCTATTTTTTTGGATACTACTCAATGGAGAATACATTTTATGTATTCCAATCAGTTATAGGCAGAAGACAGACTTATAAGCTTTCTATGGTGATATTTCTGACCATTCCTTTCTCTCTCCCTCAAGTGTCTATTTTATAATGGTATGACAGGGAAACCAAGATTGAAAAGACAACCCAGCATCTTAACATTATTTCCCCCCTTTTGCCCATTCCAACCGTGTCTCAATTCCTGTATCCCAGAGCCCTGTTGTTCTAAGGTTGTGCATACATCATTATTTACCTCTGTCCCATTTAGCCCATGCAAACCTGCCTAATTGTTTTCCCATCCACCTTGTTGTTTATCCGGTTTGTTTTTAACTCTTTTTATTGATGAAGGGAAGAAAACAAATGTTTAACTCATCTCTTTTCAAGAATAGGTCAGAGCTCAAAAGAGGGAACAAATCCTTACAGCAAGGATCATTCCACCCCCTCCATATACAGAGTAGACAGGGATGGGCAACTTGGGCATTGTCTACCCAAAATGGGGGGGCTACAAAGGCAAGAAGTGACTGGCTTACAAGCTTTCAAGAGGGAGCCTAGATCCAGAGGGCATGGAGGAAGGTAGAATCTCCACTGAGCAGTATCCAATCTGTCTAGGTAGGGCTGATGAAAGGAGACGGGGATAGGTCTCTTGTGATACAATAATGAATAATTGCTATCAGGTCTGACTGTGAGGGTTGGAAATGTAAAGGTAGATGTTTTGTAGCAAATGGAGGGGAGTGATTGACTTTGCAGTCCAGGAGCAGAGGTCCCTGGGACCATCAAGGGAGAAGAGCGGAGTGCGGGACCCTACCCAGAGAAACAGTGACGCCAGAGATGGAAGCAGAGATGATGATGAGTAGACATGAAGTGGCTGGGAGCTCTAGACCCAGAAAGGGAGAGAGGCTATGTGCTGATGACTGGGGGGCAGGCTTGCAGGGTATACCATTTGGTTGGTTGATGATGCATGGAGGGGACTGTAACCATGGCAATGAAATGATATACGATAGGATGAATGTAAAACTAATGTTCTCTCATGTAAACTATCACATAATTCATAATAAAATATTTTAAAAAAAGTTAATGGAATACTTCCATGAGCTTTTTGAAGTGATTTTATATATACAAAATAAACTTTTATTATTCTTTCAAAAAAACCCTGATAGATTGAAGACACAGCATGGCCTGGAAGCTGCGATTTATAGGCCATGGTTAATTTCTGAGTCCTTCCAGCTGGGCCTCTTTACCATAGTGGCAGGGGCACTGTTGTGAGGCCCAGCTTCAGAAGACTCCATTGTAGACCTGCTTATTGTACTGCTGACCAGATGTCAGGAGGACGCCAGATGCTTGTGCAGCAGAAGGAAGGTTCTCGTAGGGGCAGACCAACCTCTACCAAAGAGGTGCACAAGAGTCTCACAGGGCCCTTTCTATCCCACCACCCTCCAAATTCCTGCAGGTAAAGTTCCAGTGTAAAAGGAATGCAGAGGGACCCTATCAAGAGAAGCAGTGACACCAGAGATGGAGGCAGAGATGAGGACATGGAGAGATAGAGCAGCTGAGGCCTCTAGACTCATGGAAAGAGAAAGGCTGTGTGCGGTTGTCAGTAGGCAGGCTTGCAGAATGTGCCCTTTGGTTGTTTAAATGATTATATATCCCTGAGTGTTTCTGTGTACATCCCAAAACAAACAAACAAACAAAACTGCAGAAGGAATAGAAGCCAATACTGTTGCATGGTGGTGCATGGAGGAGATTGTAATCATTGAAATTAAACGATGATTGAACCGATGTTCTCCCATGTAAACGATCACTCAATTCAAAAAAAAAACTTAAAAAAAAAAAAAAAAAAGGAATGCAGAAAAGCAACACACACATAAACACAAAGTAGAAAATACTGTGGTTTTGTATCTCTAAATAAAAGAAAATTCTCTTAATTTTACTTGAATCCACAATCAATGTGCATGGAAGCAGGGGTTAAGAAATCAGATGACATAATATATTGGGCAAATCTGCTGCAAACCTTACCTCTTTTAAGTGTTAAAACGTAAAGCTGTCACCTTGAGGACTAAGGTGTGCCTGAGCCAAGTCAAGGTTTTCTCAATCGCCTCATATGCATGTGAAAGCTAGACAGTGAGTAAGGCAGACTGGGGAAGAATTGATGCACTTCAGTTAGGTGTTGATGAAGAATATTGAATATATCATGAATTGCCAGAAGAATAAAGAAATCTGTCTTGGAAGAAGTACAGCAAAATGATCCTTAGAAGAGAAGATGGTCAGACTTCATCTCATGTATTTGGGACAAGCTATTAGGAGGGGCCAATCCTTGGAGAAGGACATCATGTTAGGTAAAGTAGAGGGTCAGTGAAAAAGAAAGACCCTCAATGAGATGGATTGACACAGTGATTCCAACAGTGGGCTCAAACATGGCAGGGATTGTGAGGAGGGCGCAGGATGGGGCAGTGTTTAATTCTGTTGTGCACGGGGTCAATATGAGTTAGAACTGATGTGACGGCATCAAACAACAACAGGATGCCACACGTACTCAAGTGGGGTGTAATTGCTTTTCAGAGCAGAGTTTAGCTCCAGCTTCACTGCGACATCTACCCCTAGCATCTACTTCTCCCACATGGTTTTATTTTGAAGAGATTTTAAGAAATGCATGGATGCAGCATTTATAAATAAAGTGAGGCAATAGATCACCAATAAAAAGAAAAATCGAAGTTAAAGTAAAAAAGCTAAAGAAATAGGTTAAAAATCACACTACCTTCTCTTCCATCTCACTTCCAGCTCCAGAGAGATTCAAAGGACTGAGAGAACTTGGCGTATCACTGGACTGGAACAATAAAGAGTGCACACATGTTAAAGTCAGAACAGGAAGGTCTGGGCAAATAACCAGATGCTGTGGGTGTCTGAGCAGGGCCACCCCCCACCTCTACACTGGGGTGCAGTCCACTTCAAAGAGGCAGTAAGAGTCCTGGTGGAGACTTTGTTAATGGCCAAATGTCCCAAGGGCTATCTCAGACATATAATGTCCACTAGAGTCTTTCCCACATACAATACGGTCTCCTCACCTGCGCAATCTTCAGTCTCAGTTCTTGATACTTTTCTCCACTGCCTGGGAGAATCTGAGGAGTTGCTCACTGACCACCTTCCTGGGGAGGAGGGCTATGCTATACATATTGTCTACAAGCTCAGAACCCCCAGCTCCGCTGGCTGTCTTCACCTCCTCTACCTACCGGACTTCTCATTTGTAAGCAGTGGATAAGAAGAAAAGAAAGGTCCAGTAATGGCAAATGCAAATGGCTGCTCTGAGAAGGTGAAGGTCCAGAGAGGAGGCTAAAGCATACATTAGGGAAAACTGATCACAAGGTTTGGGATTCACACTACAGTTACTGTGGCATGCCCTTGGAATACTCACAGCAAGTAACTGCACCTCTTTAATCCCCATATCGGGACTGACTTGATGGTACTTAATGCCAACAGCAACATTGGACTCTTGGGAGTCCTGGTGTGGTGTTGGAGGATAAACACTGAACCACAAGGTTGGTTTGAACTGCAAGGTTGGAGGTTCACACTCACTGGCCACTCCTTGGAAAACCTATGTTGTTGTTGTTAAGGGCATGCCACAGTATCAAGTCAGTTCTGACTTATAGCGACCCTGTATAGGGTTTCCAAGGAACAGCTGGTGAGCTTGAATTGCTGACCTTTCAGTTGAAATGGCTTTGCAGTCTGGTGCATTAACTCACAGCGCCACACCAAGACTTCCAGAAACCCTACACAGGGTAGCTATGAGTCGGAACAGACTCAATGGCACTTAACAACAACATTCAACTCCTGATGTGGTGCTGTATGATCAGCACTGGACCGTGAACCAAAAGGTTGATGATTCAAACCCACCAGCTGCTCCTTGGAAATTCTATTCAGGGCCACTATGAGTGGAATTGACTCGACGGCACTAAGCAAATAACAACATACTTTTAATAAGGAGCCCTGGTGGTGCAAATGGTAAAGTACTAAGCTGCTAGTTGAAAGTTGATGGTTCAAATCGTCCCGACCACTCCATGTGCTTTATTTGCTTTCATAAAGATTACAGCCAAGAAAACTCTAAGGGGCAGTTCTGCTTTGTCAAAGAAGCTGAAATCGACTCAGCAGCACCTAGTAACCACAAAGTAGCTTCTATCTTGTGTCACCCATTTTTACAAAAGGGTCTTATCTTTTTTTCTAAAGTAAAAACATCTGCTTGCCTTCTCTTCGTCCAGTCTCCATACCACACATAGAAGACTCTTTATAGAACATAAGACAGTGCAGGAATTTGACTTTTTGTCCAATCTAAGTGGCCGTTGAGCTTGCCTGTTTGATATGTTCTAGCTCACTGAGCCCCTAATCCTTTTCTATTTCTGTTTCTTTTTAAATCAGTCCAACTCACCAAGTAATTACTTAGGGCTATGTAGTAGGTACCCTAGGGTTGTATTCTTTCACCATACTTAGTCAATCTGTATGCTGAGCAAATAATCTGAGAAGCTGGGTTATATGAAGGAAATCGTGGCATCAGGATTGAAGGTAGAGTCATTAACAACCTGCGATAAGCAGATGGCACAACCTTGCTTGCTAAAAGTGAAGAGGACTTAAAATATTGATGAAGATCAAAGACCACAGTATGGATTGCATCTCAATGTCAAGAAAACAAAAATTCTCACTACTGGACCAATAAACAATATCCATATAAATGGAGAAAAGACTTAACTTGTTAAAGACTTCATTTTGCTCACATCAACTGTCAACACTCATGAGGGGAGCTGCGGTCAAGAAATCAAATGACATATTGCATTAGGCAAATCTGCTGCACAAGACCTCTTTAAAGTGTTCAAGAGCAAAGATGTCAGCTTGAGGACTAAGGTGCGCCTGACCCAAGCCATGGTATTTTCAATAACCTCATATGCATGTGAAAGCTGGACAGTGAAAAAGGAAGACCGTAGAAGAATCGTTGCATTTGAGTTATGATGTTGGAGGCGAATATTAAAAGTACCATGGGCTGCCAAAAGAACAAACAAATCTGTGTTGGAAGAAGTACAAACAAAATGCTCTTTGGAAGCCAGGATGGTCAGACTTCATCTCATACTTCAAACATACTATTAGAAGGGACCAGCCCTTGGAGAATGATATCATGTTCGGTAAAGTGGAGGGTTGGAGAAAAAGAGGAAGAACTTCCTTTTAACAGCACAGTGGTAAGAGATATGGGCTCAAACACAGCAACGATTGTGAGGCTGGCACGGGACCATCAGGGTTTCGTTCTGTTGTGCATAGGGTCTTGAGGGTTGGTACCAACTTCATGGCACCTACCAACAACAGTGTAGTAGGTGGAGTCCTGGTATGGTGCTGTAGGATGAGTATTGGACTGCTAACTGCAGGGCAGACTCTTCAAATCCACCAGGTGATCCTTAGAAACCCTATACAAGGTTGCTATGAATTAGAACCGACTCTACAACACTTAACAACAACAACTTAGTAAGCATTGGCTAAGTGCTGAGGAAATACAGATGTTAGATCCAGTTTGTCCTCAAGAAATTCAACATTTAGAGATGGAGTAAAAAAAGTTCCATGGACAGGGACCCAGATAGGGTGTGGACATATATATGCTAAGTACACAGTGATGATACAGAGGAGATAATGCAATGCATCTTGGGACGTGGGGCTAGGGTCTTGAGTGAAAGTGGAAGTCACTGGGAAGAGGGTGTGCAAAGGCCCATGCCTCCTCTTCTCTCGTCTTTCCCTCTCACCCCATGTTGGCTCAACTAAAAATTAGGGCGACTGTCAATGAACTCTCTTCGTAGAGGAACACTATGCCCGGAAAGTGCCCTCCAGTCCTGGGCCACTCATTAGAAAATCTTCCCCTGCCTTGTTGACCCCACTGTAGAACCCAGGGTTACTGGATATTTTATCTACTGTCCAACATCCTCCCTGGCTTATTAGAAATCCTATAAGGAGACTTACTTTGTTTTCCACGTCTGAGAGGATGATGTCTTGTTGAGTCACAATTTCCATGGGACTGGTCAGGAACAGATCTTCTTCTAAGCTAGCCTCACCGCTGTCTGCCTTCTTCATGGGAATGGCATTGGGTGGAGGCTGTCCAAACTTGATGTTCTTGCCCAACTGTTGCTGGAGAGAAGCAAAGGAAAGACAGTCTGAAGCAGTGAAGCAGTGCGTATAATAACCGCAACCAGGTTCCCCAGCATATCTAGTGAGCATCGAGGGATATCCTGTGTACAGCTGACTTCTAGACTAACTATCATGCTAAAAACTGCAATGCAGTCTTCTAATACATTCATCTGTTTTTGACTTCCTTTTTCTTTCTACTTCTTTCAAGCTGTGAGTGTTGTCACCTAACCACCTCTTTTATGGAGATGCCAACATTTTCCAGAGGGAACAAAGGCCATATTTCTAAACCAAATGTTGGGATATAAGCAGTGTCAAAAAAAACCAAAAAACTTTTTTTTTTGAGTATGTGTAATTTGTAAGATTGAAAGTGTCATGGACTGCCAAAAGAACCAATAGATCCATTTTGGAAGAAGTGCAGCCAGAGTGCTCCTTGGAGGTCAGGATGGCCAAACTTTGTCTCTCATACTTTGGACATATTGTCAGGAGGGACCAGTCACTGGAGAAGGATATCATGTTTGGTAAGGTGGAGGGTCAGAGAAAAAGAGGAAGACTCCCAGGGAGATGGATTGGCAAAGTGGCAGCATCAATGGGCACAAGTGTGGCAACGACTGTGAGCTTGGCCCAGGATTGGGCAGTGTTTCATTCTGTTGTGCATAGGGTTGCTATGAGTTGGTACCGACTCGATGGCACCTAACAACAACAACGAATTTACTTACATTAAAAAAAAAAACAAACCTTAAAAAAATGTACAGAAGATTATATAGAAAACCGTTACACAAACTGCAGGAACCACTGGGGGAAATCAAGACTCTATGGTTGCTGCAGGAGGACCTCCACTCCCCTCTGAACATCTGCATTTCCCTTGAGTAGTCAGACCTTCCTCACCAGCTCCTAACTTGAGAGCCCACCCCAGAGAAAACCCTCATTTTCTTTTGTAAATTTCCACCTCTCTGAAGCCCAAGAAAATCATCTCTTGTCCCAGTGGGTATCACTGCCAAGATGGAGAATGTCCTAATAGGCAGGAAATCTTTCCATGGGGAATGCTGGAATCATGGAAGGGACAGGAAGGATCTTGTTTCTGACACTAGAGCATCTCCTTTACCTGACCTTGCTGTAACTGTTCACAGTGAAAGAGAGGACAGGGGACCCAAGTGGGGAAGGACAGAGAAGTAGGCAGGAGAAGAAAGCCCAGGAAAGACTGATTGCTGGTGCAATGGCAGCTAAAATAGTAGGGAGAAGGGAAGAGCAAATAGGGAAGTGAAATTTGGGAGATCAATATTATTTGGAATAAGACAAAGGCCAGATTAACCCCAATGCTGACAAGTCGATTCCAACGTACAGTGATCATCTAGGATAGAATAGAATTGCTCCATAGGGTTTCTGAGATTGAAAATCTTTACTGAACCAGACAGCCTCATTTTTCTCCTGTGGAGTGGCTGGTGGGTTTTAAGCAGCCCAATGTTTAACCCTGTGTTAACTGTTGTTGTTAAATGCTGCTGAATCAGTTCCAACTCATAATGATCCTATATAGGGTTTCCGAGGAGTAGCTTGTGGGTTTGAACTGCCGACCTTGTGGTTAGCAGTCCAATGCCCTGAAGACAGGTATTATCAACATAATAGCTAAAGGGCAAACTAATTACTAGACTATAGTGGAGAAAATGAACGACATTCAAGAAGAAAAAGGGGGCGCCCTGGTCATTTGAGAGGTTGCTGATTTGAATATATTCACCATCACACAAATTACTATTTTAATCTCGATTAGGATTTCTCAACGTTGGCATTACTGATATTTTGGAGCAGACAATTCTTTGTTGTGGGCACTATAGTATGCATTGCAGGATACTTAGCATCGTCCCTGGCCTCTAACCACACTACACTAGTAACATCCGTCCTTCCCAGAGTTGGGACAACAAATAAATCTCTCCAGACATTGCCCAATACCTCCCCCGGGGTTGGGAGTGGGGTGGGAGTAAAATCATCCCCACTTGAGTACCACTGTACTAGATCAAATTACTTCGGTTTCATAGTTCCTTAATGCTAAAAAAACAAACAAACAAAAACCCAACTCTGGTACTGATCTTTAATCTGGTTAATATGTAACTCCTCAGAGTGGCAAAGAGCCTTAGTAACCACCGAATCCACCCACTCACTTGGAAAAAAAAACCAAAAGAAAGCCAGAAATGCAGGGGAGAGGTGACTGTTCTCTAAGAACCCAGTTCTTCTAAAGCCTCATTCAGTGTTATTCTCACAGTACTCCATTGTTGTTGTTCTGCACTGTGGAGTCGCTTCCGACTCACAGATACCCTACACAGTTTCCAGGGAGCAGCTGGTGGGTTTGAATTGCCGATCTTGTGGTTTGCAGTTCAGTGCTGATCCTACAAGTGCCACAATAAATTCAACACCATACTTCTTTCTTAAACCAGTTGCCATCAAATCAGTTCCAACTCATGGCTACCCCATGTGTGGCACAGTTGAACTGCGCTCCAAATGACTTTTCAGTTGATTGTGACCTTTCAGGGGCAGACTGCCAGGTCTTTCTTCCAAGGTACCTCTGAGTGAGTTCGAACCTCCAACCTTTCAGTTAGTAGTTGAGAACTCCCACCAAGGGACTCCACTTCCTTTTACAAGGGCAGAAATAATGAGATGGTGCAGCATTTTCAATACCTTATTTAGTTCCTGAGCAGAGAATTCCCTTGCAAGAAATGCATGCCCCTCTTTAAACTCAGTGGAACCATCTCCACCCACCATCACCAATTCCCCTTCAGTCCTGCATGGTGGACACTGAGTTTGTGACGACACAAAGAGATGAGTCCAATATTCCCCTCCCAGCATCCTTGGACCCCCCAGCATGCCAAGTCAGGCGGCATGGAAAGTCCGGGGCTAGTTCCTGGTCCTGGCCGGCATTCCTCCTGCATGTCAGGGAAGAAGCACACATCCAAGCCTGTGTTCAGCCAGTGGAGTTGTCTGAGCAGCCTGAAGGGATGCAGGGAGAAGACAGACAAGGGTGTCTTCTAAAGACAAGTCAGGCAGGAAGTGGCAGTTAGTATTTACTCTACACAGACCAGTAAGCAAGCACAGTTAGAACAGCCAATGGAGTTAGACAGGAGGACATGGAATCACAAAGCCACAGACTCGCCTTCCTATGCTCTGAGATGACACGTCTGTGGGAGAGGGATGGGACACTGGGCAGGAGAGGCGGGAATGATTTCAGAGTCTCCAGTGATCACCTAACAGGAGTTCCTAGGGGGAACCCTGCCCAGCCTTGACCTGTTGATCTCTTCTCTAGGAATGTTGGCCAAGAGCTGAAAAGACACAACATTCCTCAGACTGCAGACTTCCTGTCAATGGTGTTGGCCACTTTCCAGTGCTCCAGAAAGACTGAGAAGTAGTATGTCTTCTACTTGTACATGGAATGAGTAATTCTGTAGTACACTTCCAAGGGAAAACTGGCCTAACTGTTTAAGACTATTTAAATAGGATTTTTGCCAACATCACAAAACAGAATGATTATGCTGATGTTTTACTTCATTTGGACCCTTTTTAGAACTTTGATGCTGGTCCACACGGATGCTTAAGAGACAAAAGATAATGTGGTAAAATGTCATCATGGTCTTGAATGAAAAAACAAACAAACTGCAAAGCCGGGATGATTATCATGATTACTGATGGAAAAGACAAGTGGAGAAGGGAATACATGGAATAAGAATTAGGCAAAATGAGGCACACGAATAAGGCTGGGAACGCGAGAAGAGTAATGCGAAGAAGTGAAGTAGAAGTAAAGTTAAAGACAAAAGGCGAATCAAGAGGAAAGGACAGGGGACAGAGGGAGGGAAGATAAAGAGCCAGAAAGAGCTGCAGACTTGATTGCAGTTACAGCCAGCAGACAGGATGAGAGGAGAGAAGGAAGGAGGGAATGAGAATGGGTAGGTATGTAAAAGGGTTGATTTATGCCAGATATGTTCATCATGACAGAAGAAACACAATGAAAATGTGAATTTTAGAGGAGCTGATTTAGAATCTCCACAGAGGAAAAAAATCCAGACTAGTGGCTAGGGAACTTAGGAGGAGGAACTGAAATGGAGAAGGAGAGGACCCAGGTCAACAATTGGAAGAAATGATGGCTGAGGTTCAGGAATGGGCTGCAGTTTACCTGCCCAGGCCAGGGACAGTCCTCCCAGACACGCCTGAAGCTGCTGGGGATGAGAGGGGGGTACTAAACCTTGGTCCAAAAAGGCCCAGGGAAGCCTGAGGACAAGGCATTTGCACCCACCCCTGCAGTTCCTGCTCCACAAGTCTCCGTTAGTGCGCTCGAAGGTGACTGTGCTCTTGGGACATTTTGTTCCATTTACTGACCGTTAAAAAGGTTAAAGCCTGTTTGACGATCTCAGGTACCTGTGTGAAGGGAGTACTGGGTATGGAAACACAAATGGGATGCCTTTTTGTTACTTGACTCCTGCCCACGATTCCGACACTGTCATGGAAGGAACATGTGATAAAAACACCACTGAAGAGCAGGTTGTGAAGGTGAGCTTGCCCTCAAGTTTTCTGAGAGATCAACACCATTCTCGCACCTTTGTTTGCTAACATTTCTTTGTGCATACTGCAGTGATAGACGGGACAGTGGAGACTTGTGCCTATCCAAGCCTGAGAGTTCACGTGGCTTGGGACTATGAATGGGGTTACTGTTGAGATTGGAATGTGGGCTAAAAGGGACTATATTTTATTCATTGAAATTGGGCCATTTTGCTGTAATATGGAATGCCGGAGAATGATGTTATAAGAATGTGCATCCATATTTATGAGACTGGTGTGGAGATTCCAAGCATATCATGTTCGACAGTTCTCATGCTGCCAGCATTTGCTTTCTCCCAGATTCTTAACAGCCATTCTTCAGACCACGTCTGTAAGACCATGTGAGTACAAGAAAAATCAAGCTGCTGTTTTCTTGAGCGAACTATAGATACATTCATAGTTCTAACAAATTTAACAAACAAACAAAAAGAACCCACACATTGGTTTAAAGATATCTGTTCTATGAAGACATTGCTAAGAGCAGATGTTTATTCTTTATGTTTCTGACAGCTGCATTTGGTGTCAAAATCTTCAAATTTAAGACTTGGGTATTTTTAAGTAAAATCCAGTTGAGGATGGAGGTTTTCCTTCCTCAGCCAAACAGTCCATGGCTTATACAGACTAAGCATTCCCTGACAAAAGGTATGGTATCAGGATAAAAATGGGGAGTGCCGTGGCTCTGTAGGGTAAGCACTGGATTATGAACTACAAGGCCCGTCGTTCGAGCCCACGAGTCGCTCTGCAGGAGAAAGATGAGGCTTTCTACTCCCACAAAGCTTTACAGCCTCGGAAACTGTATACAAGGTTGCTATGACTTGGAGCTGACTCAACAGCATACAACGGCAGGTATAAAAACTACCTGCAGATCTATACTATTGGCTTTATCATACCTCCCAGCCTCAAATATGAGGTATGAGGGGGCCTCAAAAAGTTCGTGGAAAAATTGCCATTTTTGGAAGCTCCCTTGTACGATTTCAAACCAACAGGATCCCTCCCAGATTCTGGGCAGTTCTACCTAATTAGGTAAATTATTACGTAGATCTTGCAAATATAACACAGCACAAAGCGTACGCTGATGCTGGGAGCACTGAGCCAACTCATAGCAACACCACGTGACAGAGGAGAACGGCCTCAGAGGGGTTTCTTAATGGGAGCAGATTACTAGGGCTTGCTCTCATGGAACCACTTGGTGGGTTTGAACCACCAACCTTGCAGTTAGCAGCCTAGCACTTAGCTGTTGCACCACCAGGGTTCTTACTCTGTGCTACAGCAGGTGACAAGTGATTTAAGGAACTTGAGAGGCACTTGGGATGGTTTTTATGTAACTCTCTTGTTTTTCAGATGGGGGAAATGAGGTTCAGAGAGGTTAAATGACTCCTTCCAAGGCCACAGGGCCAGGTGGTGGCCAAGGTCTGGTGCTCCCTCCTTGTTTCAGATGACAGTTCTCCACTGGCCACACATGGAGGAACTGGTGTATATGCATCTGTTGTTGTTGTGAAGTGCCATTGAGGCGGTTCTGACCCATAGCGACCCTGTAAAGGGTTTCCCAGGGGCAGATAGTGAGCTTGAACCACCAACCTTGCAGTTCAAATAGCTTTTCAGTGTGATGTATTAACCCACACCGCCACACCAGGACTCCAACGTGTTTGCAAAGAGTTCTCAAAAAGGGCACCAGAATTGTTTTTGGATAATTGTCCTACATAAAAAATTCTATTTTTATCACAAACATGTTTTATGTTTACACTCAGAAACAAAATAGCATGTGATCTTCCCGTAAAAAGTCTAATAGAATGTAGCCAATTCTACTGACCCGTTCTTTCTAGAAACAGCTGCACGGGAATGGATTTCGCTGTATATATTTTCACCAAAAATAAAAAGATATTATATTTTAAAACTTTGATCATTTGATACAGAAAGAGTGGCAGGTGGAATAGTTACTTTATTCAGAAAAACTCACTTTATTCCAGTTTGGTTATGCTGAGACAACATTAAATCTTGGGTGTCACAGAGACGTTTTAGGTGAAATTGAATGTTTGGACACTAGAGGGCAACCTTTCCACACACTCCTGTATAATTACACCAGCCTTTGGGTGAATTTCCCAGATTGGGAAGTTTCTTATGGCACCAGGAAAAATGTCTCTTAAAAAAAAATTTTTTTTTAAATGGCATTCCAATAGAAATTTCATTTCAAAAGAATGTCTTAGTAATGGTGACTAATCAGCTTGCCAGAACAGTTAGTGTCAAAACAGGTATTATCCATTCTCTCTTTCTCTCTTTCAATAAACATACACAAATACACAAAGACAATTCCAGACATAAAAACATCCATGCCTTAGATGCAACTAAACTCCCTCATTCCATGCTGGAGTCTACGAGGAGGCGGTCTTTTATGTTGCTTCCTAAGCATCAATACCAGCATAACTTTGTCATGGAAAAATGCAAAGCATTCATGCAAGTTAATAAATTTATTACGATTTCTACAACTTACCAGGAACATACTGCTTAGTCGACTGAAAAATAAAGCACAGTCTTTGGGGGTGATGCAGTTATATCTCAGGTCACTTCAAAAATCACATATTTTATGATACTCGGCCCCATTTCCCTCCTCAGAAAGCAAAGCCTTTTGGTTTATCTTTTTAAAACACAGAACTATAGAGCTGAAAGGAAGCCTGTGAAATCACACAGTAGGATGCAAACGTAGGCCGACCCCCCATGAATACATATTGCCAGAGTGAGAGGGTTCACATGGGAGACTCACTTCTTTAGTCACGTTTTCTTCCTGTGTTAATAGAATTGTTGCTTCAGGGAACTTCATTAGTTATGAGATCAGATTGTTTAAAACCATGCCTTACTGTGAACAAAAAAAGCAGGCACTTGTATATTTTTATTGTTTCTAGATTTTCAACATTGCATATGTTTTTATAGCCCCAAATCCACTTCCTGGAGTGGCAGTAACATCTGGTCTGAAGTTACATAGCAGCTTTCATTGAAGACAACAGATTATTATCTAGGTTTTAAAGAACTCCAAAAAAACCTTCATAAATACAGCTGTGTCACAGGGCAGGAATCTCTTCATCATTCTTCAGAGAAAGAAGGTATTAGGAGGTTCAGAACTTCATGGGAATAATATTCCCAGAAATCTAGACTTCAAGAAGGAAAGGTAAGGAGAGAGTTGTTATTGTGTACTGTTAAGTCAGTGACCCTGGGTTTTCAAGGAAGGGCTGGTGGGTTTGAACCACCGACCTTGTGTTTAGCTGTCCAATGTTTATCCTACAGCGCCACACCAGGATTCTGAAGAGAAAGTAGTTGAGGTTTTCTTTATCCGCGGTCATCCTACCCTCTTCTCCAACCTATGAGGAGTGATAGCTTGTTTTTTAATTCTGAGTCTAGAAAAGTATCACAGCACAGACAGCTAGAACCAAGAAAGGAACCCTAGTAGGAAATGCTGGAATCTGAAGGAAGTGCCTGTGTTGGCTCTGAGGACAGGATTCTGGCCTTGGGCCCTGGTGGCAGTAGATACAGAGATTAGGCAAACTTTGGCCGGGCTCCCAGGTGTTGGCTATTGCTCTATTTGCCATGAGCTATATTGAGCTAAGTGTGTGCTGAATATACGCTCAAACACAGCTCACAAAATGCACAGCTAATGCTCAGAAGAAACAAGACCATTTCAAGAAAACAGAAAATGTTCTTTGATTACAGTGTTTCATCACATCAGGAGTTACGCAGGGCAACTGTTTCTTGTTTTGCCTGGCATTCATTTAGACATTTCTACAGAGAGATCAGCAAACCAGAGCCTTCTGTTCATAATTTGGATAGCCTCCTATCACGCCCATCATACAGACGGTACTTGCTTAGGCACTTCTCTGTTGTTAAGTGCCGTCGAGTTGGTTCTGACTCATAGCGACCCTGTAAAGGGTTTCCAAGGAGCAGCTGATGAGCTTGAACTGCTGACCTGCGGTCCAAACTGACTTTGCAGTCCAGTGCATTAACTTGCTTCTCTAGAGCGAGTGAATTCTACCAAGCAATGAGCTAAAGTGCCTTTGACTTGCTTCCTTTTCTTGGATTCCCTTTATTCCAATTACATCTAGTGAAGGATTATTTTATTATATCATCATTTTAAGGAGTTTTACTACTTGGGTCCATTTTGCATAAGAAAACTAGCCATTGCAAGGGGAAGAAGGAGGAGATTCAGAGCTCTGTGGTATTCTTCAAAGACAAGGCGGCTCAGGGGAAGCCAGGTTTACAAAAGTAAAGAAAAAACACCATCCAATTATGGAGACTTGGAAAGTGAATATTGCTGTCAATAGCCCTGTATTCATGGAATAATGTCAGCATTTAATGGTCAGCAACTCTGTCCTCCCATCCAAGTCCTGCAGCTTCTCTTGGGGACTTGTTCTCATGATGACAAGTCAAAAATGAAGGAACGACTTGAGGGAAAAGGAGAGGACACGTGGTACAAGTGGGTACAATGATGGACAGAAGGCTTTTAGAGCACCGAGTCAAGTCCAAGAAAGCAAAAACTCTCACCAGGAGTGACCCCTGGACCTCCCACTCCTCACTCAAGACTAAGCGAGGGCATTCCCCCACTTCCCTCCATAGCCGGGCCCCTCCTATGGCTCTGACCTTCCACTCTCAAGCTGTCTTCTTACCTGAAGAGTTTTGACTTTGCCCAGAATGTTGTCTTGTGACACTGCTTGAACTGTCTGCTCACTCTCTGCTCCCCCATCAGGGATAAAAATACTGTCATGGGAAAATGCCCGGGTTCCCATAGGATAGTTGAAGGACCTGGAATGCAGATCATTTTATTAGGATGATAAAGTTTCTTTTGGCAATTCAGTTTCCTGTTCTCCCTGATTTGTGGGGCTCCACCCACGTTCCCAGTACTGTCTGCTTTTCTGCTGGGGGTCAGCCAAGGAGTTGGGTAGAGGAAGGGTCCCACAGGAATCAGGGAGCACATCTCTCACACAGCCCTGGTTCACAGCCACTCACGGAGATAACTCAAAGACATTTTTTTTTTTTTTAATTTGTAGAAGTTCTAGGACGGAAGGCACTACAGACATTTTAAATTGGAGGAACTTTTCCCCAGATAAGCTGGAACTATTAGTTGTATCCTGGAAAATCTTGTCCACTACAATTTACTGGAGAGGCAAGAGTTTCTTTCATATTAAATCAAATTGGAAGAGAGAAATACACATCTAAAACAAAGGTTAAAGAGGATCAGAATTGCTGGTACTGAATATAGACACTTTGGGATTCAGAGCAAGGGGGAGAAGATTTGCTTTAGAGCAATTCTGATGGGTTTCATGTGTTGCCAAGTACAATCTGATCCATGGTGACCCCGTGTGTGTTAGAGTAGAACTAAGTGCCATAGGACTTTCCTTGACTGATTTTAGGAAGTAGATCACTATGCCTTTTATCCCAAGTCTGAAGGGACTTAAATTACCAACCTTTTGCAATACCCAGGAACCCAATAATAACACTTGTCATTTGACGATGAACTTTAAGGAAGTCTGGACTTCTATGGGCTGGCAGGGTCAAGATCTTGAAAGGGAACTCATTTCTGAGAAAGGATACACACTGAGGTGGCAGGCAGAATTAAATACCACTGTGAGTTGGAATCCACTTGACATTACTGAGGGAGTGAGAAGGCAAAGCAGGCATACTTCCATGAGGCCAGGCACACAGGCAGCCTCCCAGGGCCACGGGAGAATGGCTTCTCCCTATGCCTGTCCAGAAACGGGCACCAAATGCATGAGAGAACAGCCAGCACTGGGTGGAAAGAAGCCTCTCGCTGGGGCTTCTGAACTGAATTCCAGAAGAGCAATGGGCAGGATCGAGGGACAGCTGTTTTTATTATCTGTCCAAGTCTAGACCTAGTTGGAAAGAATGGCTACCAAATCCTATCACCTAATTTGCTAAATTACAAGCAGCATGGTAAAAAGAGTAGATGCCAAGGTCTTGGACTGGTACTTCCTGACTGTGATTTTAGGTAATGAAAATAACCGACACTTATTATGATGAAAACAAGATGCTGAGAGTTTTACTTTCCTTCTCTCATTTAATTCTCATCACTTCCCTATGATGTGGGTATTGCTAACCTCTTGTTAGAGCTGAAACTCATCCAAATAGCAGTAGTAGAATGAGAAACTGAGCCGAGAACTGCTGAGTACAGTCCTAAGCAAGTCAACTAAAGTGTTTTGTTTTGTTTTTTAAACTTCTTATTGTGAATTGAGTGAAGGTTTACAGAGGAGGCCATCAGTTTCACATTCAACAAATGTTTGCTTCATTTTATGGTTGTAATCCCCTCCATACACCAACAGTTAACGGCATTTACCACTATTTACTTTAACCACTGCATTCCTCTCTGTGTCTCCCACCACCCCCATCTTTCCTCTGCCAACCTCCCTCCAGTTGTATATTGCCTGCCCTGTCTGTTAACCTTGTCAACACATATCGACCCTCCAGCGCATGCATGAAAAAACCATGCAGGGATATATAACCATTTAAACAATCACAGGGTGTATTCTAGAAGCCAGAACACAGCCTTTCTCTTTCCATGAGTCTAGATTCCTCAGCTGCTCAATATCTCCATGCCATCATCTCTGCCTCCATCTCTGGTGTCACTGCTTCTCTGGTTTGGGTCCCACATCAGCTAAAGTGTTTTAAAGTGATAGAAAATCTTAGAACAGCCTCACCTATGAGGGAAACAGGGTATGGTTGGGTCAGTGACCCATTTCTAAGCCCATCTTGAGAGAGTTATGAAGTTTATCATCCTTCTACCATTAGTTTTCCCAAGAAGACTAAGATGGGACACTTTCTTGCTCGTCTGCATTGCTTCAAATGTTCCTCGTAGGAGAGAACATCTAGCCAGGATTTAAGGTCCAACTACCCTCCCCTAAGGAACGCTGGTGGAGCAGTGACTAAGAACTTAACTGTTCATTAAAATGTGCATGGTCCAACCCCACCAACTGCTCTGTGGGAGAAAGATGTGACCGTCTGCTTCCACAGAGATTAATTACAGCCTTGGAAAGCCTGTGGGCAGTTCTACTGTCTCATAGGATCGCTATGAGTTGGAATTGACTTGACAGCAATGAGTTTGGTTTGGGGTTTGCCTCCACTCTCAGATGACCATATTCAAAACCAGAAACAAGTGATAGTAACAATAATAATAATAGTAGTAGTTGTTGTTAAGTGCCGTTAAGTTGGTTCTGAGTAATAGGGTTTCCAAGGAGTGGCTAGTGGGTTTGCCACAGACCTTATGGTTAATAGTCCAGTAGTAGTACAAATTATGGAGTCCTGGTGTGGCACTGTGGGTTAATGCACCAGACTGTAAAGCCGTTTGAACTGCAAGGTTGGTGGTTCAAGCTCACCAGCTGCTCCTTAAAACCCTATATAGGGTCACTATGGGTCGGAACTGACTCAATGCTACTTAACAACAACAACAACATAACATTGCAAGGACTCCTGGTGTAGTGCTGTAGGATCAGTACTAGACTGCTAACCACAAAATTGGCATTCAAACTCACCAGCTGCTCCTCGGAAAACCTATATAGGGTCAGAATTAGTCAGAACTGACTCAACAGTACTTTGCAACATAACATTATGATATAATAGAGCATATTAAAACAATGTCACAATTATAGATTATATGACCTATAGTGTTTTCACAGTAATATTAACAATAGCTAAATTTTGGTGGGGCATTTGCTGTATATACACTTTGCACACGTGCTAACCTCTTGATTATGTAAATTTTTTCGTATCTGTTGTCTAAGTCCTCTGAAGCAGACACCATGAGCTATTTATTATTAAGCGTATTTTATAGCTGAAGAAACTAGGGCACTGAGGTAGTGAGCTGCTGGCCTCCAGTTCCTAGAGCTGCCATGTGTTACAGAGGAGAACTGCTCTGTAAAGTTTTCTTGGCTGTAATCTTTATGGAAGCAAGTCACCAGACCTTTCTTCTGTGATACTGCTGAATGCGTTCAAATCATCAACCTATGATGTCGTAGCAGATTGCAAACTGCTTGCCTCCCTTCCCCCGCATACAGGGTCACTATGAGATAGTAACTGCCATAATTAACAGTATATATGTGCATTTGTTTCTGGCTTTTGTCCCATTGGTCTGCTTGTCTATCTTTATAGCAATAACTTGTACTGTCATAATTACTGTAGCTTTTTAATATCTAGTTGCTGAAGTATCCTAGCTTTTTTTCCAAGATGGCAATTCGTGTCCCTTTGTATTTCTACATAAATTTTAGAATCAGCATACCTAGTTGCACACGTATGCACACACTGCTGGGATTACTTCTGTGATTGCTTTGGATTTATAGATAAATTCTCAGAGAACTGATGCCTTACAACACTATTTTATTCCAGAAACATGGGCTATGCCTTCATTTATTTAGATCCCCTTTAATTTCTCTCATGAATTATTGTTTTGTAGCTTTTTGTGTAGAGGTCTATGAGGCTTATTCATTTATTTATCCATATTTGATATTTAATAATTTATTGCAAATTGCATAGTTTAAACATCTTCATTTTCTAATGGTCTATCAGTGGTATATAAAAACAAAACTAATTGCTATATATTCTTCTTGTTGCCAAACATGGATAAATTGACTACTAATAATTAATTATCTGTTGATTTTTGAAGATTCTGTATGCATACAAATAGGTCACTGTAATGAAATACAGTTTTATTTATTTCTTTTCAATCTTAACCCCTCTCCTCTCCTCCTGCCCATACTCCATGGGCTAAGACCTCTGTATAGAGTTGTACATGCAAAGGAGAGCTGATGGTGGATCTGGCCATGTTCCCAAAGTCAGGGAGAAAGCATTTAAAATCCCTCCATTAAGTTTGATGTTACGTATAGGTTTCTTGTGGATAGGCTTATATTCATATTCCTGCTTCTTTGATAAGCCAAGGAATTTGTCTCTTATTTGTAGCTGCTTTTAAGATTTTTCTGTCATTTTCAGAGGTGTATTCTGATGAGGCTAGGCATGGATTTCTTTCAATTTATCCAGCTTGTGGCACATAATGCTTCTTAAGTCAGTGACTTGATATCTTTTATCAATTTTGGAAAACTCTCAGCCACTATCTTTTCAAATATTCCATCTGTGCCATTCTTCCTCCAATTCCCCTCTGATACCAAATGTGAAACCTTTTCAACACGAGTCATGTCTTTTCTGGTCTTTTCTGTATCTGATGCTCTTTTTACTGAATATGATTCAGGCTGGATTTTTCTACTGTCCTTGCTCCCAGCTTACTGATTCGCTCTGTCCAATCTGCTGTTAAAACCATCTGTTGAGTACTTAATTTCAGTAGTATCTTTTGGATCTAGAGCTTATAATAGATTCCAATTCTCTGTTGAAATTCTCTACCTTGTCAACTATTTCCTTGAATCCCAATTATTGAAAAGTTTCTTTTTGAAGAAGTAGTAGCAATTAAACAGCTTCTTGATATTTGTTTAATTTCCACAATACGACACACATTTCAGAACTTTTCAAAGAGACCAAAGACTTGTGTACCTATTCCTTCCTATACTTGGACTTTGCCTCAGTATAAAGCTAGAAGAATCAGCGGAGGAGAGTGGTAATTCATTTATTAGTTACATGAATGAACACTCTCCTGAATAATTTACATAATGCAAATTAATAACTAACCTTTGCCAATTTCTATCACATTAAATATTTGGTAAATATGGTTACCAATTTCTTCTCCAAACAACACTATAATGTTGTTGATTATTTACTTTTCTCTGAAGCAGGAGCTGAGACAAAGAACAGGAAAATATTTTGTCCAAGTTCCAGAGTTTGTGGTAGGGTTGGAATTGAAACTGAAAGGTCTATGAGTGGAGATCCCAATAGAAACTATGTTCTAATGAACAAAGAGTTTGGGGCAATCATTGTCCTAAACCAGCCGGGGAGAAAGTATAACATGATTGTGAGGTGGAGGTGCAATTTACCACAAATTAGACTTTAGCATAGAGTTCATCTAGCCTTCTTTATTCTTAACATGTAAAGATCTCTCACAATTGATTGCAAAGCTGGCCAATGCCTACTTCCTTTTATTATGAGTAACCCAAGAAGGCCAGGGATTTCTCAGCCTCTCATTGCTATAGCTTGCCCTCAAAGTCAATCTGTTCAGATGAAATCAGCAGTGTCTTCTCTTCTGATATGGAGAACACAGAGCAGTCTCTCGACCATAGAAAAGATTTATAGAGACCTCTAAAATCCCACAGATTTTTACCCTTTATGATTGTCATTTAAATTTATACGTGATCTGAAGTCAAATGAGAACACATCTGGTAAAATCAAATTCTAGAAATGGAGTAAAAAAAGTCCGCTTGAGATGTTCAAAACATTGGCCACAGAGGAACAGTTTTTAACAAGGCCAGGGAAGACCCAAAGACATAACTGACAAGAACCAGAAAAACAGTCCCCCAGGCGTTGAGGTGTGCTGCAGCAGAGGGTCCTAGAGCCCCAGAAAGGCAATCAGCTCTCTCCTGGGCAGAAGAGAACAGAGATGAGATAGCCACATGTCTTAAATCTTAGTTCTATTTTTCTACCCTGGTTCAGTTGTTATTGTTCTCTGCAAAGAGATACGGTTTCCAAACATCTTATCAGAGGCTTCTAATCAGTCCAAAGAGACTAGCTTTTGGTCTCTTCCCTTTATTCTTCACTGACTCCTACAGTAATCTTTCTGAAAGTCAAGATGGTAAAATAGCCTTCCAAGTTTAACAATCACCTTTAATAATGCTCAAGGAGCCCTGATGGAGTAGTAGGTTATGTGTTGGGCTGCTAGTTGAACCCACCAGGTGATCCTGGGAGAAAGATGAGGCTGTCTTCTCCCATAAAGATTTACAGCTCTAGTCTGTTCTATATGGTTGCTCTGAGTGGGAACCAACTCCATGGTGGTGGGTATGGTTTTTAATAACTGTCTCTATAAATGCAACACTACACTCTCATCCCCTAACCAGGTGTTTCCAGTTGTATAGCATGGATATACATGCTGCTTCACTAGTCCACTGTACCACAAACACAACATGAATAAAACAGATGTCATTAATGTTGAATAAAATCAAAGTTATCAGTCACAAAATTCCTGCCTTTACTCTATTTCATTGTTGCCATCATTCCCTAGGCTCTGTGCTATATTGTTTTATAGGTGAGTCAGATCCAGGTTAGAGGAAAGACCTTAAAAGATAATGTCACTTATCCTTTTGCATTAAAAAATCCTTTAAAAACAATTTAGAAACCAACCACCGAGCCAGACTGAAAAGTCTGTGCTCCCAAACCATGTCTGCACACCATTCTGTCTGGCCATATTCCTCACCAACTCTGGTTGAAGACTCAGGCTGCTTACTGATCTCCACATTTCTAGTCAATATTTCTACAAAGTCAAAACACAGTTGCCTTCAAGTTGCTTCTGACCCATGGAGACAGACCCATGTGTGAGAGTAGAACTGTGCCCCATTGGGACTTCACTGGTTGTGATTGTTCTAAGAAGGTACTTCTGGGTGCACGCAGACCTCCAATCACTTCCTAGACTTCTCCATTGGCTGAATCAGTTCTAAAGTAAGGTGTGCTGTATTAACACTAAGACAAATCTGGAGTGGCTTAGACAGTCCTGTTTACCTCCATCTTAAATATTTAAGTTCTTGTATCTAATTTATCATGAGTTTGGGAAAATGAGAGGGAATGGACGCTGCTGTGACTCCTTCTATCCCTCTTCTTCCCTTTCCACTTCAGAGGTGGCTGGAGGGACTAACAGGATGCTACTGAAAGGCTCTAAGACATTGTTGTGGTTGTTGCTAAGTATAGTTGAGTTGGTTCCAATCCATAGCAACCCTATATAGGGTTTCTGAGGAGTGGCTGGTGAATTTGAACCAGTGACCTTGCAGTTCAACAAATACTACAGTATTCTGAGGCTCATTTTGCCAGCACACAGACCAAAATACATGCTGTTTTGAAGGACCCATTTTCAGGGCTTATGTATGAAAGACTTCAGACAACTCAGGTGAGGTTTGGATGGATTAGCCAATTCAGTGGCAATTTGCACACCATTATGTGAATAACCATGTTATTAGCAATAAGAAGTCCACATTTTTTAACCTTTACTCATTGGAATTTAATTTTTATTATTTTCAACAGTTGCAGACTTACAGAAACATTGGAAGCATGGGGTGAAGAGCTTTTGTTTTCCTGGGACATTTGAAAGGAAGTGGCCCCATCACCCTTGAACTGGGCAGGCAGTGGATGCTCACAGGATTTGATTTTTGTGTGGGTGAATGTGAAATATATACAACAAAACATAGACCACTTTAACAATGTTTACATGCACAATTCTAAGACAATGGTTATATTCTTCAAGTTCTGCCACATTCTTTGACCTTTTCCAAATGATTTCACTACCCATCATTAGCACAAAATCAATACCTGACAAAATTTCTCACCTATCCTTTTGATTTGTTGTTAACTCTTTAACATGCAGACATTCTTTTCTAATCAGATGAAACTATTATTTGGTTCAAAGATGACTTTAAAGGGTAGTTTCAGTTCAAGGTTTAAAGATTTCCTTAGGATAATAGTTTTGAGGAGTGATTCAGCCCCATTACCTCCAGAAAGTCTGGATTCCACTCAAAGGACTTGTTCTTGAATGCCTAAGAAGATAAGCATGAGCACCTTCAGAAATTCTGGAGGAACAAGTGAGGACAGTTGAAAGGCCAATGAGTGTATGGTGGTCACTGTTATCCTGGATTTTCCTTTGTTGTGTTGTTGTAAGGTGCTGTTGAGTTGGTTCTGATTCATAGCCACCCTGTATATGGTTTCTGAGGAGCAGCTGGTGGTTTTGAACCGCTGACCTTGCAATTCAAAATGACCTTACAGTCTAGTGTATTATAATGCAGCACTACACCAGGACTATTAAAATCCTTATTTGGATTATAATAGGATCTGTCTAATTGAGACTCTGGGTATGGCACTGTAAGATCAGCACTGGACTGTGAATCACAAAGTCGGCAGTTCAATCCCACCAGTCACTCTCAGAATCCCCATATAGGGTCACTGTCAAGTTGGAACCGACTCGACGGCACTTAATAACAATAATCCCAACTAGAGGAGTCCTAGTGTGGCGCTGTAGAATAAACACTAGACTGCTAATTGCCCCTTGGAAACCCCATGCAGGGTCGGTATGAGTCAGAACTGACTCAAAAGCATTTAACAACACAACAATTCCATTAAGAAGCACCCTGCTGAGCAGTGGTTAAAGTGCTTGGTTGCTGAAGGGTTAGAACTCTCCAGTCACTCTATAAAGATTCCAGTCTTGGAAACCCTATGGGGCAGTTCTACCCTATGCTATAGGGTCACCTTGGGTTTATCCCCTAGAGATGTTGTTAGGATTAAATGAGTTAGGGCATGCAAAACCCAATAGTGGAAGTGCTTACTTAAGAGGTACTGTGAACCATCTATCACAAGCTTCAAGTACTCTTTGAGGCAAATCCAACCACTCACTGTTTCCCATATACTCTCACTGGACTCTATCTTTGCTTAGGTTTTTCCTCTCCATGACTGCCCAAAGCCAATCTCTCAGTTCAGGCCCGACTCACCCTTCAAGTTCCAGCTCAAATCTTATCAACCCTGTGCAGTCTTTCCTGCTTCCCTGGAAGTAAGGGAGCTTCCTTCCTTCTGAACCCACTCTGTACATTCTCTGGGTGTAATTCTTACGGTTACTTTGGTGGCAGTGTGCCGTGGAGTCAGTTCCGACCCATAGCGACCCTGTATAGGGTTTCTGTGACTGTAAATCTTTATGGGAGCAGAAAGCCTCATCTTGCTCCTGCAGAACAACTAGTAGTTCTGAACGGCTAACTTTGAGGTTAGCAGCCTGACTCATAATCACTATGCTACTTTAATCATGTCTTAAATGAGATGCAAAGTAAAAGTGCTTTGTAGCACAGTCCTATATTTTTAATGAGGGCAGAGATCATGTCTATTATTTCTGTTTCCCCCACAATGCTTCATACAGGAAAGTCTGTGTGTAAGATGATTCAATGGATGCTGTAGAGTGAATGAGTTTTCTACAGAGAGGTCACTGAGGAAATAGGAAGCATGATACAAACAGATAAGTTGGTAGGTAGCATCAAGTATATTCTGACTCATAACAACCCTCTGTACAACAAAACAAAACACTGGCTGGCACTGTGCCATCTTCACCATTTTTTCTTTTTTTAATGTTTTATTGTGAATTATGTGAT
>NW_006408633.1:4931346-4935775 GCF_000296735.1 Chrysochloris asiatica
CCCCAATGAGATGGATTGGCCAGGTGGCATCATTGATGGCATCAAGAGTGGCAGCGGTAGTGAGGTTGGCCCAGGATCGGACATTGTTTCTTTCTGCTGTGCATGGGGTCACTATGAGTCTGTTCCGACTTGATGGCGCCTGACAACAACAACAACAACAACAACAACAAAGGCTAGTGATCGTGAACACTTCTTCATATATTTGTTGGCTGCCCAGATCTCTTCCTTGTTGAAGTGTCTGTTCATGTCCTGAGCACATTTTTTAATTGGGTTATTCGTCTTTTTCTTGTAGAGGTGTTGTAGTTCATCTTCACCATTTTGACCCTACTGTTTGAACCCACTGTTGCTGCAACTGTGTCAATCCATCTCATTGAGAGTCTTCCTCTTTTTCGCTGACTGTCTACTTTACCAAGCATGATGTCCTTCTCTAGGGGTTGTTGTTGTTGTTGTTAAGTGCCGTCAAGTGTGTTCCGACCCATAGCAACCCTGTACAGGGTTTCCAAGGCTGTAAATCTTTACGGAAGCAGAAAGCCTCATCTTTCTCCCGCAGAGCAGCTGGTAGTTTCAAACTGCTGACCTTAAGTTTCATAACCTGATTCATAAACACTATGCTACCAGAGCTCCTTTCTCTAGGGGTTAGTCCCTCCTGATAACATTTAGATGAAAGACAGGAACATCAACCGCATTTTTCAGTTAGAGTAGGCCTATGTAAGACACCACTGTGGAAAGTCTGAGAGGCCAACACGGGTAAGTGAGCAGGACATCTGAAGGTTTCTTTCAGCATCTCTGAAGGTTTCTTCCGGGCTTTCTTTTTAATTCAATTCAAGGAACTGTTCTGAGCTTTGAATTCTGCTTTATATTTCAACCCTCCTCTCACTCACCAGAAGTCCCTGGGATGTACTTATGGTTACTGCACTCAGTTACTAACTGAAAGGTTAGAGATTTGAGTTCAGCCTAAGATGCCTTGGAAGAAAAGTCTAGCGATCTACTTAAATAAATAAATAAATAAAAATCAGCCATTGAAAACCCTATGCCTTAAAGTCATCCTTAGACCAAACAATAGTTTAACTCAATTACTAAAGAATGCTTGCTTTGAGCATTGGACTGTTTCAAAGAATTTGATAGATGAGATCACATTGATAACAGAAACTCTGAAGCATATATGAGAAGTTTAGGGGGCAGTTAGTCTAAGTTAATGGTGGTGAAATAATTTGGGAAGGGGCAGTGTAAGAAACGACACAACATGGAGAATGCCACTGATGTACATGTGAAAACTGTTGAATCTGTGTACAGGGAGAGAAAAGAAAACTGTGAAGCATAGTTCTACTCTGACATATCAGGGTTCAACATGAGTAGATTCAAAGGAATCTTTGAATTTGGTTCTCTTGCCTAGTTTCCCTGGTTTCCATCTGTATCAGCCACAGTTCTTAGTTGCAAGCAACAGAAACTGAATTAGTCTAACTCAAGCCAGAGACAATGCACTAGAAGTAGAGTGGGCAGTCATAGGAAAAAGGAATCTAGAGTTCAGACTTGGAAAAGGATAGGAAGTAAGAGAGCTTTAGAGGCTTAGGCATAAGGAACCACAGCAGCAAAGTCTCACCACAGGAAAAGCTCAACTATGAGGTTTGCTTCTTAAATTCTTGAACCATCTGCTGAGTCAGTCCCTAAGATAGGAAGCTTGATGGGAGATGCTAGGTTACATGCTCTTTTGCCCAGTTACAAAGAGTGGGAAGGAGGACCTGGGCCTTTTGGTGTCTGTAATGGAAAGCAAGAAGTTTGCCCTTTTAGAGTCACAAACAAGGAGACAACTGAAATTTGGTTGTAGTTTGGAAGGGAGATTGGGTGCTGACAGCTAAACTTTCCTCAAAAATATCCCCCACTCTAGGTTTTTAGATCTCTGTCTCGATTCTTCTTTTTCAGTTTGGATGTAGAACACTTGCTCAGTTTTCTGGTGCTTTGATCCTAGTTCTCCTTAAGAACTGCATTTCTTTCTTGGTGGCATGGCCTGAGAGCAAATGATGCCCGACCCCATGCTACTAGGATGGCCCTGTGGCCCTGCGTATGTGGAGGCTGGTAAAGATCAGACAGGGAACATGATGGTGATGACCCGCGGTTATGCCACTCCATCCTCACCACTGTACACATAGTGCCCAGGAGAGCAGACAGGAGTCAGCAAGAACCACTTCTCTCTGAGTTCTGGTTTCTAGAACAATTGTCGGCAGCAGAGTCTGCTGTGAAGGCATGATGAAAACTGAGGGGCACTTGTCAGGCAAAGTACGGGCATTTCTGGGACTGTTTCCCTCATTGACACAAAACAGGGATGGCTTCTTTTCTGTTCCTGGTGTTTGTCATCTGCATGTAACACCTAGAGCTACGGCAACCACCTTGTGACTATGAGGGGAAAAATGTAAGACAACAGCCCACTCTCAGAGGATACCAGAGAAAAAAGGGAATCAGCTGGGATCTCGATAATGTTGCCAAGCTGTTCCATTAATCAATTCTCCAGACTTTCAGATACAACAGGTATTAAATTTAATTACTGTTGAAGACACTAATAGTTGGCTTTTCTGTTAGGGCAGAAAGCACCTTACCGAATATGACCTTGTAAACACTACTCTAGAGTTCTGGTGTGGCGCTGTAGGATAAGTACTACACTGCTAACTTCAAAATTGGTGGTTCAAACCTACCATCCACTCATCAGAATCGACGACACTTAACAATGGCAACAACCACTGCACTAATCATGGGGCATATTCTAAGAACCACTGACATCATCTAGTCTTGGGAGTGTGTGTCTGAAGGGGGAAATTCTTCTCGTCCCCAAAAGAAGCAGGCTTTACGCAGCTGCACAGTAACACATGCTGAGGGCCAGCCCTCCTACCCCTTCTCTTTTGTCTTTCTTGGACAAGAATCATGTAATTTGGGATCGTACATATTGGGTAATTACTATGGTAATGATTAGGGATTCACTTTGGAAATAAGGAAATATAATTATAGTCACATTTCAGCTGGTTTCCATGACAGCAGGGGCAATTGCAATTGGTCAGCAGTTTTTATCTTCAAACAGATCTGTAAGTCTTATTCAAATGAAATGCTAAAAAGAAATTATGTATCCTAATCAAAGAAGCTAAAGCTGCTGTGAGAGATTGGAATCAGAGTATTTTTTTAGGCTTGCTGTTGTTGTTGATTGTCATTGAGTCGGTTGCTACTCTGACCGTCCCTGTATAGGGTTTCCAATGCTGCATATCTCTCGCTCTCTTTTTAACAACATTTTATTGTGAGTTATGTGATAGTTTACATGGGAGAACATTAGCTTTACATTCATCCTATCATATATCGTTTCATTACCATGGTTATAATCCCCTCCATGCATCATCAACCAACCAAAGGGTATACCCTTCAAGCCTGTCCCCGGTCGTCAGCACACAGCACCTCTCCTTCTCTGGGTCTAAAGTCCCCAGCCACTTCATCTTTCCACGTCATCATCTCTGCCTCCATTTCTGGAGTCACTGCTTCTCTGGGTAGGGTCCTGCTCTCCACTCTACTTCCTTGATGGTCCCAGGGACCTCTACTCCTGGACTGCAAAGTCAATCATTCCCCTCCTTTTGCTACAAAACATCTATCTTTACATTTTCAACACTCACAGTCAGTCCTGATAACAATAATTCACTATTGTATCACAAGAGACCTTTCCGCATTTCATTTCATTAGTCCCGCCTAGACAGATTGGATACTACTCAGTGGAGATTCTACCTTCCTCCACGCCCTCTGGATCTAGGCTCCCACTTGAAAGCTTGTAAGCCAGTCACTTCTTGCCTTTGTAAACCCCCCCCCCCCCATTTTGGATAGCCAATGTCTAAGTTGCCCATCCATGTGTACTCTGTGTATGGAGGGGGTGGGAATGCAATGCTGCATATCTTTGAGGGAGTGGAAAGCTTTATCTTTCTCCCGTATAAACTGTGGGCTTCAGCTGAAGATCTTGTGGTTAGCAGTCCAGTGCTTATCCTACAGAGAACTACAATGCTTCCACTCAATAGGCTATAGAGTACTAAATTACTTTTAATTATAATTACAGCAGAAATAGGACAGGCCAACTTGTAAAATTCAAGGAAAAGAAAGAGAGTTTGGAATCTAAATACACAGAATCCTAAAACTTGAAGTCAAGTGATCTCTTATACCAACTAGCCTCATGGCTCACTCTGCATCTAGGTCATGTGGGATAGCTGCCCTGCCTCTAAACCTCTGTAGGAAAGGGGATTCCATCGTTTCCAGGTGATCTATTCTTGCTCCCACCTAGAGAAAGATCTTTTCATATATTCCTCTGTCTAAAGGAGCTCTCACCACTGGACCAATAAACAACATTCTTATCAATGGAGAAAAGATTGAAGTTGTCAAGGACTTCATTCTTCTTGGATCAACTATCAACACT
>NW_006408633.1:4953860-4982067 GCF_000296735.1 Chrysochloris asiatica
TATAATCATACATTGACAGAGAACTTCCAGAGGTTCAAGCCGTATTCAGAAGAGGACATGGAATGACGGTTATCATTGCTAACATCAGATGGATCTTGGCTGAAAGCAGAGAGCATTAGAAAGATGTTTACCTTTGCTTTACTGACTACTCCAAGACTTTCGATTGTGTGCATCATGACAAGCTATGGACCACACTGTGGAGAATGTATATTCTGGAACACTTATATGTGCTCATGAGGGCCTATACATAGACAAGAGGCAGTTGTTCAAACAGAACAAGGGGACACTGAATGGATTTAAATCAGAAAATGTGTGCACCAGGGTTGTATGTATCCTTTCACCATACTTATTCAATCTAGATGCTGAGCAAATAATTCAAGAAGCCGGATTAGATGAAGAATGTGGCATCAGGATTGGAGGACTCATCAACAACCTGCGATAAGTAGATAATACAATACTGTATGCTGAAAGCCAAGAGGACTTAAAATACTTATTGATGAAGATCAAAGACCACAGCCTTTGTTATGGGTTCACCTCAATGTACATAAAACAGAAATCCTCACCACAGGACCAATAAACAACATTAAGATAAATGGAGAAAAGTTTGAAGTTGTCAAAGACTTCATTTTGCTAGGATCAACCATCAACACTCATGGAAGCAGGCAGTCAAGAAATCAAATGATGTATTGCATTAGGCAAATCTGCTGCACAAGATATCCTTATAAAGTGTTCAAGAGCAAAGATGTTAGTTTGAAGACCAAGAGGTACCTGTACCAAGCCATGGTATTTTCAATAGCCTCATATGCATCTGAATGTTGGAAAATGAATGAGTAGAGCATAGAAGAACTGATGCATTTGAGTTACAGTGTTGAAGGAGAACAGTGTAAGTACCACGGACTGCCAGAAGAACAAACACATCTGCGTTGGATGAAGTACAACCAGAATGCTCCTTAGAAGACAGGATGGCCACACTTGTCCCTTATACTTCAGACATATTATCAAGAGGGACTTAGTCAGTCCCTGGAGAAGGACATCATGCTTGGTAAAGGGGAAGGTCAGCAAAAAAAGAGGAAGACCCAAATGAGACTCCAGCAATGGACTCAAGCATAGCAATGATTGTTAGATTGGCACAGGATCGGGCCGTGTTCATTCTATTGCCCATAAGGTGGCTATGAGTTAGTAATGACTTGATGGCACCTAACAACAGCAGCTAATAAGGGAGGGTTGGTGGTGCAGTGGGCTAGTGTTATTCTGCTAACTGAAAGGTCGATGGTTTAAATCCACTAGCTAGTTGGAGAAAGGAAAGTGAGGCAGTCTGCTTCCATAAAGATTTGCAGACTTGACAACTCTATGGAACTCTATTTTGTCCTATAGAGTCATAATCAGTTGAAACTGACACAATGGCAAGGAGCTTTTTTTTTTTTTTTGGTTTAATGGATAATGATGTTGAGAAAGCATGTTTTCATGAGTTCCATGGTTCAAGCCCACCAGCAGGAGAAAGGTGACATTTTCTGCTCCTGCAAAAATTTACAACCTTGGAAATCTATACAGGGTCACACTTAAAACAACAACATTGGCCATTTGTATATCTTCCTTAGAGAAATATCTATTCAAGTCCTTTGCTCATTAAAAAAGGTGGGGTTCCCCCCCGCCCCCCGTCTTTTTATTATGGAGTTTTAAGAGTTCTTTACATATTCTGGAAATAAATCTCTTATTAGAAATACGAAGGGACTTCAAAAAATTCAAGGAAAAGACTTCCAGCAAGATGGCAGACTAGTAGACATACTACATAAAAGCCCCTATGACAAACACATGCAAATGTTAATCCTGGAACCCTAAGTTTCAGAGGAAAGGACAGAGCAGTGGATTGAATACTGACTAGCAGAAGAAGTTGAAAACAAGTCTCAGGAGAGGAGACAGATAGCTGTACTAATGGCTGGTCTAACATGGGTAGCTATCTTGAACTAAAGGCAACAAGAAAGATGGGATCTTCCCTTGTCCCCCACACCCTCCTGGTGACCAGAAGCATGGCTAGCCCTCACCCTTATCCACCCTGCACAGCTCCAGCTCTGTCTGAGGTCAGAGTTGCACCCTTGTTGACTGGGTTCCTGGTGCATCAGTCCTGCATCTGGAGGTGCCTAAACTCCACCCCCAGGAAGCCAAGAACTAAGTCCATAACCAGTTGTCCTGCTCCCAATTGTCCTCTGGGCCCTAAAGAGTCCCTTCCAGAAACAAGTGTCCTGACCTCAGACAACTTCTGAACCAGCACAAACTACTTCCAGATCAGATGTTTTGATCTCAGATAACACCTAGGTTGACAGGAACTCTATCTAGGACCAGAAAGCCCGCCCCTTCATCCCTCACTATCACCCTGTGAGCTCCTTGACTGGCAGTTTTCTACCCTCACAGTTTTCTTCTCTGGGTCCTGCCCCTACCCTACTCTTCTCTTTTCTTTGATTGCTTTGTTTTTTCTTTTCTTTCCCTTCCGTTCTTTTTTTTTTTTTCTTTCTTTGACAATAATCTCAATACTAATCTGCTAAAGGAACATGCAGACAAAAGGGGAAAAAAAATCCAAATAAAACTTAAGAGTTTTGTGGGACATCATCAAGAATGATATACATGTGATTGTTATTCAAGAATAGGAAGAAACCCTTCTCCCCTAAAAAAGCACAGAGAAAATTGTTGAAGAGTTGTTGGAAGAAAACTTTCTACTGATTATGAAAGACAAGATATGCATTCAAGAAACTGAACAAACCCCAAACAGGATATCACCAAGACATATAATCAAAGTTTCCAAAACCAAAGACAAGGAAAGAATTCTGAGAGCAGCTTGGAAATGAAAGAAAAGTTACCTACACAGGAGAACCAATAAGGCTAAGCTCTGACTTCTTAGCAGAAACCACACAGACAAAAAGGCTATAGTGTGACATATATAAAACTCTGAAAGAAAAAAAAAAAGTCAATGAAGAATCATATACCTAGAAAAATTGTTCCTCAAATACAGTGGCAACATTGGGACATTTCCTGATTAACAGAAATCAAAGAAATCTGTAAAAAGCAGACTCCCTGGACAAGAAATAATAAAGGGAGTTCTTTGGGCGGAGAACTGCTAGAGTGATAAAGATTATAGTCCACAGGCATGCTGAAATGGTTATAAATATTGCTCACAGAAGATTTTTCTGTGGCTATCATCCCTCTTCACTGTGGATATTCCAGGAGCTGGCTTTCTGAAATGAAGGCATTTCTCCTTCTTCGTTTATCTGGGAAATTTGTTAATTGGATTAAATACCTCCAGGGCATCAGACTCAAATCACTGAGCTAAGAATTTGTAGTATTTCTGTTACAGCAGCATCAGAATTTTTTACAAGGTAAGACTTTGTTGACGTGGAAGCATGGGCCACCAGACAGTCTGTACCAACAACGAGTTTATGGTGCAAGCATTGGGCTACTTGATCTGTGGAGTCTCTGGAGACTAAGGTCAGTCATGTGAACTATCAGTCACGTCTACGTGACCAAGCTCCAATAAAATCTGGGAAATCCAATTATCATTACTGGATGTTTTGATCACAGATTCTACAGAAAAATCCTGATCAAAAGAAGGAAAAATATGAAACAGAATTTCAAATTTTTATAGAATCCAGATTTTTTTATTGCCACTGAGGCTGGATGGATTACTGAAACTATTGATCTGAGCAAATTTTTACATCGTAAGCATAAACCAAAAATATCCTCTGGAGTTTTCCCCAACCCAAATAACAGTTTAGCTTATTTAGTAAAGAATGTCTATGGGATCCAATTGACATTCGCAACTCAAAAAGTTAGAGGCCCAGCATAGACAGTAGTGAGTTCATATTAATGCTAGAGGAATAATTTGGAAAAGGAAGGGAAAAACAGTTGCACAACTTCAAGACTGTAATCTATGTCACTGAATTGTACATGTAGAAATTCTTGAGTGTTTTGCTGACTATATATTGAATAAAACCACCCCAAAATAAAATAAACAATTAAAAACAAATAATTGAAACAAACACCTTGGGCACCAAGGCTCAGTTGAGCATCCCTAATTGACAATGCTCCATGTGTGTTGCCACGCATTGTTGCTGTCCACATGACTACACTGAGAGAGGATAACTAGAAGCCTCATGCCACTGTCTCCTGAATGCTGCCTATGTGCCCCTTCTCTTTGTTGATTTTCATCTGCAGCCTTCTCTGGTAAGAAACCATAGCTGAGTCTAATGGCTTTTGTGAGTTCTGTGAGACTTGCTAGCCAATCATTGAACCTGAGTTTTGTCTTGGGGACCCCTGAATGGCATGTGGTAAACATTGAATGAGTTTGCCCATTCAAAACATATTGCAGTAAGTTCATAATGCAAGTCAATGGGCATCAGTTCATAATGCAAGTCAATGGGCATCCTCTGTGCAAAAAGGGTCTATAGTCAAAGGGATCTTGGAAATGCTCCATATTACTTCCTTCTTAGACATACAGGAAAAAAGGAATTTTTTTAAACTGAAAAGCCCTATAGTTAAGAATCTTATTTAGTTTGTTTGGGCTCAGAGTTTCCTAAATTACCCAAGATGACCCTTTCCACCTTAACATTCTTTAGGGAACACAATGTCAGTTGTATTTTAATTAATCAAGGAAGTCATTAAATGCTAAAGATTGATTGCATCTTATTGCTTTGATTCTTTCAGAGACATCTGTGATTTAAAAGCAATAGCCTAGGAAAAGATACAAAGACTTCTAACCTAGAGACAAAACCAGAATGCTTTAAAAGCCCAAAGGAAACAGAAATTTTTAAGACAGAAGGAGCAGATCAATGAGGAGTTATTTTTGGCTATGGAGACATTTTAAGAATTACAGATTCTTGAAGTTCAGCAGCATGCTAAAGTTCACCTCCTTTAAATGCCCAACTAGTTAAGAAAGTCTGCCTCATCAGCCCCAAATCCTTCAGGAGCGCACTCAGCCTTCTTGTTTCTAGGCAGCAATAGGAATATCTTAGGAAATAGTTTCTTCATGTTGGGCTCACATGTGCCTCCCTGAAACCTCTGCCTAAGATCACATGAATGGGGTTCTGCGGTCTTCATTTTAGAGAGAACTGAGCATAGTGGTTATGAATCAGGCTGCGAACCACAAGATCAGCAGTTCGAAACTACCAGCCGCTCCGTGGGAGAAAGATGAGGCATTCTGCTCCCGTAAAGATTTACGGCCTTGGAAACCCTGTGCAGGGTCGCTATAAGTCTGAACTGACTCGACGGCACTTAACAACAACAACAACAACAACATAGTGTATATCTCATAAACCCCTCAAACCAAACCCACGGCCATCAAGCTGATTCTGACTCACACTGACTCTATAGGGTTTCCAAGACTGTAAATCTTTTTTTTTCTTAAAATTTTAAAAGGTTTTATTGTGAATTGAGTAATAGTTTACAGGGCAGATCATCAGTTTTACACTCAACAAATGATTTTGTTTCATTGCAGTGATTACGGTCTCCTCCTGCACCATCAGCTAGCAGTATTTATGTCTATTCCTCCACCTTTTTTTTTTTTTTTTTCTGATGTACACAGCCTTTCTCATTCTATGGGCCTAGAGTCCTCAGCTGCCCTCTCACTCTCTCTATGCCATCATCTCTGTCTCTGTCTCTGCTGTCGTCACTTTTCTGGTTAGGATCCCATGCCCCATTCATGCTCTTCTTCCTTGATGGTCCTAAGGTCCTCTGTTCCTGGAATGAAAGATTAACTACTCTGCTCTCTAAATTTCACATCTTCTACATTTACAGTTGTGACAATCACAGTTAGTCATGATAACAATTACTATTGAAATCAAAAGAATTCTACTCCCACCCTCCCCCATTCCCTTTCGCCAGATCCCTCTGGACAAGAAGAAAACTAACTATTCAGTGGGGATTCTACTTTACCTTACTTTATCTCATTCTGATACTAAGGAGCTCTGGTAGCATAGTGGTTACGAATCGGGCTGTGAGCCTTAAGGTCAGTGGTTCGAAACTACCAGCTGCTCCGCGGGAGAAAGATGAGGCTTTCTACTCCCGTAAAGATTTACACCCTCGGAAACCCTGTACAGGGTCGCTATGGGTCGGAACCGACTCGACGACACTTAACAACAACAACATTCTGATACTAAGCAGACTCGTGAAAGCTTGAAAGCCAGCCATGTCATGCTTTTATAGCCACCCAATTTTGGTGGCCAATGTCTACGTTGCCTGTCTCTATCAACCCAGTGTATTGAAGGGGCAAACTTGATCTTTGATATGAAGAATCCTTCCCTTTAGGTTGGAATTTTGAACAACTACATCTATAAGCAAAGGTCCAGTTCATCAAATTGTAGCGATTAAGCTTGCTTTCTCTATGAAACTTCTTTATCTTCATCTGGTCAAGTTCTGATCAGCAAGTCATCCAAGCTAGGTCAAATGGGCACCACCTGCAAGTTTGGGAGTTCTTGCATGCTTCCCCCAACTTCAGAGCAGCTGGCTACTTCACTCTCAGTTCTAGGCCCCAGCGGCTAGGCCAGTGTCTAAGACTGTAAATCTTTAGGGGAGTGAGACAATCTCATCTTTCTCCTATGGAGCAGCAGGTGGATTTGAACTGCCAAACTTGTGGTTAGCAGCACAGAGCCTAATCTACAGAGCCATAAGGACTCTTTGTGTGTCTCATAAATGTAGGTTTAAAAACAAAAATCTATAATGAGAACAGATGATAGTACCTATACTTTGTAGAAACGTAGTATTTGATCCAATGTGGAATTTTCCAAGGCCTTGTAAAACTCAACATCTTAAAGAAAACCCCGATGTATAAATGGAATAGGGCTTAAATGAAGAGAGAACCACCAGGGCCCATGCTTTCCTATGAATCTGACATGATCCAACATGAAATCAGGCAAAATCACACTCTACTGTAAAAAGGACGCGTTGTATTTTCATAGCATGGTCCTTGCCAGAATTGACCTCATTTTGCACTGAACTGCTGCTGTTGCTGTTTGCTATAGAATCACGTCCAAGTCCCAGCTCAGCCTTATGAGGAACAGGGCAAAACACTGCCTGGTCCTGTGCCATCTTCATGATCACTGCTATGTGTGAGTCCAATGCTGTGGCCTTTACCACCTGATCAAACATGGTCCCTTTCTGCAGTGATTGGTCCTTCTTGATGACGCTGCCAAAGTGAGTTGATATAAGTGGACAACATCTTGAGTCTTCATTGGCCAATTTTTGAAAGTAGATTGGCAAGCCTTTCTTCCCAATCTGCCTTTGTCTGGAAGCTCCACTGAGACCATCTTCAATGACTGACTCTGCTGGTATGGAAAATGCTGGAAGTGTGGTTTCTAGTATCAACACAACACACAGGCCACCAGAGTCTGACAAACTGAGAGACGGGTGGTGGATTAAACTGCTACGTTTTATTATAAATGTGACTTAAAAGTAGCAGGTTTTTGTAGCACCTCATTTTGATACCATGAGGCAAAAATGTTCATATTCCTACTTTGCAACAGAAGAAACTGAAGTGAAATCAAAACTGATTCCTATTGGATACCATATATCAGTACTGGCGTTCCAACTACTGGAATGTTGTCTAGTGTTTTTAACCCCTTTCAGTTAAATCCTTCTCCCTTCAGTTAAATCTGATCTCCTTTTTATCCTAAAGGGTAAAGACAATAGGAAACAAATACAGATCTGTCTGGAAAAGGGTATTAGTTAGGAATAACAATGAAGTTCAAGGAGCTCTGGTAGTGTAGTGGTTACGAGTTGGGCCGCTAACCTCAAGGTAAGCACTTTGAAACTATCAGTCGTTCTGCAGGAGAAAGATGAGGCTTTCTGCTCCCATAAAGATTTACAGCTTTGGAACCCCTTTACAGGGTCACTATGAATCGGAACTGACTCCACAGCACAGAACCACCAATGAAGCTCATTGTATGCTGCTTGCTTGAGGAATTTGTAATTGTGGCACAATAGCTGCAGGATAATGCACTAGACCAAAAGGTCAGTTTGAACCACAAGGTCAGTGGTTCAAACCCACAAGTCGCTCTTTGGAAACCCTATACAGGGTCACTATGAGTCGGAACTGACTCAATGGCACTTGATAACAACAACAAAATTAGGACTTACTTCCTAATACACAACAGAGGACGCTTGTGTCTTTTTCTTGGTAACACAGTATGGATATCACAGCGACATCATCTCTTCTTTCAACCGTTATGAGAATAACTTACACAGTGATAACTAACTCATTCATAGGAAGTATTTCTTCCGATCATTCATAGGAAGTACTTCTTCTGATTATTGAATAAAATTTCACCCTGACTTCATAGAATTGACTAATGAGAGAGAAGACAACACAAGTAAATCACTAATTTCCAAAGCAAGTAAAAACGCTCTCAGATGAGCTGCGTTCTAAGCTGTCAGTATCAAAGCTTAACCATCTTTGCCTCAGACCTCAATTCCTGGGAGAAGGTAACTCCTGACCCTACTTATCGGAGGTTCCTGGGATTGTCACAGTCAGATCTAGTGTCTGTGCTCTAAGAGGAAAAAAAGAGGAAGAATGAACAAGCATAGAAAACAAGGGACAGGAGTGAAAAGCTCGCGGGCAGCCAGGTTCCTGAAGTTGCTAGAGATGGCCAGGGGTATGAACTTGGCCCTAGGAATCTTCACCACAATGAAGGGAGACCACCCTGTGCTTGAACACTCTGCTGCCTCAACATAGGATGTAAAACCGAGTCTACGGACTGCCTTGCCTCTTTGCTCAGCACAGAAGGAAGTAGCCTTCTTAAATCCAAGGAAATGTGTTAAACTCAGCCAGTCAGGGGTTGTCTTCTGCCACCACGGGAGGGTAGCAAAGTGCATCTCTGGATCTCTGTCCATGCCTGGAAAACTCAGTCAGACTCTTAGCAACTCCCTAAGATGAGCTGTTCACACAAAATGTACCAATGCCACCAGCATACTCAGATGTCCCTCCTTTCAGTTGTTAAGTGCTGTCAGATCAGTTTCAACTCATAGCGACACTGCATAAGGTTTCTGGGAAGTGGCTGGTGAGTTTGAATCACTGACCTAATGGTTGAGTGCTTATCCTACAGCACCACACCAGAACTCCTTTTGGAGATGGAACAGATTTATGATTCTGCTCCGACAGGTGGAAACCCAAAACAGCACCTGCCTCTTTTAGGATCCTAGTCTCACCCCGGGACTCTGCCAAAGACCTGGAAAGAAAGTGGAAGTTGTTACCTTAGATTGTCCTCCTGGGTCTCTTCATCTGAAGAGAAGGTCCCATTGCTGACACTCTGGTGACAGTAACTCTTCTTCCCCGCTGATTCCTCCCGGGACAATGAAGTGTCTTTCTTTTTCCTTTTGCCAAACAACTTCTTAAATGGCTGGAATTTGCCTTTCTTCTTGTCTGTGAATTACAAGGCAAATATACACTGCAGTTTGAAAGGGCTGTGCCTCAGAGCCTAAGAGAAAATGACATGTGAGCTGCCTCAGGCTCCAGGGGCAAAGGGCAGTTATTGGCCTGAAAGAACAACCAAGCCCTAATCTGAGGATGCCAGAGCCATCAGCGGTGCCATCCATGCCCAATCACACAAAATACAAGCCCAGGGCTCAGTAAGTCTCTGTCCCCCAGACTCCAAAGAGACATCTGGAGAGACAAAGAAGTTCCTTGCCTCCTGGTGTCCAGCACAGCACCCTTGGCATATGACAATAAAGATGATGACTGCTTTCTTTAACAAAGCAGGCAACCAATGCCATTTTCCACGGAAGAAGTTCAGACAGGTGTATTTTTTGTCTGTTTGTTTGCTTTTTACAGATAACAATATATATCCTATTTCAGAATAATTTTTGTTTGGCCTTTATTAAATACAGAAGATAACTGTTAACTCTTGGCATAAGCTCTGCCTCCAATTCCCATCCAGCTCTTTTACTTCCACTTTATTTCTCGACTCCTTTGAAAATCTTCTGTGATAAGCCCCAGAGGAGTTGCTATGAAGACCTTGCCATATATTTCTTTATCTAGTTAGGATCTAGGCTCGCTGCCACCATTTCCGTTAGATAGTTGGGTTATACCTTTCACGCCTGTTCTTTCAGATACAAATTTCCCAGTCACTCTACTCCTACCTTAGAGAAGAAAGTGAAAATTACTCTCTATTGGAAAAAGCATCTCAGACAAAGCATCTTTCCTTTTGCTTCAATAAGCAAGAAGAGTCACACTCCTCCAATGACAACACCCTTTAAAAATTATCTAACACTTACTATGGAGTCCTGGTGTGGCGCTGTGGGCTAATGCACTGGACTGCCAAATCATTTGGACCACAAGATCGGTGGTTCAAGCTCACCAGCCGCTCCTTGGAAACCCTATACAAGGTTACTATGGGTGAAAAATGACTCAATAGCACTTAACAACAACAAGTACCAAAGACTCCTGGTGTGGCGCTGTAGGATAAATCACTGGACCACAAAGTTGGTTTGAATTGCAATGTTGGCAGTTCAAACTCACCAGATGCTCCTTGGAAACCCCATAAAGGATCGCTATGAATCACACTTAACAACAACAACAACAATAATGTACCAAAGGAGTCTTGGTGTGGTGCTGGAGTATAAGCAATGGACTGCTAACCACAGAGGCACTGTTTCAAATCCATCAGCCACTCTTCGAAAACTGTATACAGGGTTGCTTTGAATCACAATCAACTCAACAGCACTAAACAACAACAATAATTTAACAACAACCAAACAGAGTGCTGTTGGCACTGTAGAATAAGCACTAGACTGCTAACTGGAAGGTCTGCAGTTCAAATCCAATAGCTGCTCCACAGGAGAAAGGAGTCTTTCTGTTGATAGAAGGACTTACAGCCTCAAAAACTCTATTATTTTTGAGGTCACATAGATCTTGGATGACAGCAAAGAATACCAGAAAGATATTTACTTGTGCTTTATTGACTATGCCAGGGCTGTGTGAATCATAATGAATTATGGGTAACATTGTGAAGAATGGGTATTTCAGAATACTTCGTTGTGCTCATGAAGAACCTGTACATAGACCAAGAGGCCTCATTTGAACAGAACAAGGGGATACTAAATGGTTTAAAATCAGGAAAGGTGTGCACCAGGGTTATATCCTTTTACTATATTTATTCACTCTGTATGCTGAGCAAATAACACGAGAAACTGGATTATATGAAGATCACATGGTATCAGGATTGAAGGAAGACTAATAACCAGTGATATGCATTTGATATAACTTCACTAGCTAGAAGTGAAGAGGACTTAACTAGTTACTGATGAAGACAAAAGAATACAGCCTTCAGTATGGGTTACACCTCAATGTAAAGAAAACAAAAATCCTTAAAAGTGTAAAAGACCAAAGAGATCAGTTTGAGGACTGCGGTGGGCCTGATTCAAGCCATGGTATTTTCAACAGCCTGATATGCATGTGAAAGTTGGACAGCGAATAAGGAAGACTGGAGAAGAATTGATATATATGAATTATAATATGGACAAATAATATCAAAAGTACCATGAACTGCCAGAAGAACAAACAAATCTGTCTTGGGAGAAGTAGAATACTCGTTAAGAAGCCAGCATGTTGAGACTTTGTCTCTCATACTTTGGATATTGTATCAAGAGGGACCAATCCCAGGAGAAGAAAATCATGCTTTAGTGGTTAGTGCATACATTTGAATATTAGTGGTATTAACTGGTCTTCCTTGTTGGTGTATGGATATGACCCTATCACAGGCAGCATTGTACTTCAAGATAGATCTTGAAATGTTCTTTTTGCGGATGAATGCAGTGCCATTTTTGAATATGCCACTCCCAGCATAGTAAACCACATAATTGTGTGATTCAAAATGGTGAGTATCAGTCCATTTCATCTCAGTAATGTCTAGGATATAAATTTTTATGTGTTCCATTTCATTTTTGACAACTTTCAATCTCCCTTGATTCTTACTTTATACATTTCATGTTTCAATTATTAATGGATGTTTACTGCTGTTTCTCCTCATCTTGAGTTGTACCCCATCAGCAAATGAAGGGCCTGAAAACTTACTTCATTCATATATCATCATGGTCAACTGTACTATGAATAAGAACCTCTTCCCAAGTCATATTTTGAGTGCCTTCCAACCTGTGTGGCTCATCTTTTTTTTTTTTTTTTCTTAAATGTTTTATTGTGAATTCTGTGATAGTTTACAGGGGAGAACATTAGTTTTACATTCATTCTATCGTATATCTTCTCATTGCCATGGTTACAATCCCCTCCATGCAATCTTTCCCCCGTATCCCTCAGGTCTTCAGCACACAGTTGCTCTCCCTCTCTGGATCTAAAGTCTCCAGCGGCTCCATCGCTCCACGTCAACATCTCTGGCTCCATTTCAGGCATCACTGCTTCTCTGGGTAGGGTCCCGCTCTCTGCTCTTCTGTGTGGCTCATCTTTTGGCACTATGTATGACAATATATCTGCTATTCATAAGGTTCTCAGTGTCTAAACATTCAGTAGTAGTCAATCTCTTTTTCTTTCTAGTCTTAGTCTGGAAGTTCAGCTGAAACCTAGCCACACACAACGGGTATTCCTGTTGCTATTTAAATTATTGGTAGCATAGCTTCCAGCATCACAGAAACACGCAAATCACTACAGCTAGACAAACGGACAGACTAGTGGTAGTCAAAGGATTCTGTTGTTGTTAAATGCCTTGGAGTCAGTTCTGACTCATGTTATTGTAAGGTGACCCGCTGCACAACAGAATGAAACACTGCTCGGTCCAGCGCTAATCTCACAGTTGTTGCTGCCACTGTGCCAGTCCATCTTGGGGGTCTTCCTCTTTTTTGCTGACCCTCCACTTTACCAAGCACTTTACCCTGTCTTTCTCCAGGGACTGGTCACTCCTGATAATATGACTGAAGTATGAGAGATGAAATCTGGTCATCCTGACTTCTAAGGTGCATTTTGCGTGTACTTCTTCCAATATAGATTGGTTTCCTCTTTTGGCAGTTGGTTTTTTTTTAAGGGGTTTAGAATATATTATCTCTTTGCTCACACAAAGTACAAGGTGTTCGTTTTTGGATAGTATTTCACATGCTGTTTCTTGTCTGTGAGCCCTCCGAATATGATGAGTTCCCCCCTGCCTTGTACCACTGTATGCAGGCTGGTTTCAGGCAGTCCCACCACAGAGCTGCTATTAAATACTTTCCATTTGACCCGTCCCTTCTCCTTGGTGTCTTTAATGTCCAGCACGTACATCTGTGTGGGCTAGCAGTTCACACTCTGGTACAGGTGTTTGTCAACATTTAGGGACTGTGGAGGGTGGTGGCCTGGTCGTCAGGCAATGGGAGTAAGGAATGCCCATTCCCTTGAGCAGGCCCTGGGGGGGCGGGAGCAGTTATGGGCACTGTCTCTGCACTGCTCTGGATCTGGCTCTCAGGGGAACCTGGAGAAGACCCCAAAGGAGGAGTCAGTGCTGCAGAAGCAGAGGGGCCTTTGGATGACATAGCTTTGATGGCTTCCAGGCTCCGACGCAGGGCACCAGGGAAGACAGCCCCAGCGAGAGCACTGGCCACATGGGGTGGGGTGTTTACACCATTCGTCTGCTCAGGAGGCCGTCTCACACTTCTCCCAAGTGTCCTGCTGTCCACACCATCCATGTGATTGCTATTGGAAGTAGGTTTGAGATCCCAATTCAGATCTATGGATCCTAACCTCAGATCTTTCTGATTTGGCAGTGATCCTTGTCGGGAGGCCAAAGAAAGGCCCAGTTTTAGGTCATATCCTTCAGCAGGAGATGGATGGAGATACGGCTTGTACAGGGCTGTCCAAAGAAGATCCACCTGCAGCTGCTGTTCCTAGAGACAAACTTCCACCACTGAGGATGGGAGAGCCATCTCCTCTGGCTGGGGAAAGACTCCCTTCTCAAGAACCTGAGGGGGTCTGTCTCTGAGCCCTGGGCCTCAGTGTCCCCCAGCGACCGTTCATACAAGGACCTTCATCCATACCCCGTACTGGAGACTGAGAACGTAGGTACTCCCGGGCTTCGGGGAGCAGGGCTAGAGGAGTAGCACTGATAGGTGACAGGCGAGAGTTCAAACTGGGGCCCAGTGGTGCTCTTCCAAGAGGGGCTTGGCTGAAGACCATCAGACACTGTCCCACCCGGCAAGCTGGGTGGCACCACAGTTCTGGGGCACCATGATCTTCATTTCCTACCTAGAGTGGCTGCCAGGCCTAGGGACAAGAGTGCATGTGCAGCAGCCATGCATCCTTGAACAGATCATTGGGATTGCCACACCCTACAAGGATTAAGATAGTAGCATTATCTATGATAATCTGAGATTGGCCACCTCTAGGATGAGAGCTGGGGCTGGAGATGTTGGGCTTGGACCACACCCACTGCTCAAGGTCCAGGACCCAGACATCGTTGCTCATTTGTTGGGATTGTAAGGAGCCACCAAAGACAATCATTTTATCATCTATCACACAGGAGGAGTGGCCATGGGCTGTCACACCAGTTTTCAGAGGCGGAATAAGTGTGTATTTCATCCAAGAATCTCTCTGGCTGGTGTAGGGGATAAGGGCTTGGCCGTGTCCACCCACCAAACAGCACCAGCAAGTCCTTGTATTTTTAATATTCTCCAACACCATAACTCAAATGCATCAATTATTTTATGGTCTTCTTTATTCATTGTCCAACTTTTACATGAATATGAAGTTATTGAAAATACCATGGCTTGGGTCAGGCGCACCCGACATCTTTGCTCTTGAACACTTTACAGATGTCTTGTACAGCAGATTAGCCCAATGTGATACGTTGTTAGATTTCCTGACTGCTACTTCCATGAGTGTTGATGATTGATCCGAGTAAAAGGAAGTCGTTGACAACTTCAATATTTTCTCCATTTATCTTGATATTATTTATTGGTCCAGTGTGAGGATTTTTGCTTTCTTTACAATGAGCTGCAACCCATACTGAAGGCTGTGGTCTTTGATCTCCATCAGTAAGTATAATAAGTCCTTTTTGTTTTCAGCAAGTATCTGCATCATCTGCATATTACAGGTTGTTAATGAGTCCTCCAATCCTGATGCAATGTTTTTCTGCATATAATCCAACTTCGCGAATCATTTGCTCAGTGTACAGATTGAATAAGCATAGTAAAAGAATAGAACGCAGGTGCACAGCTTTTTTATATTAAACCATTCCATGTTTGAACAACTGCCTGTTGGGTCTATGTACACGTTCTTCATGAGCACAATTAATTCCAGAATACTCATCTTCTGCAATGTTGTGAATAGCCTGCCATGATTCACAAAATGGAAAGCCTTTGAATAGTCAATAAAGTACAGGTAAACACGTTTCTGGTATTCTTTGCTTTCAGCCAAGGTCTATCTGACATCAGCAATGATGTCCCTTTGTTCTTTGCCTTAATAAGGTTTGAACTTCTGGCAGTTCCCTGTCAATGTACTGTTGCAACTGTTTTTAAATTGTTCTTGTTGTTAAATGCCACCAAGTCTTTTCAGACTCATAGTGACCCTATATAGGGTTTCCAAGGAGTGGCTGGTGAGTTTGAACCACCGACCTTGTGGTTTAAACTGACCTTAATGCCCAGCGCTTTATCTCACAGCACCACACCAGGACTTTTGTTTCTGAATTGTCTTTAGCAAAATTTTACTTGCATGTAATATTAGTGATATTGTCTGATAATTTCCACATTCTGTTGGGTCACCTCTCTTCGGACAAATATGGATCTCTTCCAATCTATTGGCCAGATAACTGTCTTCCAAAGTCCTTGGCATAGATGAGTGATTACCACCAGCGCTGCATCAGTTTGTTGAATGATTTCAATTTATATCCCATCAATTTCCTGAGCTTTGTTCTTTGCTAATGCCTTCAGTGCATTTTGGACTTCTTTCTTTAGTATCATTGGCTCTTGATCATGTGCTACCTCTTTAAATAACTGAATATTTCTGTCAATTCCTTCAGTTTGAGAAATGCTGAGTTTGTTCTTCCCTTTTGGTTTTCTAGCCCCAGATCCTTGCACATTTCATGATAATATTTGACTTTTTCTTCTTGAGCTGCCCTATGGAATTTTCTGTTCAGCTCTTTTACCTCCCTCATTTCTTCATTTGCTTTAGCATCTCTACCCTGGAGAGCAAGTTTCAGAGTCTCTTCTGACATCCATTTTGGTATCGTTTTTCTTCCAACTCATAGTAAACCTATATAGGGTTTCTGAGTGGCTGGTAGGTTTGAGCCATCTACCTTGTGGTTAGCAGTCCAATGTTTATCCTACAGCACTACACGAGGGCTTCCAAAGAATTACAAGTGTTATAAAAATCTACCTTACATAAAACAAGTAACTTTGCCCCTTTAAAACCTTTCTATTAAGACACCACAGATATCATTGTGTAGTTATAACTGGTCTTTCACATGGACTGATGAAATAAGTTACAACTTTCTCTGTGAGTGTCTAGGCAGACAATATGTACATGGCATCTGATCTGTTGGCAATATTGTAACAAAATGGTGACATAGTGATCTGTGCTATCTTTTACTTATGTCAATGATAAAATTCCTTCTTTTTCCTTTATACGAATTGCCTTTTTCCCATTGTGTTGTTGTTGTTAAGTGCCATAGAGTCGCTTCCAACCCATAGTGACCCTGTATAGGGTTTCTGAGGAGTGGCTGGTGAGCTTGAAGTGCCAACTTTGGAGTTCAAATGACTTTCCAGTCCAGCGCATTAACCCATAGTGTCACACCAGGGTTCTTTTCCCCCATTGTACAAACATCTAAATGAATAATTCTTATTCATTCATATAAAATGTTTTAGCCAATAATGTTCTAAAAAACCATAGCAAAATTGTACAATAATGAGTTATTATATTGTTATCTCCCAGCCTGAATCCATATATTTAGCATTCAAGCCAAGCAGATTTTTTAAGATTACACAGTGAAATCTGTGAGAGGCGGAACTTGATGGGATTGCCTTGTTTTTCTAGACTTCTCAAATTTTCTGCCTCTACTAGGGTAGAGTCGTAGCACTTCTATTAAAACATTTCTTTACAGTAGTGAGTTAGAGTTTTCTTTCTCTGTCTTTCAGAGTTTACAGCTTTCACAGGTTTTGTTGTTGTTGTCAGGTGCCACCGAGTCGGAACCGACTCATAGTGACCCCATGCACAGCAGAATGAAACAATGTCTGATCCTGGGCCAACCTCACTACCACTGACTGCCACACTTGACGCCATCAATGATGCCACCTGGCCGATCCATCTCATTGGGGGTCTTCCTCTTTTTCTCTGACCCTCCATCTTATCCAGCATGACATCCTTCTCCAGCAACTGTTCCCTCCTCATAATATGTCCAAAGTATGAGAGACGAAGCTTAGCCATCCTGGCCTCCAAGGAGCACTCTGGCTGCACTTCTTCCAAAACAGATCTATTGGTTCTTTTGGCAGTCCATGGCACTTTTAGTATTCTCCTCCAACACCACAACTCAAAGGCATCAATTATTCTACGATCATCCTTATTCACTGTCCAGCTTTCACATCCATATGAGGTTATTGAAAATACCATGGCTTGGGTCAGGCGCACTTTAGTCTTCAAGCTGATATCGCTGCTCTTCAACACACAGGTTTTACTGTATCAGAATTTATGAACAGGAAAAACACTTTTCACTACCCTACTAAGTTCAAGGTGAAGTCCTGGTACGGCACTGTAGGGTAAGCATTGAACTATTAACCATAAGGTTGGAGGTTCAAACCTACCAGCTGCTCCTTGGAAACCATATACAGGGTCATTATGGGTCAGAACCAACTCAACGACACTTAACAACAATAGCATGAAGGTCAAGATAGATTTGGTGATATGCAGTTGCGTGGGAGCCAAAGGAGTTAAGTACTTTTAAATACAAATGAAGTGACAGATTCTTGAACAGTTTGTCTGTGTATTTAACCAACAAGTGGCTTGGCCATGTGGCAAGCTAGGAAAGGTTGATACGTTCCTTTGCATTGCTTTGGACCTCAGAATGCTACCAGTCACAATAGAAAATATTTGCTGTATTGGTCAAATTATTGGGGGAGAAAGAAAATGAACAGAACCTGGAAGGAATTAAATACCAACACGATGGTAGGAAAAAGACACGTTTGGAGAGAGTGCTGGGATATGGAACTGAGTGGGAACAAAAAAAAGGTCTACTGTAGGTTACCCATCTATACTGTTGGTCTGTTTGAAGATTGCCTGAGATACTGCTGGCCTAGTACTTTGTGCTGGCCAGGAGGGCTGAAGATTATATTGGCAATAACCTGGCATGATATAACACAGATAATTCTGGAAGACATGTCAAAGTCCAAATGTCATATAGAGTACATCTCCTTAATTACAGTCCCTCAGTCATTATCTGGAAGGTAAAGGAACAGTCAAACCTACCTGAACTCTCCAAGCAACAACCAATAATACTCCTTACCATGAGTAAAAAAAGGAGCTCTGGCAGCGTAGTGGTTACGAATTGGGCTGTGAACCGCAAGGTTAGCAGTTTGAAATTACCAGCTGTTCCACAGGAGAAAGATGAGGCCTTCTGCTCCCATAAAGATTTACAGCCTCGGAAACACTGTACAGGGTCGCTATGAGTCGGAACCGACTCCACGGCACATAACCATGAGTAAAAAACATTCTAAGTCCTAAATGTAAGAATCCCTCTGCAGGACTACCGGCAGGATGGCCGACTAGGCAGACTCTCTACAAGGACCCTCTCCAATGAAGTTATGAGAGGCCAGATGAAACAGACACAGATGAAAATTCTGATACCCTTGAACTTCAGAGGAAAGGTTAGAGAAGTGGACTGAGTGCTTTCTGGGAGGAGAAGCTGAGCAGAGATGGCAAGAGAGGGAGACTGACTGGTGAATGGCGAGCCAGATGAGGCGCATCCATCTTGAACTTTTGTGAGCAGCTTTGGAGACAGAAAGTGGTCTGGCAGAGCAGATTCACAAAGGTGACAGGAAAGGTGTGATTCCTTCTTTCCCCCAATGCTTCCTTGGTGACCAGAGGTGTGGCCAGCTCCCACCTTCATCCACACCCAACACAGACCCCGGTCTCCATGAATTCAGAGCTATGCCACTGTGAGCATGAGCCAGCTGCACTGATTTGGTTTCTGGGTTCAGGCAGACTCAGTTCCAGACCTACAGAATCTACAGAGCTACTAGAACAGAATTTATTCAGTCACCGTGCCCCCAGCTGCCCTTTGTCCAGCTCCATCAAGAGACTGCAGGAACTACTTTCAGAATGAGTGCCCTGAACAGAGATAACACCGAGGCCCACAGGAAGTCCACCAAGGGCCAAGAATTCTGCTAGCATATCCCTTGTGGGCTAATGTGCTGGACTGCATAGTTGGTTTGAATTACAAGGTCGATGGTTCAAGCCCACCAGCCACTACTTGGAAACACTATGCAGGGTTGCTATGGGTCAGAATTGACTCAACAGCATTTAACAACAACAATAAAAGTGAGCTCCTAAGGAGCCCTTGATGAGATCCCCCTAGAGTTTTCTCCTCTTGTGTCTAATAGGTGCACTGTTTAAATTTTTTTGGTCCCCACCCCCCTTTTGTTGTTTCATTGTCTTGTTCGTTGATTCTTTCTCCTCCTCCTCCTTCTTCTCTTTCTGTTCCCTTGAATTTTGTACTTTCTAACTATGCTTTTGTTTTTCCTTCTATTCTTCTGCTTCTCGTCTCCCCTGTTTTTTTGTTTTTTTTTTCCTTTTGATCTTTCTTCAGTACTCTCTACTCTCTCCTTTTATGTTCCTTCTCACTGGTTTCTCTAAATTTTTTTTGGTATTTTCTCCTTTTATTTTCTCTCTTATTTTTCTCTTCTATAGCTTCATTTCCCTGTCCCACTTGTCTTTATATAGTTATTATAAACTTTTTTTCTGACTGTGGTCTATTTTATTTATTTTTTATCTTTGTTATTTTCTCTTTTCAGTGTTGATTTTTTTTATACTCTTTTATTTCCTTAGGTGTGTGTAGAGGTTTTATCTTTCCTATTCAAAAGAAGACAGCAACCATGCCTAGCCCAAACTGAACCCTCTGTAGCTCCAACCACTGGCCAAGAGCCAATGCCAGCTCCTATACCACTTGATCAATGACAGACAGCATCCAGCACCAGCCAAAACCACCCTAAACTGAGGTGCACAGATGGCGAATGTGAATAGAGTGCACACTTCTACTCTTTAACTACACCCACAGGACATAGCTGGTGACAACCTAAGAACACATCAATATATAATCATCAGTTTAATACAAATACAACAACCCCACAATGCCCCCAGAGACAACAGCCAATTTTAGCTCACAGAAAAAAACAAGAGAGAATGCCTCAAGCAAATTAGCAAAATGCAGAGCTAGAAAATATTTCTAAGGAGGAAAAGGTAATGGAAATAAGTGAAAAGAATTCCAACAAATATTTGTTGTTGTTGTTAAGTGCTCTCCAGTCCGTATTGACTCATAGAGACCCTCGATATGCACAACAGAACAGGTTGGCCTGGTCCTGGGCCAACCTCACAATCATTGCTATGCTTGAGCCCACTGATGTTGCCACTTTGCCAATCTATCTCGCTGGGGTCTTCCTCTTTTTCTCTTACCCTCCACCTTACCAAACATAATATCCTTCTTCAGTGACAGGTCCCTCCTATCAATATGTCCAAATTATGAAAGACAGAGTTTGGCCATCTTGACTTCCAAGGAGCAGTCTGGCTGTACTTCTTCCAACACAGATATATTTGTTCTTTTGGCAGTCCACGGTATTTTAATATTCTCCTCCAACACCATAACTCAAAAGCATCAATTCTTCTATGGTCTTCCTTAGTCACTGTCCAACTTTCACACGCATATGAGGTTATTGAAAATACAATGGCTTGAGTCAGATGCACCTTAGTCCTCAAACTGACAGCTTTGCTCTTCAACACTTTAAAACGGTCTTGTGCAGCACATTTGCCTAATGCAATACATTGTTTGATTTCTTGACTGCTGCTTCCATGAGTGTTGATGGTTGATGCGAGAAGAATGAAGTCTTTGACAACTTCAATCTTTTCTCCATAAGGTAAGATAAGAATGTTGTTTATTGGTCCAGTGGTGAGGATTTTCGTTTTCTTTATGTTGAGTGCAATCCATACCGAAGGTTATGGGCTTTGATCTTCATCATTAAGTATTTAAGTCCTCTTCACTTTCAGCAAGGCAAAATCCACCACTTCTCTGTCAAGTTTGTTGCATTGTGGTGGCTTGTTTGTTGCTGTGATTCTGTAAGCTATGCCACTGGTATTTTAAACATCAGTAGGTTCACCTGTAGTAGAGAGGTTTAAGCTGAGCTTCCAAATTAAGACAGACTAGGAAGAAGGAGAGACAGACTACTTCTGAATATTTAGTTGCTGATCACTTTTTTTTTTTATAGCAGTGGAACACTGTCAGATAGCACCAGAGTACTGAATATTGAAACATGGTGAAGAGTACCAGAATATTGTCAAATATAATGGCAGAAGATGAGCCCCTCGTGTTGGAAGACACTCAAAATATACTGGGCAAGGGCTGCCTCCTCAAAGCAGTTATCCAAGAGGACCTTCATATGTTGATCAGGCACAACTCAAAATGAGGAGAAACAGCTGTACATATCCACTAATAATCTGAACATGGAACATCTGAAGGATAAATTTAGGAAAATTAGAAGTTTGTCAAAAATGAAATGGAATGCATCAATATCCCTATCTTAGGCATTAGTAAGGTGATATGGACTGGTATTGGCCATTTTAAATATGACAATCACATGATTTACTATGTTGGGAATGACAAATTGAAGAGTAATGTTGTCATATTCATCATCAAAAAGAATATTTCAAGCTCTATCTTGAAGTACAATGCTTTTAATAATAAGAAAATTTCCATGTTGGGCTGCTAACCTCAAGGTCAGCAGTTTGAAACTACTACATGTTCCATGGGAGAAAGATGAAGCTTTCTACTCCCATAAAGATTTACAGCCTTGGAAACCCTATGCAGGGTCACTATGAGTCTGAACCGACACCACGGCACATAGCCACCAACCATCACAAGGAAGACCAGTTAATACAACTATTATTCAAATTTACACATCAAACACTAAAACCAGTGATGATAAAATTGAAGAATTCTACCAACTTTTCCAGTCTGAAATTGATCAAATATGCAATCAAGATGTATTGATAATTACTGGTGATTGGAACGCAAAGGTTGGAAATAAAGAGGAAGGATTGGTCCTTGGAAAAGATTACCTTGGTGATAGAAATGATGCTGGAGAGACCAAGACAGAATTTTGCAAGACCAATGCAAATACCATTTAAAACATTTTAAACATTTTTAAACAACATAATGCACTGGACTTCAAAGTCAATTAAACCACAAGGTTGGCGGTTCAAGCTCACTAGCTGCTCCTTGGAAACCCTATACAGAGTTGCTATGAGTCGGACCCAACTCAACAGCACTTAACAACAATAACAGCATACACATGGACTGCACCAGATGGACCACATAGAGATAAAACTGACTACATTTGCGGAAAAGTTCAATATCACCAACCAAAACAAGGCCAGGGGCAGACTGTGGAACAGATCATCAGTTGCTCATATACAAGTTCGGGCTGATGCTGAAAACAATTAAAACAAGTCCGTAAGAGCCAAAATATGACCTTAAACAAATTGCACCTGAATTAAGAGATAATCTTAAGAACAAATTTGATGAATTAGACACTAAAGACCGAAGACCTGAAGAGTTGTAGGATGACATCAAGAACATCACACAGGAAGAAAGCAAAAGGTCATTAAGAAGACAAGAAAGAAGTAAAAAGCCAAAATGGATGCCAGAAGAGACTCTGAAAGTTGCTGTCCAGTGTTGTTGTTGTTGTTAAGTGCCGTCAAGTTGGTTCCGACCCATAGCGACCCTGTATGGGGTTTCTGAGGAGCAGCTGGTGAACTTGAACTGCTGACCTTGCAGTTCAAACAGCTTTGCAGTCTGGCGCATTAACCCACAGCGCCACACCAGGACTCTGCTGTCCAGTGTGGAAAAGCTAAATTAAATGAAGGAAATGAAGTGTTAAAAGATCTGAACAGAAATTTTCAAAGGGCAGCTCAAGAAGACAAAGTTAAATATTATAATGAAATGTGCAAAAATAAGGAGTTAGAAAATGAAAATAACACACTCAGCATTTCTCAAACTGAGGGCACTGAAGAAAACCTTCAAGCCTCTACTTAAAATATTGAAGGCTTCTGTGGATAACATATTGAATGATGCAGAAAGCCTCAAAAGTAGATGAAAAGAATACGCAGAGTCACTGTACCAAAAAGAAATGGTCGATATTTAACCATTTCAAGAGGTAACATACAATCAAGAGTTAATGGTACTGAAGGAAGAAGTTCAAGTTGCGCTGAAGTCATTGGCAAAGAACAAGGTTCCCAGAATAGATGGAATAGAAGTTAAAGTCTTTCAACAAACTGATGCGACACTGGAGGCATTCACTCATCTATGCCAAGAAATTTGGAAGACAGCTAGCTACCTGACCAACTGATTGGAAGAGATCCATATTTGAGCCCCTTCACATTGGAGCGCAGAAATCATCGGACTATATCATTAATATCACATGCAAGCAAAATTTCTTAAAGATAATTAAACATGGCTGAAATAGTACATTGATAGGGGATGGCCAGAGGATCAAGCCAGATTCAGATGATAGCGTGGAAGGAGGGATATCATTGATGATGGCAGATGGATCTTGGCTGAAAGCAGAGAATACCAGAAAGATGTTTACCTGTGCTTTATTGACTATGTAAAGGCTTTCAACTGTGTGGATCATGACAAACTATGGACAACATTGCCAAGAATAAGTATTCCAGAACACTTAATTGTGCTCATGAGGAACCTGTACATAAACCAAGTGTTCGAACAGAACACTGAATGGTTTAAAATTAGGAAAGGTGTGTGCCAGGGTTGTGGTTGCTAACCATACTTATGCAATCTTATGGTGGTGGCTGTGTGCCATGGAGTCGGTTCTGACTCATAGTGGCCTTGTACAGGGTTTCCGAGGCTGTAAATCTTTACAGGAGCAGAACACCTCATCTTTCTCCTGTGGAACAGCTGGTAGTTTCGAACTTCTGACCTTGCAGTTCGCAGCCTGATTCGTAACCACTATGCTACCAGAGCTCCTATGGAATCTTATAGTGAGCGCATAATCTGAGATGCTGAATTATATGAAGAAGAACGTGGCATCATGACTGGAGGAAGAATCATTAATAACTGTGATATGCGGATGATACAACCTTGCTTGCTGAAAGTGAACAGGACTTATAATACTTATTGATTAAGATCAAAGACCACAGCCTTAGGTATTGGTTGCATCTCAGTGTAAAGAAAACAAAAACCTTCACCACTGGACCGAAAAATAATATTAAGATAAATTATGAAAATACTGACATTGTCAAAGACTTCATTTTGCTTGGATCAACCATCAACACTCATGGAAACAGTAGTAAAGATACCAAATGATGTATTGCACTGGGCAAATCTGCTGCACAACACCTCTTTAAAGCATTCAAGAGCTTGAGGACTAAGGTGCACCTGACCCAAATCATGGTATTTTCAGTAGCCTCATATGCATATGAAAATTGGACAATGGATAAAGAAGACCATAGAAGAATTAATGCATTTGAGTTGTAGCGTTGAAGAAGAATATTAAAAGTACCAAAAGAACAAACCAATCTGTGTTGAGAGAAGTACAACCAGAATGCTCCTTAGAAGCCAAGATGGCAAGACTTCGTCTCTCATACTTTGAACATATTAGCAGGAGGAAACAGTCCCTGGAGAAAGACATCATTTTGGGTAAAGTGGCGGGTCAGCAAAAAAGTGAGAGACTCCCAGTGAGATGGATTGTCAGTGTGGCAGCAACAGTGGGCTCAAGTGTAGCAGCTATAGTGAGGTTGGCACAGGATTGGGCATTGTTTCATTCTGTTGTGCATAAGTTGGTACTGACTCTATGCACCTAACAACAACAACAAGGTAGGCAAAATACTGAATGATGCAGAAAGCATCCAAAGATGGAATGTATACAGAGATTCACTGTACCAAAAGGAAAGAGTTGGTCTATGTTCAACCATTCCAAGTGGTAGCATATGATCAAGAACTGATGGTACAGAAGGAAGTCCAAGATGAATTGAAGACACTGTAAAAGCAAGTCCCTAAAAATTAATGGAATACAAATTAAAATCTTTCAACAAACTAATGCAACACTGGAGGTGCTCACTCATTCATGACAATAAATTTGGAAGACAGTTACCTGTCCAACCGACTGGAAGAGATCTATATTTGTGCCCATTCCAAAGAGAGGTGATCCATTGTAATGTGGATATCATTGAACAATATCATTAATATCACATGCAAGTAAAATTTTGTTGAAGATAATTCAAAGATGGCTGCAACAGAACATCGACAGGTAACTTCCAGAAATTCAAGTTGGATTCAGAAGAGGATATGGAATCAGGGATGTCGTTGTTGATATTAGATGGATCTTGGCTGAAAGCTGAGAATACCAGAGAGATACGTACTTGTGATTTTTTTACATGCAAAGGCTTTCAACTGTGTGGATCGTGATAAACTATGGAAGAATGAGCATTCCAAAACTTTTAATTGTGCTCAGGAGGCGCCTGTACATTAGATAGTCATTCAAATAGAACAAGGGGACACTGAATGGCTTAAAATCAGAATAGGTGTGTCAGGTTTGTATTCTTTCACCATACTTATTCAATCTATATGTTGAGCAAATAATGCAAGAAGCTAGATTACATTAAGAAAAAAGTGGCATCAGGATTGGAAGAAGACTCATTAACAACCTGTGATATGCAGATGACACAAACTTGCTTGTTGGAAGTAAAGAGAACATGAAATATTGATGAAGATGAACGACAACAGCCTTCAGTATGGATTGCACCTCAATCTAAAGAAAACAAAACTCCTCATTAAATATCATCATGATAAATGAAGAAAACATTGAAAGTTGTCAAAGACTTCCTTTTGCTTGGATATACCATCAACATCCATGGAAACAGCAGTCAAGAAACACAAGGACGTATTGCATTATGTAAATTGGTTGCACAAGATCTCCTTAAAGTATTAAAGAGCAAAGATGTCAGTTTGAGGACTAAGGTTAGCCTGATCCAAGCTGTGGTATTTTCAATAGACTCATAAGCACATAAAAGTTGGACAACGAGGAAGGAAGGCCTAGAAGAATTGATGCATTTGAATTATGGTGTCTTTGCTACTGCCAGGAGAATGGACAAATCTCTTGTGAAAGAAGTACAGCCAGGCTGCTTCTTAGAAGCCAGGATGATGAGATTTTGTCTCTCTTACTTTGGGTATGCTATCAGGAGTGACCAGTTCATAGAGAAGGACGTCATGTTTGGTACTGTGGAGGGTCAGTGAAAAAAAGGAAGACATCCACTGAGATGGATTGACACAGTGGCAGCAGTAATTGGCTCAAACGTGAGCAATTGTGAGGATGACACAGGACTGGGCAGTGTTTTGTTTTGCTGTGTATATGGTTCCTGATGAGTCAGAATCAACTTGAGAACACTTAACAACAACAATGTGAAAAGACTCCGTAGCTACATTTAGACCCATCTTTCATGAAGTACTAAGATAGCAAGACTTGGTTAAGTGATATTAATAGGGAGTAAAATTTTATAAATCCCAGAAAAAATCTTACTCCTTTATTTGATCCTCCAATTTTATTCTTGAAGTTCACATAAGGTCTCTGACATCAAAAAATAAAGTACCTAAATTTTATGACACATTTGCAATCCTAGGCTATATTAACCATTGAGAAAATCTGAGCATGTGTCTATAAATATCAACTAAACAAATTATTTTATGATCAATTTATGATTTGGGGCTGCATTAGCAGTCTGTCGCCATGTTATCAAACCAATTAGGTGGACAGTCTTCAGTCACAGCTATTTTCTTGACAAATAACACCAACTGTAGCTCAATAAGGGTATTTTTGTTGTACAGATGGAGCCTAAAAGATCCAAGTCATTTTAATAATGTAGTGAAACGGTGCACTTCTAAATGCTAATGTGAAATAATGCAAAATACAACTGCCATATAAAAAGGATTATCATTTAGAAAAGCATTCTCCAAAATTAGTGTATTCAAGATTGCGTTTTAGAATTTCCCAACACAAAATTTGCTTTAAGAAGGTGGCAGGGAAGGAAGAAATGTCATTGCTATCAAATTTGTTTTTAACTGAATGCAGCTCTAGTTAGGGGTTAAGGGTGTGGGCCCCAGAGACAAAGGAACTTGGCCCAAATTCTGATCCCATCATCTCCTACCAGTTATGAAAGAAACATCTGTTTGCCAGCCTCTCTTTAAATTTGCCATCTTAATTTATAGGAGGAAAGGGAGTGGGTACCACATTTTCTTAATAGTTCTACATTCTTCTGTTGTAATTTTTCACATGAAAGAACCTGTAGATGCATATTCACTAATTCAAGGATCATAGTAATTTTCATGCTTTAAGTATTGAACGGAATTAATTTATTTTCATCATTCAATAACTACTTCAGGGAACTTTTTTATTTAAAAAAGTGCTCATTATCCATTATTTCATGTATGTAATTACACACCATTTGATGGCTGCATCATCATAATTACAAGCTTACACAGAAGACTCCAAAAATTAAAAATCTCTGGGTAAATCAAGCAAATCTGATTCGTTTTCCATTTGTCCTAAGGAAATAATTCTTACATTTTCTTTTCTAAACCTAAAGTAATAGATGCATACAATACCTCTGAATTAGATTTATATGGTCCTCTTCCAAATGAGAAACAGAAAGCTCCTTTGATAGCTCATTTTATTTATTTATTTGAAAGTTTTATGTGAACTGCAAGGTCAGCAGTTCGAACCTACCAGCTGCTCCGTGGGAGAAAGAGGAGGCATTCTGCTCCCGTAAAGATTAATAGCCTCGGAAACCCTGTGCAGGGTTGGTACGAGTCAGAACCGACTCCACAGCATGTAACAACAACAACATTGTGTACTGAGTGAGTGGGGGCTTATAGGATGCATCACCATTTTTGCATTCAGCTGATCATTCTGGTGATTATAATACCCTCCATGCACCCTTAGCCAACAGTATTTACTTCTATTACCTTTCTTCTTCTTCTTTTTTTTTTTT
>NW_006408633.1:4982952-5025539 GCF_000296735.1 Chrysochloris asiatica
ACAAGTATGGTGAAAGAATACAACCCTGTCTCACACCTTTCCCAATTTTAAAACTTTCAGTGTTCCCATGTTCTGTTCGAACAACTGCTTCTTGTGTACACATACCACACTGTAAATATATGTTTGTTTAAATGTCCACAGGCATGCTGCTTTTCTCAGTCCATGGGCCTATAGTCCATTGCTGTTGTCTCTCTATCTATGCCATGGTCTCTACCACCACCTCTGTTGTTGCTGCTTTTCTGGTTAGGATCCCTTGCTCCTCTCATATTCTTCACTCTTGATGGTCCTAGGGTCCCCTGTTCCTGACAGGTGGACTATTCCCCTTTTAGTTGCACCTCTTCTACGTTTACAGTTGTGACAATCGCCATTAAAGCTAAAAACAATCATGCAATTGTATCATCAAGTCTTATCCCCCTCATTATCAGACCCATCTGGACAGGCGTGAAATTATTCAGTTGGTTTTCTGTCTTACTCCCCACATTCTGACACTAAGCACCCTCATGAAAGCTTGTAAGCCAGCCACTTCATGCCTCTGTAACACCCCCCTGCCCCCCCAATTTTGGCAGTCGAAGTCTAAGTTGCCTATTCTTATCAGTCCAGTGTACTGAGGAGACATACTTTACCTTTGACATGGAGAATCCTGCCCTATTTGGTTGGAATTTTGAGCAGCCTCATCCATAATCATGGGTCCAGCTGACCAGGTTGTAATTCTGGTCAACAAGCCATCCACACTTGGTCTGATGGGTACTGTCTGCAAGTATGGGAGTTCTTGCATGCCTCCCCTTTCTTCAGATTTGGTAGTTGCTTCATTCTTAACTTTGACCTTCAGTGGCAAGGTCATTGGGCTCGGAAGTTCACACATCACTCTAAATTTCAAACCCATCAGTCCATCCTTTTCTCTGTCTCATTCCATGGCCATCAGGCAGCCATGGAATATGGCAAATCTCAGCCCATGTCTTCTTTGCTGCAATTACCCCTCTTCTACACATAAGTTGACCAAGATGGTTGCCATCGAGTATACAGGACTGTTTGTGTGTTCCCTTTGAGTTTCAGTCTTATAGAGGAGTTTACCCTGATGGTTGGCTTTTCTTGCTTTGATGGATAGTTCATTTTAAACATCACAAATATCTTAGTCCTGGATTTCTCAGGATGCACTCGATGAGTCATTAAAAACCCATGGCTAGCCAGTCAATTTCAATTCACAGTGACCCTCTAGGACACAGTAGAACATATATACAGCTGTTATCTTCATGGAAGCAGATTGCCACAGCTTTCTCCTAAGAGTGGCTGAAGGGCTCAAATTGTCGACCTTTTGGTTAGCAGCTGAATACTTAAACTACTATGTCTCTAGGGCTCCTCTAGGAGTCCTGGGGGCTTCTATAAAGACTTATAGTCTTGGAAGCTCTATGGAGGAGTTCTACTCTGTCCTAGAGGGTCACTGGGTGTTGGAATCCACTCCATGGCAGTGGTTTGAAAAGCAGTAAGGAACCCTTATTGCATTAGGCAAATCTGCTGCACAAGACCTTTTTAAAGTGTTGAAGAGCAAAGATGTCAGTTTGAGGACTAAGGTGCGTCTGACCCAAGCCATGGTATTTTCAATAATCTCATATGCATGTGAAAGCTGGAGAGTGAATAAGGAAGACTGCAGAAGAATTGATGCTTTTGAGTTATGGTGTTGGAAGAGAATGTTGAAAGTGCCATGGGCTGCCAAAAGAACAAACAGATCTGTGATGGATGAAGTGCAGCCAGAGTGCTCCTTGGAGGCCCAGATGGCCAAACTTCGTCTCTCATACTTTAGACATATGGTCAGGAGGGACCAGTCACTGGAGAAGGATATCATGTTTGGTAAGGTAGAGGGTCAGAGATAGAGGAAGACCCCCAGCGAGATGGATTGGCAAAGCTGCAGCATCAATGAGCTCAAGCGTGACAACAGTAGTGAGGTTGGCCCAGGATCGGGCAGTGTTTCGTTCTGCTGTGCATGAGGTCACTGTGAGTTGGTACTGACTTGATGGCACCTAACAATAACAACAACAACAAAAGGAACCCTAGTGCTTGCAACAACATTTTCTAATCAAACGCAATATTTCTGAAAAAACATATCAATACTCTCACTAAGTTTTGCTAATGAATTTGTACCACACTTACAAAGAACTTCTGGTTTTCAGAGCTTTGGGGGCTTTTTAAAGTGCAGATAAAGGAGGGTGATCTGCTGATGCCATACAGAATATCCACAAAGTAACTCCTGTTCCATTGTGATTGACGTATCTGCTATCTCATTCCCAAGACACACTAGATAGACACAGACAATCACACCCAGAGCAACAGAGTCATGTAAAAATACATGGAATGCACTCACACATTTACCTCAGCTATTCACCTGCTGCCTCAGATCAGGAGACCAGGAAGCACATAGTGCTTAAGTGCTCAGTTGTTCACCTGACAGGGTGGCGGTTCGAATCCACCAGCTGAAAGATATGGCAGTCTGCTTCTGTAAAGATTATAGCCTTGAAAACTCACCAGAGTGGTTCTAACTCTGCACTGTAGGGTGGCTGTGAGTTGGAATCAACTCCATGGCAACAGGTTTATCTCCGATCACTGCATATGTTAGGAGATACATTCTCCACATATGATGTTACAGCTTTTGGATAATTCTCTTTCCAACACCTCACAATAACACACAAGCTGCAACCCTTCCAATGCTTTAACCCACAAGCAAACTCTGCTCTTTTTCAGAGTAAAACACCATATTTATTGTAGTACTTTGGTGATGATTTATACAGAGAGGAATATTTTTCATACTCTTTGACCATTCAGAGACCATCCACGTACTTCCTCCTCTCACCAATTTTCCAATCATGTTCCTTCCATCTGGAAGTTCAGTCAAATCATTCACCACAGCTCATGAATAAACATAGACTCATACCTCTGGCCATTCTTCATCCAAGCAAAATGAATAACAAGGTATGCCGTTTGAAGGTCTGCCCTCTGGGAGGAATTTCCTTTACCATGTTCTTCAGGGCTGTCCCCAAATGGAGCTGTACCATTACACCTATCTACTTTTGGGTAGCATCTACAATTGTGTAAAACCATCTACAAATAAGGCTTGGGTTTTCTCTTATATATACCACTTCCATTTAATAATACAGCATTGCTGTGCATACCCAATTTTATTGCTTGATGTATCAGGCAGTTCAGTTCATGATGGGCAGCTCAGGTTGCCTGGTGACTTGGTGGGGTCAAGCATTCAGTCTCTGCTAAGTCCTAGTAGCAAGCCAAAAGTTGTTTCTCAAAAGGAGAGTAGTTAACTTCAGAAGATGATAGGGCTATGAAGCAAAATGCTCAGTGTGTGTGCTGTGATTCATCCATAAAGGGCTACCAAAGGCTCCAGACTATAACTTTACTTGCCTCTACCACTCATTTCAAGCACCAATGATCAGTTGGATTCTATGGCCCAAGTGGCCAAGCAGCTTACACGGCAGTCTGCATTACCTGTTGCAGAGTCTTCTCTTGTCCTGGGTCTTACTTAAAACTAGCAGCTTTTTGGGTTACTTGGTTAATGGGCTATAGTAGCACACTCAAATAGGGAATTTGTTGCTTCCAGAACCCAAAGAGGCCCATCAGGTTTTGTGCCTCCTTGTACTTGTTGTTGTTAAGTACTGTTGAGTAGATTCCAACTCATAGCTACCCTGTATAGGGTTTTGAGGAATAGCTGATGAGTTTGAACCACTGACCTTACAGTTCAAATAGACCTTGAGCTTGAGTGCTTATCTTATGGTGCCAGCAATGGCTTGACCCCAACAAAATGGCTTGGCAAAGTGGCAGCATCAATGGGCTCAAGCGTGGCAATGATTGTGAGGTTGGCCCAGGATCGGGTAGTGTTCTGTTCTGCTGTGCATAAGGTCGCTATGGGTCGGTACTGACTCAATGGCACCTAACAACAACATTCTGCATATTAGAAGTTACAGCTAGACATGCCCTAGACCACTCCCTACTGCTGTCAAATTGATGACGACTCACAGGGACCCTATCAGACAGAGCAGAACTGCTTCTTAGGGTTGTAAAGACTAAATCTTTACAACAGTGGCTGCCTCATTTTTCTCCTGTGGAGCAGCTGGTGGGTGCAAACTGCCGACCTTTTGGTTAGTAGTAGTAGTCCAATGCCTAACCTACTGTGCCAATGGGGCCCCTCCAGACTACAGGTGGTGGTGGAGTGCCATGGAGTCAGTTCTGACTCATAGCAACCCTACATAGGGTTTCCAAGACTGTAAATTTTTATGGAAGCAGAAAGCCTCATCTTTCTCCCGCGGAACTGCTGGTAGTGTCGAACTGCTGACCTTGAGTTTAGTAGCCCAACTTGTAGCCACTAAGCTACCAGAGCTCCTTAATTTCACTAAAAGGAAGTTCTCTGAATTTAAGGAGGGGGGGCACATTTTTCATCTTCAGATACACAAATGTCTTACAAATATGTTGACATAGTCACTACTTCCTGCTCACTGGGCCTAATCAGCATGTTTCCAAGTTTCTTTCAGTTGAACATTTCACTGTCTGTCTGTTTTTCATATTAGTTCCATCACTAAATTAAGATTTGAACAGAACTGAAAAACCAAAGACAATCCTTGAAGAATACAATGGTTATTGAAGATTGTTGAATAGAATACATTTAATAACATTTTTTGGCTATAGCTGGAAATTAGGGACAAATTGCAGTAATTATTGATAATAATGAGACTCAACAGAAGTTAATGAAGATAAGTATTTCATTACAGATTCAGAAAGAGATTTGTCTAGCTAATATATATATATATGTTGTTGTTAAGTGCCGTCGAATTGGTTCCGACCCTTAGTGACCCTGTACAGGGTTTCCAAGGGTGTAAATCCTTATGGGAGTAGAAAGCCTCATCTTTCTCCCACGGAGCAGCTGGTAGTTTCAAATAGCTAACCTTAAGGTTTGCAGCCCGATTTGTAACCACTACGCTACCAGAGCTCCTACAATATATATATATATATTAATCTAGAGACAGGTACAGAATCCTGGTGTGGTGCTGTGGGTTAATGCTGCGTTGGACTGCAAAGTTGGTTTGAATCACAAGGTCGGTGGTTCAAGCTCACCAGCTGCTCCTTGGAAACCCTATACATTGTATTGATTGCAATCCCTCCATGTACCATCAATTAATAGTATTTATCTCTATTCACTTTAACTCTTGCATTCCTCCATGTGTCTCCTATTACCTTCATCTTTCCTCTGCCAACCTCCCTCTTATATGTTGTCTGCCCAATCACCCATGTTAACATGTGTCTCTCCCTCTAACCCATGAATAATTCAACCCCACCCCAATAACCATCGTAGATTGTTTCTTTTATCAAGAAAACCTTTTCTTAACTTTTCACAACAGCAGTCTCATAAAATATTTGTCCTTTTGTGGTTGAAAAAGTTCAGAAGGTCTAAGAAGGAAGGAGAAATGAAAACAGGAAATACGGGAAGGAAGTAGGATAAGTGGTGTTTCATTGAGGGATTGCAATTAATGATATGAAAATAAAACGGATATGCGTTGTTGAATAGAAAACTGATCTACTCTGTAAACCTTCACCCAATTCACAATAAAAATGAAAAATAACTAATTAGTAGACACTGTGGTTGGGAGCATATTAAATTGTGGGATAAAGACAATGATGTATATTCATCAAACTTTTCTCATTTTCTTCCTGGGCACGTGAGAAGATGGCATTTCCCAGGATCTCTGCAACAAGACTAGCTCTGGCCATTGGGATTCTGGCAGAGCGAGACCATCACTACCAGGCTTGATCCTGCAAATGTTTTCTGTGATTATCCATATTCTCATTCTCTCCCTTCTCGCCCTATAACTGGAAGCAAAAACTCTAAGAAAGCAGAGTCACAAGTAAGAATCACCAATATGTGAAAAAAAAAAGAACCCAGAAAAGTTACCCTACCTGCATTAGACATTGCGTAAGTATGAAATTAACTTTTACTGTTTCAAGTAATTGATATTTCAAGATTTGTATTGCATTACTGCAGCACCAACTAACTAATGGAGAGTGGAAATTATTTTTTTAGTAAATTTAAGCATCAATTGATATCAATAATACAATCTTAAAAGTGTTTAAGCATAGGATGAAAGTAGTTTACCAATAGTGTGGTGATGGTGGTTATATGCCATCAAGTCGGTTCTGACTCATAGCAACCCTGTCTAGGGTTTCTGACGCTGTAAATCTTTACTGGAGCAGAAAGCCTCATCTTTCTCTGATAGATTTGAACTGCTGACCTTGAGATTTGCAACCCAACCTACTACACAACCAGGGCTCCAACAGTGTACTTATTTTCAAATTTAAACCCGTAAGCAAGTGTTTAGGACTCTGATCTAGAAGGGCTTTGGTTGTTGGATAGAACACACAATTCCAATGCCAAACCAGTTTTATTCAATAACTGTTTATTTATAGACTAAATCAAGCTCCAAAAACTATAATACTCTTCATAGGGGCAAAATTAACCCCCAAAACCATTTTCCACTGGTTAAAGATGGTGACTTTTTGAAATTTAAATTAACTAATTAATTTATTCATTTTGGATCTGAAGTTGTTTTTTTCTCTCAACTTTTTATTGTGAATTGAGGGAAGTTTCACAGAGAAGATCATCAGTTTTACATTCAACAAATCATATACTTTGCTTCATTATGTGGTTGTAATCCCCTCCATGTACTGTTAACAGCATTTACCTCTGTTCACTAACTCTTGCATTCCTCCCTGTGTCTCTGTTACCTTCATCTTTCCTCCGTTAACTGCCCTCTTGTTAAGACGATGATGTTTAAGTGCTATAATTTCAAGAATGGACTCCTATCCACAGCATTTTCTCTAAACAGCTAGGTAAATTTATAATATATTCTGGCTCATAAAATTTATAATTCTTTTCATAGATTAATTATATTCGTTATGTTTTCTCTACTTCCTGATTTGTCTTTATATTATACTGGTTTTTCTACCATTGTGCCTATTTAGTAAAACCAATGGCCTGAAGGGCTTGGGAGAAGGCAAAACAGAGTCTGCAAATTGGAAAGACAGTCAAGTGATTCCACCTCTTCAAGCCAGGATCCAGGTTCCTATTTCAAGGACTGGAAATGCTGATGAAACAGGAATAGCATTAACAGTCTTAAGACTGAATCCCTAGCCCACACTGGTGTCTGGGATCTGACTCAGTGTATGAGGTTTTCTGACCAGTGCGCGAGCCTCAAATCTGGGCAAAATATGTGGATATGCCTTCAGATACTTCAAAGAGGTTAGGGATTACATTAACTGTTCAGTATTCTTTCAAGTCCTGATGCTCTACTCTTAGGAGCCAGGCCAGATGGACCTCAGGCAGCCTCAGCTGTTTGAGAAAATGATACAAAGATACTTTCATCACTCACCACTTCTACCCCAGTGTATCTAGATTCTGCTAACCTCACATAAGTCTGTCTGCTTTTCTTGGTATCTTGTCTATTCCTACTTCAGGAATTAATGTTTTGCCTGGACTCTTGCTACAACTGATAATTTTACAACTTTATAATCTTTATACTAGACACAGCCCATCTAGGGTGCTCCAGTGTGACTACATCTAGCACGGATCACTGCTACCTCTGCAAGACCAGTGCTGAGACCGCGTTCAGTGTGGGTCTGGGCCTATTACCAAGATATGAGTGCATGCCATAGTCCTCCCATGTGCCCAGGAATCCTGGCGTGGAACTGCAAGATCAGCACTGGACTGCAAAACACAAGGTCGGTAGTTCAAACCCACAGCTGCTCCTTGGAAACCCTATACAAGGTAACTATGAGTCGGAACTGACTCAATGGCACTTAAGACCAATAATAACTATGTGCCCAGCACCAAGCTAGCACTGACATACCACAGGAATTCTTGAGCTCCTAACTCTAGACAACAATAAAAAAATTGGAGAGTAAATTGTTTTCAAAATTCATAGTTTTTTTTTTAATGATACAAGATAAGTGTAGGATGTATCTTGAGTCCATCTCTTTTGAGATTGTTGTTGTTGTTAAGTGCCATCAAGTTGATTCTGACTCATAGCAACCCTGTATAGGATTTCTGAGGAGTGGCTGGTCATAAAGTCTTTAAGATTCCAGCTTCCTGTAAGAGAATGAGTTTCTGGAACACTTAATTGTGCTCATGAGGAACCTGCAAATAGACCAAGAGGCAGTCATTTGAACAGAATAAGGGGGTTACTGAATGGATTAAAATTAGCAAAGGTGTGTGCCAGGGTTGTATTCTTTCACCATACTTATTCAATCTGTATGCTGAGCAAACAATCTGAGAAACTTGATTATATGAGGAAAAATGTGGTATCAGGATAGGTGGATGACTTATTAACAACCTGTGATATGCAGATAATACAACCTTGCTTACTGAAAGTGAAGAGGACTTAAAACATTTATTGATGAAGATCAAAGACCACAGCCTTAGGGATGGATTGCATCTCAATGTAAAGAAAACAAAATCCTCACCACTGAACCAATAAACAACATTCTTATCAATGAAGAAAAAATTTAAGTTGTCAAGGACTTCATTCTTCTTGGATCAACTATCAACATTCATGGAAGCAGCAGCCAAGAAATCAAACGAGGTATTGCATTAGACAAATCTGCTGTACAAGACCTATTTAAAGTGCTCAAGAGCAAAGATTGTGAGTTTGAGGGGTAAGGTGCACCTGACCCAAGCCATGGTGTTTTTAATAACCTCATATGTATGTGAAAGCTGGACAGTGAATAAGGAAGACCGTAGAAGAATTGATGCATTTGAGCTGTGATATTGGAGGAGAATATTAAAAGTACCATGGACTGCCAAAAGAAGTACAGCCAGAGTGCTCCCTGGAGGCTAGGATGGCCAGACTTTGTCTCTCATACTTCAGACATATTGCTAGGAGGGACCAGTCCCTGAAGAAGGATATTATGTTTGGTAAAATGGAAGGTTGGTGAAAAAGAGTAGACCCCCAATGAGATGGATTGGCACAGTGGCAGCCGCGAAGGGCTCAAATGTAACAACAATTGTGAGGATGGCACAGGACCAGGCAGTATTTCATTCTGTTGTGCACAGGGTCGCTATGAATTGGTACGGCTCGATGGCATCTAACAACAACAATAACATGAAAAAATGTGGGAGCTTTGCTAGTGAAAAACTCCTTTGCAGCAGGTTCTCTCTCCCTGAGGGTCCAAAGAATTTAGTGGTATGGTGGTACATGTGTCTATTTGAGATGAGATGAAAAGAGGGTGGCCAGTCATGAGGTCATGGAAAAATGAGAAAGCTTTTTAGAATAAGTTGTTCTTGTTGTTAAGTGTCGGTGAGTTGGTTCTGACTCGTAACAACTCTGTATAGAGTTTCTGAGGCTATATATCTTTGTGGGAGCAGAAAGCCTCATCTTTCTCCCACTGAGTGGATGGCAAGCTCGAATCACTGACCTTGTGGTTTGCAGACCAGTGCTTAACTTACAGGGATCCTTAAAACTAGTGTTCTTCAAATAGTAGGCCAAAGCCAATTTAATGGGGTTGTGGTGGCTCTGTAGGATAAACACTGCACTTCGAACCACAAGTTTGGTAGTTCAAGTCCACCTGCCACTCCATGTGAGAAAGAGGAGGCTTTCTGCTCCAGCATAGATTTAAAGCTTCAGAAACCTGTACAGGATCGCTGTGAGTCAGAACCGACTCGATGGCATTAGCAACAACAATAAACCAATGTAGAGGGCCATGCAATTCATTTAGAGAGTCATGATGAGCACTCTTTTAAAATTAAGTAGAGTCAGAAAGAAGAGAGTAGAATGAAAGATGCAGTGCATCGTGGTTAGAATGAAACTTTTCTTTCAACTTTTTTATGTGTGTGCAAGAGTACATGTGAGTGTGCACATACACAACCTTATATGTTATATGTTCTGATATAAAATATATTTCTTGCTCTGGGTCAAGTAAAACTATTTGAGAAATACTGATCAAGAAAAACTACCACACTTCTCAGTAAGCTAGGCATTCAGATGCAACTGTGAACAAATATTATTTATCTATACAAGTCATTGCATATGGGCTGTCCCTTTGACTAAATGAAGATGAGAAAGCATTTCACATATAAACAAGTTCAGGGTTGCCAAAGTGATTAAACAAACTCTCTGATGCTGCAAGATGCAGAACTGCTGTTCACCTTGCTGGGATATCTCCTTTGCTTTGCAAGTACCACAACGCTAATCAAATCTTCCACATCTTTAAAGATGGAAGGAGGCTATTAAACTTGAGTCAGTGGCTATTGAGCTGGGTTTTTGGCATAACTCAATAACTTAAAAAAAATATTTGCTTTACCTTTTGTGTGAGGGAGGTTCAAAAAGTGTGTGGGAAAATGGAATTAAAAGAGAAAGAAAAATTTCCATGAACTTTTTGAAGCCCCCCTACAATATGTTCTACCTTTAGTAGAAAATTCTTGCCTGGGTTAAGGCAAATTGAATCTGCACACAGTCTCTTCATTTCTGCTGAGTCACAAGACTTAATAGTTTTAAAGTGACTTTCACATCAGTTTCAAGAGTGAGGAGTTATGGTGAAGACTGCCTATTTCCTTTCGAAACCAGATTAGAGAAATCGAAGTAGATGGTTCAGGTCAGATGCAAGTGAGTGAAGAAACCAGGTCTCCCAAAGCTGAGCTTGATTTCCATGCACTTTCTCAGAGGCAGATGCTTAACCAGAAAAATTCAGACTGTTAACAGATACTCTCTTCCTCTCCATCAGTTTTTGAGGTATACTTCCATAGACCAATTGTCACTTTGATGACCCAAGCCATGGTCTTTTAATCACTTCCTATACACATAAAAACTGGCTAATAAAAAAGGACAGCAGAAGAAGAATGGATGGGTTAGAACTGTAGTGGTATTGAAGAAAATTGAATGGACTGCCAACAGAATGAACCAATCAGTCTGAGAAGAAATACTATTGGAATTCTTAAAAGTGAGGCTGGTATCACTTCAGCTCACATATTAAAAATATGTCACCAGAGAAAAAACAACAACAAAACAATCGTTAGAAAAGACATCAAGGTTGGTAAACTAGTGGGTTAGCAAAAAACGAGGGAAACCCTCAATGAGATGGATTGGCACAATGCTAAAAACAGTGGAGTCAAACGGCAATGATCCTTAAGATGGTGAAGGACCAAGGCAACATTGTGTTCTGTTACGCACAAAGTCTCTATGTGTTGGAGTCAACTCATCAGATACTAATAGCATATGATATGTTAATAATAAAGATATGTATGAAGGGTTGGAGAGCATTCTAGAACCACTAAGTGGAAATACTACATTATGCACCTTCAGACATCATGTGAAAAAAATTAATTAGTAGCTCCTTGAAACTGTACAAGATGAAAATATAGACTGATTCAGGGAATCTTTAGTCACATTCATTGATGATAAATTCACAAAGATTTCCAAGGATAGTTAAAAGGTATTTTAAACATATTTGTAATTAAATGAGACTGTTTCAGAGAGGGCAAGTGTTATATTTTCCCCATTGAAAAATAATACTAGCAAACTTGACTAAACCGTGCCTATGTGCCAGGCTTAAAGTTTTACATGAAATATTTCATTTAACTCTCACAAACCCTCATAACCACTGTGAGTCCACATTTCATAGATGAGTTTTAGGTTAAATAATTTGCCCAGTGTATTTTGTTGGGGTTTTTTTGGGTGGGGTTGCCCCAAGGGGATGACAAGTTTACTGGGCCACAGCTAGATCACTGGTTGGACTTGACCACATGCTCAAGCTCATCCTTCTTCTTGATGCCGTAGGAGTTGGAGGAGCCCTTGGTTGCGTTGATGAGCTCTTGTGTTGGACACTCAGCAATAGTTTTGATGTTCCAGAAGGGAGCCTCACGTGCACCTGTGCACAGCAACCAGATGGCCTGGTTCACTCGCTGTTCCAGCTCGTCCAATGCGTGATGAGTTAATGATGGCCACTGTTAATGATGGCATTCACCAGGACCTGCAGGGGGCTCTCGCCAGTAAGCAGGTGGAATATCTCAAAAGTCATCAACTTCTTGCAGTTGTTGCGGCCATGCATCACTATAGAGTTGGTAAGGCACATCACAATGGGCACTGTGCCTTGGGGAAGCATTTGGCTGCATAGTGCCCTGTGCTGTGGGGCAGATATTTGGCATATTTCTCTTTTACTGCAATGTAGTCCTGCAGGGAAATGTCGTTGATCTGCACATCATCTGTACTCCACTTCCCTAAAAGTTTGATGTCTGGGTTCTCTGCCACTGCAGGAGCAGCTGTCTCCCACTCAGTCATCCTGGGAACTGTGGGTGCCACCGAGGAGCCTCAGTCGCTTGGCGTGGAACTTGCACTGCCCTGGCATAGACAGGAAGCTAATTTGCCAAGTTTTACACAGTTAATAAGTGACAGTGCTGAGAATCAATTCAAATCTGTTTAGTTCCAAAGACCATACATACTGCATTGCAAACATGTATGTTGGTGACATGTGTTGAAAGTGTTGAAGAGCAAAGATGTCAGCTTGAGGACTAAGGTGCGCCTGACCCAACCATGGTGTTTTCAATAACCTCATATGCATGCAAAAGCTGGACAGTGACTAAGGAAGACCGTAGAAGAATTGATGCCTTTGAGTTGTGGTGTTGGAGGAGAATATTGAAAGTGCCATGGGCTGCCAAAAGAACCAATAGATCCGTTTTGGAAGAAGGGCATCCAGAGTGCTCCTTGGAGGCCAGGATGGCCAAACTTAATCTCTCATACTTTGGACACATTGTCAGGAGGGACCATTCGCTGGAGAAGGATATCATGTTTGGTAAGGTGGAGGGTCAGAGGAAAACCCCCAATGAGATGGATTGGCCAAGTGGCAGCATTCATGGACTCAAGTGTGGCAACAGTAGCGAGGTTGGCCGAGGATTGGGCAGTGTTTCGTTCTGCTGTGTATACGGTTGCTATGGGTCGGTACCAACTTGATGGCACCTAACATGTGTGAGCACACAGGCTCTGCAGACAGGCACTGAAAGTCTCCATTCTCTCAGCTATTAGCTACCAGAGTTTGAGCAAGTTCCATGATTCCTACAGTTTCTGTTCTCCTGCTTGTAAAACTAAACAAAAAAACCCACTGTCATTAAGTTTGTTCCAAATCATAGTGACCCTGTATAGCGTTTCCAAGGGTTTAAATCTTCACAGGAACAGAAAGTTTGATCTTTCTCCCGTGGAGTGGTTGGTGAGGCTTGAACCATAGACCTTGTGGTTGGTGGTCCAGTGCTTATTGTATGGAGTCACTATGCTCCCAGTTAGTGATAATAATAAACCAAAGCCCTAAACCACTGACATCGAGTTCTTTCTAGCTAATAATGATGATATGTAAGGTTTCTGAGACTGTAAGCCTTTATAGGAGCAGATAGTCTCACCTTTCTCCTGAAGAGCAGGTGGTGGGTCTGAACCTCTGACCTCGCTGTTAGAAGTCTAATGCTTATCCCAAATAGCCACCAGAGTTCCAGGAGTTAGGAATATTACACACCTTATTGGCTTGTAAAGATTAAATTAGATATTCCCTACAAAACACTCAGCAGAAGGCCCTGGACACAGTAAGCATTCAAAAACCATTCTCCACAGTATGTCAATTATGCAAGGCTGCCAGCCCCTCTGCTGAAGAAAGATGAGGCTTTCTGCACTGGCAAAAATTTACAAACCCTATACAGGGTTGCTATGAGTTGGCACTGACTCCATGGCACTTAACAACAACAACAAAAATGCCTTGATCCTTGATTGTATCTTAATTTAAATCCAGGCATCAGTTGTGTCCCCAAGCTGACTGTTAACTCTATGAGTCAGGGTTCTTGTCCTTTGCTTCCTTGTATCCCTTGTGGGACTGACCTAATGGTGGTGGGAGCAAATTAGCTGCAGCCCCTGGAAAGTGAGCAGATGTGAGAAAAGGTTAAAGCAGAGACCCAGCCACATACGAACAACTTTATATCCCTCAAGTGTGCATTTTTCCTCAGAAGATGCCAGCTTTGACTCAGGACAAGAGTTATTCTGAGAAATAGTTCCTAATACAACGAATGAAGGGAGCACTCTGAAAACAAACTGCACTGTGCCATTCTCCTCAATGTGACAAATGTTTCTGTGGGAAACAAATAATACTCCTTCTTCGTCTGCAAGAGCCTGGATCAGGACGATAAGTTGCTCACTCACTAATGGGAACACACAGTCCTGCCACGGAAAGATTAATGCCACGTTCTGGTGCTGCTGTAATTTGAAAAATAATTTACTTATTTATTTTTGGAAGGTGTGCAATATAAAATCCTTACCCTTGCAGAATGTAGTCTCCCATATTATTTCTCTTGATAAAATACGGTGGCAAGTTGTAAATATGAAGTATCCCATGCAAAAGCCTCTCCAAGCTTCATAGCAAGACTCTCCAGGTGAGCTTCCTTTCTCTGTTATTAACTGGAAGGCTTCCAAATATGAGGAAAGAGGAGTTGAGATCCCTCCTCTAACTCTGACAGCCAAAATGGGCTTTTCTTTTGAATCTTGGTTACTGTCAGCTGCCACTCAACAACTGCCAAAATCGCACAGCTAGAAAACCGGCTAATATACTATCAATTATTTACAAAGGCTATATGAAGAGTGCTTTAGGAGACATCTAGAAGTAGGCATTTCACAGCTTCAAAAGATGCTGTTGACACCTGGGCACCAACCCTTAGCTCAGAGGACACAATTTGTACAAAACTTATCCCCACAAATCTCAAGGTAGTGATAGTCACAAGGGTGCAAAGCTTGGCTTATGTGCAATTCCCTTGCTCTATAGAGTGCTGGTGTGATGCTGTGGGTTAATGCTCTATAATGCAAAGTCATTTTGAACCACAAGGTCAGCGGTTCAAACTCACCAGCAGCTTCTCAGAAACCCTAGATAGGGTTGTTATGGGTTAGAAGCAGACACTATGGCACATTACAATGACAACAACATAGATAAGCTTATTAAAATGCAAGTAAGAGATTTACAAGAGGGTCGGGTCTTAAAGCACTCTTAAGTTTTTGTGTACTTAGGTTCTTGTTACGGTTTGAATTATGTTTCAACCAAATATGTGTTGGAATACTAACCCCCATACATGTGAATTTGTTGTTGTTGTTTTCTTTACACTGAGATGCAATCCATGCCGAAGGCTGTGTTCTTTGATCTTCGTCAGTAAATATTTTAAGTCTTCTTCACTTTCAGTAAGCAAGGTTGTATCATCTGCATATCGCAGGCTGGTTGTTAATGAGTCTTCCTCCAATCCTGATGCCACATTTTTCCTCATAGAACCCAGCTTCTTGGATTATTTCTTCAGCATACAGGTTGAATAAGTATGGTTAAAGAATACAACCCTGTTGCACACCTTTCTTAATTTAAAATCATTCAGTGTCCCCATGTTCTGTTCGAATAACTGCCTCTTGGTCCATGTACCGACTCGATGGCACCTAACAACAACAACATACATGTGGATGGAATCTTGGTGTGGTGTTTCAGGATAATGCACTAGACTACAAGGTCAGTTTGAACTGCAAGATCAATGGTTCAAACCCACTAGCCACTCCTCAGAAAGTCTATACAGGGTTGCTGTGGGTTGGAACCAACTTTATGGCACTTAACAACAACACAACTGTGGATAGAGTAGTCCTGGTAGTGTAGTGGGTTACAAGTTGGGCTGCCAACCATAAGGTCAGCAGTTCGAATCCACCAGCCGCTCTGAGGGAGAAAGGTGAGGCTTTCCACTCTCATAAAGATTTATAGCCTCGGAAACCCTACACAGGGTCTCTATGAGTAGCGGTCAGCTTAATGGTAACAACATATCTGTGGATCAAGTTCCTGTGTGGTGCTAATGGTTAATGTGCTCAGCTGCTAACAGAAAAGCTGATGGTTAGAAGAAAGGCCTGGTGATCTACTTCCAAACAAATCATCCACTGAAAACCCTACTGTCACAATATGGGGTAACCATGAATCAGAATTGACTTGATGGTAAGTAACTGCCGTTATACCCACAGATATGATGTAATCTCTTTCCACAATCCTTTGTGATGAAATCAATCAGCGGAAGTCATACCAGTGAACGATGGACCCTAAACCTAATACCTTGTGAGTTAGCTAAAGAGCAGCAGCGACACAGCACGAGGTGAGCAGACACAACAAATGCTATGTGACAGTTAGAGAAGCAAATGAATCTCCAGGAACTCCAAGGCTTATTGGCAGCTACTAGAATCAGAAATAGACAAAGAAGGATCCTCCCTCTTAGAGCCACACCCTGAACGGGGAGAAAAGAAATTCCTGTCCTTGTGGAATTTCTGTTACAACACTAAGAAACTAAGACAGTATGGATACTAACTGAGCATCTGGGGGATGCATCACTATAAGACATTGCTGCCACAGAGGCAAAAGCTGGAAGCCACACGTGGATGTCATTAAGCATGACAATGGTTGCCTATTTTTTTTTTTTTTTCCCGTTGCCCAAGTTGTGAGGATGGCATGGGACTGGGCCGTATTTTGTTTTGCTATGCCTAGGATCACTGTAAGTCAGAACTGACTGGATGGCACCTAACAACAACTAACATCAACAAAAACAAGTTCAGAGGGCAAATCCAGGACCCTTCCTGGACACCTGTCACACTTACCTTCTATGCTGCCCAAAGTCTAAAGTTCTCCAGTCAAATAGATGAGAGTCTTCTATCTGGTAAACATCCCTATTAGAGACTCCACAATAGGGGTACATATGACCCATTTGGTGAGCTCAGTAGGGCATTTGGTAGGTATGGCAAAAACTTCGAGAGTCAGCGTCAGGTTAGACATGACTACTGTTGGATGGGTTTTTGACACAGTTCCAATTCCAGTAAGGAGAAAACGGTCAGTGGAGTATCCCAGCCAGCATTCTGCCTCTGACAGTTGCTCAGGAGAAACACTAACAACAAAGCATAACTGCCTCCACGGTCCCACACCCGCTTTCTCTCCTGACCTGAAGTTATACCTTAACCAGCGTCACTCACTGACACCTTCCACAGAGAACCGCAGGTGAAGAGAAATACTATTTTCATTAGAAGATAACAATGAAAACAAGAGAGGAGATGAGAGGGATGACATGAGATATTTCTTTAGAGCCATTCAGCATTTTCTAGTTTCAGAGGGTAGGAAAAAGGTAGCTCATGAAATTTCATCTCCCCTGTTTTTGACAAAACAAAGATTTGAGGAGAACTGCATTGCAGAGGGTGAGAACTGGCTGGGTGCTCAGGCTGGTGGATGGGGACCGGCAGTTACAACCTTCGCTACCCTGCAGGCTTCAGCTGATGCCTCAGAACTCTCTCTGCAGCAAAGGCCAGGCACTGCTTCTTGGTAAAACAGACTAAAAACATAGTGTAGATTTTGCCTTTTATAAGCAGAGAGAGAAAAAAGCAATTAGATAAATACTAGGAAAAGAAAATTTGCCTAAATTACAATGGTTTTAGAGTCATTTGCTATCTCAACCAAATGTTTAAGGTTTGATTTTTACTTCACTTCTACAGGAGGCCATAGGAGAGCCAGTGAATGAGAGAGATTCTAGGTGTTACGGTACCATTAGGCATTCTGTTCTTGTGAATGACTTCAGGAAGCACTTTGTGTCCTATTCAAAGCTATGACTCATTCTATGTGGCCAGTGTCACACTCGGAGCTTGACTTGTTGCAGTAGAGCACTAAGTCCAACACTGCTTATGAGAAAAGCTCTGCTCTAGCATCTCTCCAAGATTAAGTAAAGTCAGTGAGGAAGATGGAACATATCTATTACCATTTTCCATTAAAGACATATGAGCAAAACACAACTGCAAGTACCCAATGCTTTCATGTAGTTGCTGTTCGGTGCCGTAGAGTCAGTTCCAACTTATAGTGACTCTGTGTATGACAGAATGAAACACCGCCTGGTACGGCACCATCCTCACAACTTTTGCTGCATTTGAGCCCACTGTTGCAGCCACTGTGTCCATCCATCTCATTGAGAGTCCTTCTATTCTTCACACTCACTCTACTAAATGCTTCAGCCCAGAAAATCAGCAAATATTTCTGTTTTGTTATTGTTGTGGTTCTTCTTCTTGTTGCTGTTTCGTTTTTACATGTAATGAAGTATATGTGATAGGTATCAGACCAAGATAGATTTTCATTTGAATATGAGACTTTTCTACACAGCCATTCTGAAGTGATAAAACTGCTAACAACAATATACCAAAACTAATTGGTAAAGTCCTTTAATTTCGATTTATACTATCATTCATCTAACGATTGCTTATTGCCCATCTAGTACAAGAAAGCCTCAGAGCCAGACAGTGTGGAAAATGAAAGAGAAACCCAGAGTGAAGTCCTGCTCACTAGGAAGTTACTCTTTTATAGGACATCTCTGATCTAAGACAGGCAGCGATGTGCTTTAGGAGAGGGGGCAATGATTTCAAAGTGGGAATGATCACTTCTAGATGGGGAGGCTGTCTGGAGAAAAGGGAAAATGAACTGTCTTGGGATGATGAATAAAACATGCATGTTCAGAAACCAGGGAGAGTCTTTCTGAGTAATGAGTACAAAGGAATGAAGGTAAGTCTGTGTAGGGAGCCGGGGAGCAGTGAGAAGTCCAGAGTGCTTGAAGTAGAGAGAACTTCAGGAAGACTGGTGCTCAGTTTATTTGGAATGGCAGTTTGGGACCAGATTTGTGGAAGGTCATTACAGTTTAAAGGCTTAGGCATGTGAGAAATGTGTTCAGCCCTCATGATCTATGAACAGGAGTGATATCCGCAACGTTAAAAATTGGAGTAGACAGGACAGCTAACAAGCTGGGTCAGGTTCTTGGAGGTACACTTATGAGTCAAGTATTGACCCTTTCATTGTTAGACTATGGGATTCTTAAGAAAAAACTAGGGCAGTTAGGATGGGGGACAATGGAGAATTGGGGAAGTAACCTTTTACTAATGGGTACAGCTGTTTTGGCAACCAGTACACCCACAGTGATGTACATCAGCTGAATTTTAACACTAAGATAAAATAACAAATCCAATTAAAGCCTTTTCCTCTCTTGATCTGTAGAGTAACCCATGACTTGTACATTCCAAAGATGTCTCAAAAACTCAGTACAATCCACCAAATTCTTTCCTAAACATGATCAGGCCTATACAATCATTTGCCAGCATAGGAACCCCGTCTTACTTTTGGGGCGTCATGACGATGTGAAATTTGCAGAGTCTTCTAAGACTTCTAGACCATATAAAATAAAGGGGTCCTGAATTTTAGATAGACTTCCATTTTCCCAAAAAGGTTCTTTGGAAGACGTTTTGATCACTTTATATATTTTAGAGAAATGAGTGAAATGGTTAAATATGTTCTTAATATATTATATTGACCTAATTATGCCTATTGTTGTTAAGTGCCATCAAGTTGATTCTGACTCATAGTGATGCTGAATGGGGTTTCTGAGGAGTGTGGCTAGTGGGTTTCAATCACTGACTTTATTCTAAAGAGCCATGCCAGGACTCCATTATGTCTCTATATTTATTTAAATAGATTATCAATGTATAAATATTATGCTTTTCAATGATCATATTTCAGTAATTTCTTTGATAATCTCTCCTTACTATTTTTTCTTTTCACTCTTAATAGAACATATGTTAGATTTACTGGAATATTCTGTAGGAGAATATTTTGTCTCCCTTATGGTTCAACCCTTTGTCTTTTTGTTTTACTTTCTGGGAAATTTCCTCAACTTCCTCTTCCAACCTTTCTGTTTGAATTTTATGTTTTTTATATGTTTAATTTCTATAAACTTTTGTTTTCTGAATATTTCTTTTGATAGCCACCTATTCTTTTTTCATGTCTACAGACTTTCTTATCTGAGGAATGCATTATGTTTTTGTTGAACTTTTCTTCTGTACCCTACATTATTTCTGATTCCTTTGAGTTCTCTTTTCCTATTTTTCACTCTGGTTTCTGCTTTTCCTGCTGGATGATTTTATAAAATATCTGGTGATTCCAGGCGATCCATTCATAGTTAAAATGAAACACTAAAGAATCCTGGTGTGATGCTGCAGGATAATGTAATGAACCCCAAAGTTGGTGGTTCAAATTTACCAGTCACTCCTCAGAAACGCCACATGGGGTCACTATGAATCAGAATAGACTTAACAACAACAACAAAGAGCTGTCAGTATATCCTACTGTCAGGTTGGCCACTGGTTGAGAGTCCTGGTGTTGCACTGTAGGATAAGTACTGGTCGGTTTGAACTGAGAAGTTGGCAGTTCAAGCTCACCAGCCACTCCTTGGAAACCTTATAAAGGGCTCCTATGAGTTGGAACCAACACCATGGCATTTTGACAACAACATCAGCACTAGAGTCACATCTTATCCTTGAAGGTAGCAAAGAAGGAGGAAAGGAAAAGCAACTACTTTCAAGAAAAAGAAGTAGAAGCAGCTCCCATCACTGATAAACTGGTTAATGGCAAAAGTAGAAAAAGAGGAAGACCCATAGCAAGATGGATTGGCAAAGTGGCAGCATCAATGGGCTGAGATATGTAGTCTCTGTCCGGTAGGCATGCTCTTTGATAAAACCTTGGGTGTCTTATTATTACAAAGATAAGGAGAGGATGATTACTGGGAGACTATTCAGGTCTCCTCCAAACTGGAGATTCTCCAATGCCAATATCTGTAAGGTTTCCTCTGGGGTCGTTCATTTTCAGTCAAGGTGGATCTTCTAATGTGTTGTTTGGGATGTTGGTATTCACTGTTGATATTCAAACTCTCACTTAACCCTTTTGTTTCTCTTAGGGCTCCTCACTCTTACCAATATCTCAGAGCCTGGGACCTCTCTGGTTTAGTTTTTCCAAAGTATATACTTCTGATTTCATGTTGAGGGGGGGAATTGAGGTTGGACTCCAACTGTTCTTTATTGTGTACCTCAAGTCTGTTTCAACTCACAGCTACTCTGTATAGGGTTTCCAGGAGCGGCTGGTGCATTTCTGCTGCTCAGGCAGAAGTTCAGTGCTTATCCTATGTCACTACCACACCAGGCCTCAACTGTTCCTTGGAAAAACTTTTTTCTAAAAATCTCCCTTAAAAGTCTCCCTGAGGTGCACCTGACCCAAGTCACGGTATTTTCAATAATGTCATATGCATGTAAAAGCTGGACATTGAATAAGGAAGACTGTGGAGGAATTGATGTTTTTGAGTTATGGTGTTGGAGGAGATTATTGAAAGTATCATGGGCTGCCAAAAGAACAAACAGATCTGTGTTGGAAGAAGTGCAGTTAGAGTGCTCCTTGGAGACCAGGATGGTCAGACTTTGTCTCTCACACTTTGGATATATCATCAGGAGGGACCAGTCACTGGAGAAGGATATCATGTTTGCTAAGGTAGAAGGTTATAGAAAAAGAGGAAGACCCCCCAGCAAAATGGATTGGCAAAGCGGCAGCACCAATGGGCTCAAGCATGGCAACAATTGTGAGGTTGGCCTAGGACCAGGCAGTGTTTCATCCTGTTGTGCATAGGGTCACTATAAGTCGGTACTGACTCGATGGCACCTAACAACAACAACAACTATATGTGTCAGAGTAAAACTGTGTATTACAAAAAAATAAAATAAAACAACTCTCCCTAGTTGCCCCTGTCCTGTGGTCTCCAGTGCCTTCATTTCTAGGCTTTTCAGGGGTCCTTAGCGTGCTTGTACCTGCAGAACTTTCAGTTTGACCTGCCTGCTCTCTTACATCCCTCCACCACTTCTTGGTCATAAAGTCTAGTTCAGTTCACATAGGCCTCTCACCTTCATCAAAATACAGAGTTTGCATTTCTTGTTCTCTTTATTATTTGAAGGATTTGGAGCAACAGAAGGAAGTGGAAGTCGTTTTGCTCTACCATATTGAAGTTGGAAATACATGGTTTTTCATCTGTACATGATGCTATCATTGGAAATTTTATCTCAAGCCACAATACCCATTTGCCTAAAAATAAAGAGAGTTTTATTTTTCCATCCATCCTGTGGGTGTATACTCATGATCTCCACAAAGTAACCACTAATTGTATTTCATTTTAAAGTGAACTTTAAAAGGCTTTTTTGCAATGATATCCCAGACTTGCAATTGTGAAGTCATGCTCCCCTAAATAATGACCAAATTTATATTGAATTTCTTTGTTTCCCTTGTCAAATGACCTCTATAAGTATACAAGAAAACAGTGGCAGAGATCTTTGCTAAATGAGTCTTTGTTGTTCAAAATAAAGTAATTGAGTAAGTGCTCTGTATTAAAAAAAAAAAAAATTGATTTGAAGGCCCCTCTATTTTGAAAGATAACTATTGGGAACAAGACTTACTCTACATTTTTGCATAAAAGGACGATGCTAACTTTCATCTCCATATTTTTTGCTCATGTTAGGCCATGTGCACAGAACACTCTTCAGCTATTTCTTCTGGCTAACATCCTACCCATTCTTTAAGACTCACTTCAGGTGGTACCTCCTACAGGAAGCCTTCCTTGACCACCTCCCCTCACCAGGAGGTCAGGTGGTACACCCTAAACAGAATTAGGAGTAGCCTTTGATAACATTTACTCATTGCTGTCAAGTTGATTCCAACTCATAGAGGAAGCAGATGGTCACATCTTTCTCCTGAAGAGTGGCTGATGAGTTCTAACAGCTGACCTTTTGGTTAGCAATCAGTCAGATGTCTAACCTCTGTACTATCAGGGCTCCTTTAAGTAGCATTTACTATATTTCAATCACTGGTTTATTTGACAGTCTCCTTCACTAAACTATGAGCTTCTGAAGGGCAAGGTTCATTTTTTATTTATCTTTATATTCCAACCATCCATAAACTGCTACTATATAGCAGTTGCCAGTTAGGTATTCAATTACTGAACAAATAGAAATTCTAGAGTCAAAGTTTCTCAATAAAATTAGGGGAGGAGGAAGTGAGAGGGATAATTCACCTTGGTTACTTCTATTCACTCATTCTTTCAGTTACTCAACATTGACTGAACCAAGCATAGAAAATTTCCCGTAAGACTCAATTAAAAAAGAATTTCATACAAAGAAATGTACCTTGGAGAATTAAACCATTGACTACTGGTCAGATAAAAAGATCCCCCAAGAGTCCTGGTGGTACAATGGTTTTATACTTGACTGTTAACCAAAAAAATAAAAGACCAGTAGTTCAAACCCACCAATGGCTCTGCAGGAGAACAAACCTAGTGATCTGTTCCCACAAAGATTGTAGTTGTTAGGTGCCGTGGAGTTGGTTCTAACTCATAGTGACCCTGTATTGGGTTTCCTAGGAGAAGCTAGTGGGTGTGAACTGCCAAGCTTGCAGTTAGCCATCCAGTGCTTATCCTTCAGTGCCACACCAGGACCCTATATAGATTACAGCCTAGAAAACCTTATGGGGCAGTTCTACTCTGTCCTATCACGTCACTAAGAGCTGGAATGGACGCAATTACACAACACAACAACAACAACAACAAAGCTTCTAAACCTAAGCTTTGAGTATTTTTTTTTAGCCAAGACTCTTTGGTTGCAAAGATCAGAAACTCATTCAGTTAAGAGAGAGGGGTGCGTTTTGTGGTCCCAGAAAGCTCAAAAGCCTTTTAAGGATCAGCCACCTTGGAGAGGACAGCCATAAAGTTGCACTTTGGGCGAGAGTCTTCCCTTGTCCATATGTCAAACAGATACCTGGGAGAAATGGCAAGTACTATGACTTGCTGTTGCCATGATGCAGATCCACCCATCACCCTGACAGAGTGCCAGAATGCCTCACAGATCATGGCGGATGGGTAGGTGGATTTATCACTGCACTAAGAGAACTCTGAGGGGGCACAACACAGCTAAGTAGATGCATATTTATCAACCAGTTTGTTTATGAGATGTAGAAGAATGGCCCAAAGTAGTAGAAGACAAAACCTAGGATTATTTTTTTCCAGGAAAAGGCATGCAATTGGCTAAAGGGAAAAGTAAATCTGTGACTAAGCCCAGCCTAAACCAAACCAGTTGCCCTTGGTTCCAATTCATGGTAGCCTCATGTGTTACAGAATTGTTGTTGTTGTTGTAATGTTATGTGGAGTTGGTTCCGAGTCATAGCAACCCTGTACAGGGTTTCCAAGGCTGTAAATCTTTATGGGAGCAGGAAGCCTCATCTTTCTCCCACGAAACAGCTAGTAGTTTCGAACTGCTGACCATGAGATTAGCAGCCCGATTCATAACCACTACGCTATCAGAGCTCCTGTGTTACAGAGTAGAACTGTGCAATACAGGATTATCACGGCTGTAATCTTTAGGAGGTAGATCTCCAGGTTTTTTTTCCTGAGCTGCCTCTGGGTGCCTCCGAGGTGCCTCCAACCTTTCAATTAGGAATTGAGTGCTTAACTGTTTGTGCCACCAGGGACTTTGGCACTAATTCTTTGCTTAAAATTCTGTTTGGTCCTCAAGAATCGGACAAGAAAAAAAGAAGCAAACAGGGCAAAATGTGAACCACATATAATTAGGAAAACTGTTGATATTTTTTATATTTATCCCTTCAGGGAATCTCTGTGGGGGTGTTCTAGTCCCCTAGCTCTACAGTGTCTGTGAGTTACTCTCTTCCCGCTTTGTTGTGTTACAGAAGATCTTGGGCATCTCCACCAGGGAGTTTACTGTCCAAATCCTCATCAAATTTAGGTTGGGAATGGTATCCTTTACTATACAGGCATGTCCTGGAGACACTGCGGGTCCAGTTTCTGACCACCATAATAAAGTGACTATCTCAATAAAGTGAGACAGATGAAGTGGGCACTGTTGTCGTTAAGTGCTGTCAAGTTGGTTTCGACTCATAGCGACCCTGTATAGGGTTTCCAAGGAGCAGCTGGTGAGTTTGAACTGCCAACCACAGTGCTTATCCTACAGTGCCACACCAGGACTCCAAGTGTGCAACAGCATCATGAGAAAGTTGAAAATATTGTAAGAATTACCAAAATGTGACACAGAGACATGAAGTAAGCACATGATTGAGGCAAGTTTAGAACAACCTTCACTTTGTGAAAGCTCAGTGTCTGCAAGTATCGTTACTCCTTCCAGAAGTCTACAAGATAACTGAAAGAGAAGGCTTTGTAAAATTTTGGTCTGATGTTCTTAACATACAGGAGACTTGTAGGGGGAGGAAGAGGAGTGTCCTAGGAAATCCTGCATGCTAATTGACTCTGATGGTGGCTGAGTCTGTCTTTAAAAAGGTTGATTTAACTTGACAACATCTGTCCTATTTCTAGATGTAAGTACTTTTTTTTTAAGGTGCAAAAATGACCTGAATTTGCTCCTGGTTCAGTCCTGCTTAAATGAATTTACATGGCTGATATACTCTAGGCCATTACTCACTTCAGTTAAACTTGGGGGACACAGGAGGGTGGGTGATGACTCTCTTTATTATTCTTGGCTGAACATGGACAGTAAATGCTGACATCATCTGTAATTTGAGCACAGTGTTTTACAAGGTGATGGCGACAGGTAAATGGGATAATGTGGGCTCACCACCGTAGATTCTCATCCTAGGTTCTCAGCACATTTGTGGAATCAGAATCAATTCAATAAGGACTCTAGCCCCAAATGTATCTATCTTTTCTTCATAGAAGGTAACTTTCCTAGCAAAGAAATTCTTCTTCAGAGAATAGAAAATACAGAGCTTTGATGAACGAGTAGGGAACTAAACAGTCTCTCTGAAAAACAGAAATCCCATTTCTCTGCAACCTGCTCTGACCCCACTGATCTATTCTGTTGAAAGCCCTAGGCCCTATTTCTCCTCTACTTCTGGGAATGATGAGAAGCCAAGGACGAACTAGACTGTGTGTTACTGCTGTTAGGTGCCATTGGTCAGCTCTGATTCATAGCGATCCCACACATAACAGAACGAAACACTCCCCGGTCCTGCACCAACCTCACAATCTTTGTTACACTCGTGCCCATTGCTGCTGCCACTGTACCAGTCTATCTTGTTTGGGGGGGGTCTTCCTATTTTTTTCTGACCCTCCACTTCACCAAGTCAGTTTTACCTTTAGGCTATTGTAATATGATTGACATCTGTAAACGATCTCCAACTTCTGTCATCTCCAATTTCTACTTTGTTCAAACTTTGTTAATATTATTTTTAAAAATTATTTTATTGACTTCTGGGTGAAAGCTTACATAGCAAATTAGTTTTCATATAATCCATCTTCTTGGATTATTTGCTTAGCATACAGGTTGAATAAGTATAGTAAAAGAATACAGCTCTGGTGCACACCATTCCTGATATTAACCCATTCAGTATCCCCTTGTTCTGGTCGAAAGACTGCTCTTGGTCTATGTTACAGGTTCCTCATGAGCACAATTAAGGGTTCTGGAATATCCATTCTTCACAATGTTATCCATAGCTTGTCTTGACACACACAGTTGAAAGCATTTGTATAGTCAACAAAGCACAGGTAAACATCATTCTGGTACTCTCTGCTTTAAGCCAAGGTCATCTGATATCACCAGTGATATAATTTGTTCCACATCCTTGTCTGAATCTGGCTTGAACCTCTAGCAGCTCTGTTGAGATACTGTTGCAGTTGTTTTAAAATTATCCTTCTGCAAAATTTTACTTGGATGTGATATTAATGATATTGTTCAATGATTTCCCCATTCCATTGGATTGCTTCTCTTTGGAATGGGCATAAATATGGATCTCTTCCAATCAGTTGGCCAGGTGGCTGTCTTCCAAAGTTCTTGGCATAGATGAGTGAGAGCCTTATTCTTTGTCAATGCCTTCAGTGTACCTTTGACATCTTTCTTCAGTACCATTGGCTCTTGCTTATATGGTACTTCTTGAAATGGCTGTACATTGACCATATCTTTTTGGTACAGTGACTCTGTATTCCTTCTATCTTATTTTGATGCTTTCTGCATAATTCAATATTTTGCCGATAGAATCCTTCAATATTGCAAGTTAAGGCTTGGATTTTGTCTTCAGTTTTTTCAGCTTGAGAAATGCTGAGCTTGTTCTTCCTTTTTGGTTTTCTAACTCCAGTTTTTGCACATTTCATAATAATATTTGACTTTGTCTTCTTGAGCTGCCCTTTGACATTTTCTGTTAAACTCTATGACATCCTCATGTCTTCCAATTGTTTTAGCATCGCTACACTGGAGAGCAAGTTTCAGAGTCTCTTCTGACATTGGTTTTGGTCTTTCTATCTTTGCAATGGACTTTTGCTTTTTTCCTGTCTGATGTTTTTGATGTCAAACTATAACTCTGATTTTCAGTCATTAATGTCTAATGCATCATATCTGTTCTTGAAATGGTCTCTAAATTCAAGGGGGATATGATCAAGGTCATATTTTGTCTCTCATTTGTTGTTGTTATGTGCCGTGGAGTTGGTTCCGACTCATAGCGACCCTGTACAAGGTTTCCTAGGCTGTAAATCTTTATGGGAGCAGAAAGCCTCATCTTTCTCCCACAGAACAGCTGGTAGTTTCGAACTGCTGACCTTGCGGATCACAGCCCAATTTGTAACAACTATGCTACCAGAGCTCCTTGCCTATCATGGTTTTAATTTTCTTCACCTTCAGCCTAAACTTGCATATGAGCAATTGCTGATCTGATCCACAGTCTGCCCCCTGGCTTTATTTTGGCTGGTGATATTGAGCCTCTCCATTATTTCCACAGATGTAGTCAATTGCATTCCATTTGTATATAGGTATATACTCAACTTTTATGTTGTTTTCAAAAGGTTATTTGCAATGAATATGTTATTGATCTTGCAAAATTCTATCATGTGATCTCCAGCATGATTTCTATCACCATGACCATTTTTTCCAATTACTGATCCTTCCTCTTTGTTTCTCCATTTTCACATTCCAATCACCAGTAATTATCAATGCACTTGATTGCCTGTTTAATCAATTTTGCACTGAAGATGTTGGCAGAGTTCTTCAATTTCATCACCACTGGCTGATTTCTCAGTAGATTGCTAGGTCTTCCTTAAAGGTACCTCTGGGTATATTGTGTATTGTTGTTAAGTGCCATCAAGTCAGTTCTGATTTTATGAGTTTGAACCACTGACCTTGTGGTTTAAACCGACCTTGTGGTCCAGTGCTTATTTGACAGTGCCACAGTCACACATGTAAACCATTGGCACCACTCAAGGACTCCATATCCTTTGGCCCTGGTGCCTTTATTTCAATAGTCTAATATCTGAAGATTGAAATTGTTGGGTCAGTGTGTATTTACAATGTAATATGCATTACTAGATTATTGCCCAAAAGGATTATAGAAATTCATATTCCCACTAGAATGTGTAAGATTTCCCTGCATCTTGATGAGAAACATATGCTTTATCTCGGGTAGGTGGTCGCATTGTTATGAGCTTTTAATATAATTAGGATATTCACCACTTGTCATATGTCACAAATGATTTTTGTTAGTTTGCCTTAAAGCTTTTCTCATTCTTACTTTGCAGCGTAAAAGTTTTGAATTTTATACGGTCCAATTTTTTCCTTTATGATCTCTTAGATTTTTGCTTTAAAAGCTGAACACAATGTAAGTGATTCGCATGTATGGGTGTGGGAATGGTCCATTAGACTAATCGGGACAGGATTGTCTTTCTTACAGTGAGCATGAGAAGTCTGACCTTCAGCTAGTACTTTCCTGCCACTGTCCTCAGAGACCACATACTCTCATGATTGTGGCTCCTATACACGTGATTTGTCTGATACCTTCGTTCAAATGGAGCAATTCTATTCCTCAAAGAATTGAGTTTTATTGATAGATATATGAGCTGGTATTTAATGAGTCTGTAGCGATACAGACAATGTTAATTTATTTCTTGTTCCTCCAAGGAAATCAAAATACTTTTAAAACAATCGTTCCATAGACGTCTCACAAAATTAATATGTTTCTAAACTGTTTACTATTTCAACATTCCTAAACAGAATCCTTAAGTGGGTTATGTAAATACCACCAGCTCCAGCTTTCAATGTTTTATTTGGTTTTGATGTAGTTTTGACTTGACAAATACCCCAAGATTTATTGTTTTATGGCATTTGGTCAGATTTTTTTTTTTAACTTTTAACTTTTATCTTATTATATTTTTATAAAATACCATTTTACCTCCCACTTCATTCTATACAGTACAGGATTCACTCACCCTCAGATGGGATTGGGATCCAGTCAGGAGTGAAGGGACTAGTCTAAGAAAGTATAGGACATAGGGAGGGATAGGGTTTGAGTACCAAGAGAACCAAGTTGGAGCCACAGGTGGGCAGGTTGAGACTGACAGGCCTGGCTTGGACACACTCAGAGGCAATGAGAAGGCCTGGCAGTAGTCAGTTTCAGGGGGGGCAGATGGGATGATTTGAGGGTGCCAGTGGTTGAATTTTCCCAAAAATGAATTAATAAAGGTGAGTGGGGCTGTTATAAATTAAAAACCAAACCAGTCAAACAAACTTAGATAATTCAAATCATAACCAAATGAATAAATAGAGACACAACCAGGGACCACAGCTACTATTGGAAGTGAAAAAGAAGGTTCTGGGAGAGGGGCTGTTGCTGTTAGGTGCCATTGAATTGGTTCTGACTCATAGTGGTGCCATGTAAAACAGAACAAACCACTGCATGGTCTGGTGCCAACTTTTTGTTGTTGTTGTTAGATGAGTGAGCAAATAGTCGATTGAAAATACCATGCATGACTTTTCACCTTAGTCCCAAGGTGGTACAAAGTTAACAGCAGTTGTCTTTAAGGGGAAGATGTGTAATTTATTTCTACTTTTCTGTATACACTCTAGGGATCCCAACCGTACAAATTTCATCTGTATTTTTTATCTGAATCTGTGGGATAACCCATTGAGGAGTGCCTTCCTCACCAGCTATACTACTCTCCTGTCTGCAAGGCATTTAGTAAACATTTTCTGGAGGACTGATACATATACATCATACAAACCAGCACATACTCATATATGCTCGTGAATGTTGTTGTTAGGTGCCATTGAGTCGGTACCGAGTCATAGCAACCCTATGCACAACAGAACAAAATACTGCCCGGTCCTGGGCCAACCTCACAATTGTTGCCACGCTTGAGCCCACCGATACCGCCACTTTGCCAACCCATCTAGCTGGGGGTGGGTGGGGGGTGGGTGGGATCTTCCTCTTTTTCCCTGACCCTCCACCTGACTCAAGCCATGGTATTTTCAATAACCTCATAATATGCTCTTGTATATTTTCCCAATATTTCAGACACACAGAAAATCAGAATTGGAAGAGAAGTCAGAATCCATTCAGTCCAATTATTTTCAAATCATTTTAGGTCTGGAATTCTTTTTTTATTTAAAATTTTATATGGAAACCTATCAGTGGGTTCAAATGTAACAACAATTGTGAGGATATATAAGTACAAGTGAGAGGCCTTGGGAACTACCAATGCAATCCTCTGTGAGAGATTCTAAGTGCCAAGTATCCCTAAAGTACCAAGCAACACTGAACACCAGTGCTCTTGTTCTATTCATTCACTTTATCGGAAAGGAAACCAAAGTAAACCCACATGGTACATTAGCTGCAAAACCGGCTCTTCTGACTCCCAGCTTAATCTTTTCCAATGTAAAAGTAGACTCTGTGCTTGCCAACTATAGGAACAATGCGTTAAGCCTCTGCTCTCACCACCCAGGGCAACATTGACATAGAACAATGTTGATAAATCCTCTTTTACTTTCTGGGTTTGTGGGAGTTCCTAAGCATAATTTATTATAAAAATAGTATATACTACTAATATAGCATTTAGATATAAGGATCCCTGGTGTGGCTCTGTAAGGTAAGTACTGGATTGCAAAGTTGGTTTCAACCACAAGGTGGGTGGTTCAAACTCACCAGTCACTCCTTGGAAACCCCATACAGGGTCACTATGAGTTAGAAATGACAATGATAAGGGATCCTGGTAGCTCAGTGGATTACGAGCTGGGCTGCTAAACTCAAGGTCAGCAGTTCAAATCTACTAGGTGCTCCATGGGAGAATGATATGGCTTTCTGCTTCAGTAAAGATTTATAGCTTCAAAAACTTTATACAGGGTTGCTATGAGTTGGAACCAAGTTGATGGCACACAAACACGACCAGCCATAGATTTTAAAATGAAAAAAAAAAAAAAAATTAGACAGACTGGATAATCATTTGGACTGCAAGGTCAGTGGTTCAAGCTCACCAGCTGCTCCTCGGAAATCCTATGCAGGGTTGCTATTATGGGTCGGAACCGACTTGATGACACTTAACAACAATAACCATATCCCAGAAATGCTCAAAATCAACATATTCATAGATAACATTCCAGTAGATTCAGTCTCACACTTTCTCTCTCATAGTGTTATTTTTTGTGCGCTGTAAGTACACCAATAAAACATTTCCCAATTCGATTGTTTTTGCATTCATAATTGAATGACACTGATTACACCTTTCAGGTTGCACGACCTTTCTCTCTCTTTTTCCTAATTATTCTACTACCACTAACAGAAACTCAGACCCTCTCCAAGCAACCTCTCTCTTCCAACCCTTCTATCTACTAGCAAGCTTTGGTTTCTACATATCCCTTATTTTCTATGAGTGAGTTATATAGCCTTCTGTGATTGGTTTATTTTGCTCAGCGCAATGTTTCCAAGGTTCAATCATGCTTTGGTGTGTCAATACATCTTTTAAAATTAAACAACCAATATACACCATCTATTCAAAAGAAAAAGGCCAGATTACCACCCAAGGTTAATTATATGCAGAAAAAGCCATGTATGCTTTTCTTAAAAGAAGTTAAGGGTCATTTCAACATTCATACCCACCTTCTTCAGCTGGCACCAAAGACATTTACCAATATTGATAGGAGGAAGATTGAGAAGGTTAAACAATGGAGCAAGTGGGATATTTTAAAAGACAAACAGGAAGGAGATCTATACTGCAAAAACTTCTTCCTGCACAGAGGAATGAATGTGGTGGACAGATGGGGAGGGAGGCTGACTACATTCAAGCTTTAAAGGAAAGATTAAAGACATGCAGAACTAATAAGCAGTAAATCTACAGTGTGGGTCAAATCTAAAGGAACTGAGTGTTGAAGAGATGGAATAAGACATTCTAAGAGAAATGAAGAGTCATGCCACAGTGGAAACACTGGTGGTGAGGATGAGCTCTATGCCTTCGCTGCTTAGATGAACTGACAGAAGGCTACTACAGCCATTGAGTCAATCCCAACTCCTGGTGACCTTATAGAGCAGAGATTCCCGAGACTATGAATCGTTATGGGAGCAGACAGCCTCATCTTTCTCCTATGGAACATCTGGTGGGTTTGAACCACTGACAGAAATCCAACACTTAGCCCGCTGTACCACTAGCACTCTTTACATAAAAGTAAATCTCTCTTTATTAAAAAATTGCAGCATAGTACTGTTAGAACTGATGCTTTTCACGATGATCATGAGATAACATTTGTATGAGCAAGGAAACATCAGGTGATATGGATGTTCAGTATCATTTTATTGTGGAAAAGAAACTGCATTGGAGTTACTTGTTAATCTGTAATCCATATGATGGTATGCAACCTATATCATGGGCCTCTTCTATTCACACAGGTGTTACTGAAACAAGCCTGTCTCCCCAGGTCTGGTTTTTCCAGTTATAATTCGTTTTGCTCAAACTTATGAGTGTTATCTTCCTGAAATACTACCATCACAATTCTCATGACACTTTCTTACCTTTATCCAGAACTTATATGATGTTCAAAACATTGTTCTACCTATTCTCTCAATTTATCCATCTCGCATCTCTGTGAAGTGTACTTGCCATTTTACAGATAATGAAAATTGCTGTTGTTGTTAAGTACCATTGAGTCGGTTCTGATCCATAGTGACCCTGTATAGGGTTCCCAAGGAGCAGCTGGTTAGCTTGAACCACCCACCTGACAGTTTAAATGGCTTTGCAGTCTGGCGTGTTAACCCACAGCACCATACCAGGACTCCTCGGGGATTTGAAGTGATGGTTCCTAGGTCTTATAATTATTAAGCAGCAGAGTCGGAAAAGGAACCTTGAACTTAATGGGTTTTAGTTCATCAGTCTTCTATACACCTGACTTATCAGTCACTCACTGCTGTAGAGTCGATTCTGACACATTGTTGTTGCTGTTAAATGCAGTCGAGTTGGTTTCAGCTCATAGTAACCTTGTACAGGGTTTTCGAAGAGCAGCTGGTGGGTTTGAAGAGATGGAATAAGACAGTCAGAGAGAAATTAGAGCCATGACGCCCAAACTGCCAACCTTGGGGTTAGTAGTTCAGTCTTTATCTTACAGTGTCACACATAGTGACTCTATAAAAACAAAACAAAACCCTTTGTCATCACGTTGAATCCGACCCATAGAGACTCTGTCTAGGGTTTCTAAGACTGTGACTCTTTATGGGAGTGAACAGCCGCCTATTTCTCCTGCAGAACAGCTAGTACAGAATCATACTGCTCCGAGGGTTTCCAAGGCTATAATCTTTATGGACACAAACTGCCACATCTTTCTCTGAGGACAGACTGGTGAGGTCTAACCAAGGACCTTTCGGTCTGCAGGCGAGTACTAACTACTGCATTTCTAGGGTTCCTGATTTTCTGTTAAACCACACGAAACACCATGAGATGTTTCTGTTTTCCTCTTGATAAATTCCCTATCCTCAGTTTGGTTTTCCAGTTCCTCCCCAGTCTGCACCCTCATCTGTCTAACCTCATCTCCCACTTCTCTCCAATGCCAGCTTTATAGCACAAACACAGCCATGGTCCTCCTTACTCCCAAACACACCTTGCTGCTGGCCATGTTCCCCTCATCGGAAATATACTCTTTTTCTCTTTATGTAACCAAATTCAGTGTTGTGTTCAAGGCTCAATCCAAGTGTCTAGCGGATATAATTTTCTACTGAAAGGGATTCATGTCTCAATTGCACATTTTCACAATTGCATTCAAAATACCTTTGTAGCAAACTATAGTAATATAATGAAATGTGCAAAGACCTGAGAAAACCAAAAGAGAAGAACAAGCTAAGCATTTCTCAAGCTGAAAGCACTGAAGAAAAAAAAAAAATCAAGCCTTGACTTGCAATATTGAAGGTTTCTATGGGTAAATTATTGAATGATACAGAAAACATCAAAATATGGAAGGGATACACAGAGTTACTGTACAAAAAAGAATGTTTGATGCACAACCATTTCAAGACGCAGCACATGATCAAGAGCCAATGGTGGTATTGAAGAAAAAAGTCCAAGCTTTCACTGAAGGCATTGGTGAACAACAAGGCACCAGGAATTAGTCGAATGCAAACTGAAATCTTTCAAAAAACTGATACAGCACTGGAGGCACTCACTCGTCTATGCCAAGAAATTTGAGAGAGAGCTACCTGGCCAACCAATGGGATGAGATCTACAATTGTTCCCATTCTAAAGACAGGTGACCCAATGGAATGTGGAAGTCATAGAAAAATATCATTAATAACACATGCAAGTAAAATGTTGCTGACTATAATTCCAAAGGGTTGCAACAGTAAATCAACAGGGAACTGCCAAAATTTCAAGTCAGATTCAGAATGAGGAATATCATTGCTGGAATGAAGAATATCATTGCTGATGTCATATTGACCTTGGCTGAAAGCAGAGAATATCAGTCAAATGTTTATTTGTGCTTTATTGACTACGCAAAGGCTTTTGACTGTGTGGATTATGACAAACTATGGATAATGTTAAGAACATGGGTATTTCAGAACATGTAACTATGTTCATGAGGAACCTGTACATAGAACAAGAGGCAGTTGTTAGACTAGAACAAGGGGATACTGAATGGTTTAAAATCAGAAAAGGTGTGTGACAGGGTTGTATCCTTTCACCATATGTAGTCAATCTGTGTGCTAAGCAAATAATGCCAGAAGCTAGATTATATGAAAAAGAATGTGGCATCAGAATTGGAAGAAGACTCATTAACAACTTGCGATATGCAGATGGCACAACCTAGCTTGCTGAAAGTGAAGAGGAGTTGGAGAATTTACTGATGAAGATCAAAGACCACAGCCTTCAGTATGGATTGTACCTCAATGTAAAGAAAATGGAACTTCTCAGAGGACCAATAAATAACATCATGGTAAATGGAGAAATGATTGAAATTGTCAAAGACTTCATTTTGCTTGGATTCATAATAAATATTCATGGAAACAGTAGTCAAGAAATCAAACAACATATTGCACTAGGTAAATATGCTGCACAAGACCTCTTAAAAGTGTTCAAGAATAAAGACTAAGAAGACTAAGTTGGGCCTGACCTAACCCATGGTATTTTCAACTGTCTCATATGCATTTGAAAGTTGGACAATGAATAAGGAAGACTGTAGAAGAATCAATGCATTTGAATTATTGTGTTGGAAAAGAATATTAAAAGCACATGAACTTAGACTCTCGTCAACCTGGAGATGAAAGAGAGAAGAGCAAGGGCTGGTTGGTCCGAAGAATAGTTAGACCTGGGAACTCCTGGGTCCACGGTCAAGGATATAGCCATGGAGGGCTAGAGTGGAGAATGAAGCATCCAGCTGATATGAAGTGAGGGGAGGTGCACAAGAATGCTCAAACTTGCAGATAGTACCCATTTGACCTAGCTTCAATGACTGGATGATCAGAACACTACTAGAGGATGATAAAAAATTTTTTTCAATAAAGGAAACAAGTGTAAATTGATACATTTTGATGAACTTGACCTATACTTATGGGTGCAATAGCTTAAAATACCAACTGAAAGGGAAGGGATCTTCACCTCAAGGATCATTCCGATCCCCTCTGTATACAGGGTAGATAGGCAACTTAGACATTGGCTACCTATAATGGGGGTGCTATAAAGGTGTGAAGTGACTGGCTTACAAGTTTTCAAGAGGAAGTTTAGCTTCAGAGTGTGCAGGGGAAGACAGAATCCCCACTGAATAGATATCATCTTGTCTAGGGTCTGATGAAAGGAGATAGGGATAAGATTCTTATGATTCAATAGTGAGTAATTGTTATCATGACTAATTGCAATTGTCACAACTGCAAAGGTAGAAGTTTTGTGAAAAAAAAAAAGGAGGGAGTAGAGAATCTTACATTCCAGGAACAGAGGACCCTAGGACCATCAAGGGAGAAGAGCATGAGTGGAATGTGGGACCCTATCTAGAGAAACAGTGACACCAGAGATGGAGGCAGAGATGATGACATGGAGAGATAGAGCAGCTGAGGACTCTATACTCATAGAAAGGGAAAGGCTGTGTGCTGGCAGCCAGGAGGCAGGCTTGTAGAATGTGCCCTTTGGTTGTTTAAATGATTATATATTCCTGAGTGTTTTAGTGTATATCCAAAGAAACAAACAAACAACAACAACAACAAAAAAAAAACCCAGAGGGAATAGAAGCAAATACCATTGAATAATAATGCATGGAGAGGACTATAATCATTGCAATGAAATGAAATATGATAAGATGAATGTAAAAACTGATGTTCTCCCATGTAAACTATCACTCAATTCACAATAAGAACTTAAAAAAAACCACATGGACTGCCAGAAAAACAAACAAATCTGTGTTGGAAGAAGTACAACCAGAATGCTCCTTAGAAGCCAGGATGGCGATACTTCTTTCCTGCTTTAGACATGTTGTCAGGAGGGACCAGTCCCAGAGGAGTGCATCATCCTTGGTAAAGTGGTGGGTCAGCAAAAAAAAGGAAGACCCACAAAAAGATGGACTGACACAGTGGCAGCAACAATGGGCTCAAAGGTAACTACAATTGTGAGAATGGTGCAGTGTTTCGTTCTGATGTGCATTGGATCAATATGAGTTGGAAGTGATTCAGTCGCACCTAAAAACAACAAATCTTAGAAAAGTCCTCCTAAATTCTTCTAGCACTTGTGCACTGTATAGTAATGATTATTCCCTGATGCTCAAGTTCATATGAAATAGTATGGGCTAATGATGAGAATGAGCTCTCTATACAATAATCTATTAACGTTACTTACAGTACAACTTGCTTATCTGACATCAGGAAGTAGTAAATCTTTCATGGAATGTTTACTACTGTTAATGGGATTCTTGCTTTAAAAAATTCCTGAACTTTTTATCTTAGCAAGAAGAGTACACTGAACATAATTTAGCCATTTTTGCTGACTAAGAATCATCATAAGGAAACTTGTTGCATCATAGCCTTCTGGGGTCACTATGGAATGGAAGTGAAACTGAGCTAATACAAAAGAACCAGAAACCTGATTTCATAATTCTTGTATCTGCTCTTCTCCTGCTTTGTCCTCAGTAACCATTCTGCAGTGAAACATGAGGGCTGAGAAGTAATGCAAATTCACAACCAATCCCATGTTAGATTTCTTAGATCCAAAGAACATTCATCTAGTGGGAAGATCTGGTTTAGTTTAGTTCACCAGATGATCAAATATTTGCAGCATGCCTTCTCTGGGCCAGACATAGTTTTAGATCCAGTAATGACTAAAACATGCTTTCTGACCTTCAGAAATGTAAGATTTCGACTTTTGGACATTGTCATGTGTGATGGTGACTGCCTCTTGAAGCTTCACATTAAATGCTATCTGATAAAGTCCAATATTTTCCTTTCAGGGCTCCACTCCCCTATTTACTGTTTTCTTGGATGATATTGAATGATGCCTAAATGAACAAGGAGAATAAGCTCATGAGCTGTCAGCACATGGACATTCTACTGTAAGAATTTTGCCTCAAACAATTACAGTTTTAAGATGCAATTTTCAAGAATGTGTTCTATCTAAAAATAGACTTCCTTGTATGACACAGTAATATTTCACAAGATCATTTTATAATGACTCATATTATGATCTTGAATTACTTTCTAAATGTTCAAGAGGACACTAGGTAGACTTTGATGTGATGTAGCTACTGGGCTAACGTGTGATTCCTGTCTCAACTTCATGACAATGAACTAAAAAAAGTCCTAAAGATTTTTGCCTAATAAAGAATGATGATTTTTCCCCCTTTATTAGTAGAATTTCTCAAGTCAAATATAAGACTCAAAATCAGAATAATACAAATAATAAGGGGTAGCTGGAAAAGAGAAGAGTCCTTGGATGTTGCAGTTAAGCACTCAGCTGCTTATCAAAAGGTTGGCGGTTCAAATTCACCCAGACCTCAGAAGAAAACCCTACAGGGCTCATTCTGAAAGATCACAGTCACTGGAAATCCTGTGAAGTGCAGCTCTGCTCAAACACATGGGACACCATAAGGTTTGGTTTCTTTGTTGTTGTTAAGTGCTGTCAAATCTGTATAGGGTTCCTGAGGAGCAGCTGGTGAGTTTTAACTGCCGACTTTGTAATCCTACAGCATAACATCAGGAGAAAGAAATAAAAGAAGAGAGATGTAAACAAAGAGCAGTAAGAAGAGAAGAGTTCAGGAAATGAGAAAAGAAGGCAAGATCAAGACGAGAAGATATACAAGAGGAAAGTGGAATATCAATCAAGTTGTTTTCATTCCCCAAATCACGATGTTGAACCATCTTGAATGAAGAACTACTTATGAGATTTCCTCAAAGAATAAGAATGTGAAGAACCCAAGGTAAAGATAGAGGCATGGCCAAGACCAACTTGTCAACTTTATTAACTGGTCAAAGACTTGTGTCCTCAGACACCCAACCATCTCTAGATCTGATACCAACTGATTACCCCTGACTCCTTGACTATAGAGCAAGGGAGGCAGGGAGGTCACCTAATGTCAGGACAAGCATATAAAAAAATAAGTGTGGGAAAAGTTACAGGCTTAAGTCAAAAGGGAATAGAAGATGAAAAAAAAAAGAGGTTCAAACCAGAACTAAGTAAGGAGAAGGTTTAGCCAACCCAACATAAAGAAATTTACTGTTGTTGTTAAGTGCCGTCAGTTCTGAACCATAGCGACCCTGTATAGGGTTTCTGAGGAGCGGCTGGTGAGTTTGAACCGCTAACCTTGCAGTTCAACCAATATTAACCCACAGCAGCACACCAGGAAAAAATTGCAATAGGGTGTTATCACGATTTATAGACAACAACAACAAATGTAATATGGAGTCCTGGATATGATGAAAAATCCAAGAGAATTAACCAACTAACTCCTAACACAAGAGAATTCAGCTCATCCATTGCTAGTGGAAATGTAAAATGGTACAATCGCTATGGGAAAGTTTGGCAGTTCCTCATAAAACTGAACCCAGAACTCTTTCTGACTCGGCAATTCCAATCCTTGGTATACAGCCAGAAGTGAAGGTAGGAATGCATACAGCCACCTCTACACCAATGTTCACTGTAGCACTTTTCACAATAGCCAGAAGATGGAAACAACCTAAAAGTCCATCAAAGGATGACTAGATAAACAAAATGTGGCAGACTGACACAATGAACTACTACTCAGCCATAAAGAGCATCGAAGTCTGATGCATGCTTTATTGTTGTTGTTGCTGTTAAGTGCTGTTGAGTCGATTCCAGCCGATAGTGATCCTATATAGGGTTTCCAAGGAGCAGCTGGTGAACTTGAACCACCAACCTTGCAGTTCAAACGATTTTGCAGACTGATGCAGTAGCCCACAGCTCACACCAGGAGTCCATTCTACATTTGTTGTTGTTGTTAAGTGCCATTGAGTCAATTCTGAGCCATAGTGACCCAGTATAGGGTTTCTGAGGAGCAGTTGGTGAGCTTAAACCGCCGACCTTGCAGTTCAAATGGCTTTGAAGTCTGGCACATTAACTCACAGAGCCACACCAGGACTCCATTAGTAAACTTTAAAAACACATTAAGTGAAATAAACAAGTCACAAAGGAAAAATACTGTATTATATCACTTAAATAAGCAAATATAGAGAAACAAAAAATGATTAATGGTTACCAAAAGTGGGAAGGAACAGTAACAGGGGAGTTTTTGCTTAGGTGCACTGAGTTTTTTGTTGCTGTTTTTACTTATTTATTTAACACATTACTATTAAATAACTACTGATAACTGGACATAGTGTTGGACATTAGAAATACAGATAGAATTCACATTTATTGTTTCCAAAGAGACACTTGTATTCTTGTAAAAAGGCCAACAATGTGACAAAGGTCATAGGACATCTGAGTTGATGCTAACAATGGATGGATAATCTGGAAATGGATAGTAATAATTGTTGTGCAATATGAGGACTGTGAGCTGTGATGGCGTTATCAACAGTTCAAGGTCAGCAGTTCACACCCATCACCCATCTCCAAGGGAGAAAGATGAGTCTTTCTCTTCCCATAAAGATTTATAGCCTTGGAAATCCTATACAGGGTTGCTATGAGTCAGAATTAACTTGATGATAGCAAGGTTAGAGTCATGGGTTGATGCTGTATGTTAAGCATGGGGCTGTTAACTGCGAGGTCGGGGGTTCAAATCCACCAGTCGCTCCTTGGGAACCTTATACAGGGTCGCTATGAATCAGAACCAATTTGACATCACTTAACTACAATAACAGCATGAAGAATGCAATCACTGTCACTGAAATATACCAAGTGCCTTTGTGGAGCAATGCCATTATCTTTTTTTTTTTTCATTTTTATTTTAAGGTTTTTATTGTGGATTGAGTGAAAGTTAACAGGGCAGATCATCAATTTTACATTCAACAAATCATACACCTTGTTTCATTGCAATGATTATAACTCCCTCCATGTACCATCAGTTAACAGTATTTCTCTCTATCCACTTAAGCTTTTTTAAAAAACAAAAAAGCACTCAGTCATATATAATAATTTACATCTCCAAAGGACAATTCTGCAAGTTTGCCTCCTGGCCACCAGCTCTTAGTCACTCTCTTCCCATAAATCTAGAGTCCTCAGCCGCTCCCCTTCTCCATGTCCCCATCTCTGCCTCAGTCTCTGGAGTCACTGCTTCTCTGGATAAGGTCCCGCATTCTGCTTGTTCGCTTCTCCTTTGATGGTCCCAGGGTCTTCTGTTTCTGGACTGTAAGATTAACCACTCCCCTGTTTTGTTACAAAACTTCTACCTTTACAGTTATGACAGTCGCAATTAGTCAAGATAACAATTACTCACTATTGAATCACACGAATCTTATCCCCATCTCTTTTCACCAGACCCATCTAGAAAAGATGAAAACTATTCAGTGGAGACTCTTTCTTTCCCCCAATACTCTTAAACTAAATTCCCTCTTGAAACCTTGTAAGCCAGTCAGTTTGTGCCTTTATCACCCCCTCATTTTAGGTAGCCAATGTCTAAGTTGCCCGTCCCTATCTACCCTATGTAGAGAGGGGATAGCATTGATTCCTTCCCTCTCTGTTGGTATTTAGAGTAACTACCTCTCTGAGTAGCGTAGTGGCTATGAATCAGGCCGCGAACTGCAAGGTCAGCAGTTCGAAACTACCAGCTGTTCTGTGGAAGAAAGATGAGGTTTTCTGCTCTGTAAAGATTTACAGCCTCGGGTCAGAACAGACTCGAAGGCACTTAACAACAACACCTCTCTGAATATAGGCCATGTTCATCAAATGGGTCAGAACTGACTCAATGGCACTTCACAACAACCCTTGTTTCCTTTATCCAAAAAACCAAACAAACAAAAAATCTTCCTCTAGTTGAGATCTGATTATCCAGCCATTGAGGCTAGGTCAAATGGGTACTATCTGCAAGTTTGGGTGTTCTTGTGCATCTCCCCTCACTTCATATCAGCTGGATGCTTCGCTCTCAGCTCTAGCCCTCTGTGGCTATGTCCTTGTCCATGGGCTCAAGTGTCCTCAGGTTTTACCACACTTTGGATCAACCAGCTCTTCCTCTTCTCTCTCTCATCTCCAGGTCAATGGGAGTCAATGGACTGTGGTTGAACTCAGCCCATTTCTTCATTGCTGCCTTTCCCCATCTTCCACTCACCAGTAGACCAACATGGTCACTAGCAAGCTTACATGACTATGTGTTCCCTTTGAGTTTCAGTCTTAGAGGGGAGTTTGTCCTGAAGGAACTTGATTGCTTGCCTTGATGGCTTCCTGGAGAACAGCTTGCTTATTCTTGTAGTAGACAGTCATGCTGACATTTTTGTTTTGGGTTTTTCCTGATCATCTTTCTTTGAAAATGTATCTTCTGTCACTCTAGCTGTTCCAGGCTGGTCTGCTTGTCCTTGCTAGTGGGAATGTCCCACTCAGAAGGTTCTGGATGGGACTCAGGATTCCACCTAAGGTTCTATACTCTGTAAAGGCTTTGCAAGATGCCTATTTCACTGGGCAAGTTCTAGAACCTCTTTTAGGTATTCAAATCAGTTATAGGCTGAAGATGGGCTTACAAGTTTTCTCTAATCATGTTTCCCAACATTCCTTTCCCTCCCATTCAAGTGTCTATTTTACAATAGTAGGCTAGGGAAATCAATATTCATAAGGCAGTCAAGAATTTTAGTATTATTTCCCCTCTTCAAGCTATACCTAGATCCCTGTATCACAGAGCCCTGTTGTTCCAAGGTTGAGCATGCATCATTATTTACCTCTGTCCCACTTAGGACATGAAAACCTGTCTCAGTGTTCCCCTATCTATCTTGTTCTTCCATCACCTCCCCCTTCTTGTATTGCCCTC
>NW_006408633.1:5026814-5043094 GCF_000296735.1 Chrysochloris asiatica
TTTCTGGACATGTGCAGATATGGTCATCTGCTTCTGTTTACAGGGCATATTCAGGAGTTGTCTGTGGTCTTAATACTTAGATGGGTGTGTATTTTGGTATTTTTGATGCTTTCAGATTGCCTCCAGGTAGATGTGAGCAGGAGATGGGCTTCCCTTTTCACTCTTCTTCCTGAGAAATTTTAAGATGACACTGTTGATCATTGTAACGTAACTCAGGATTTAATTTTTGGCCTATTTCCTTTTTTCCATAATCTTTTAATTCCATTTTTCCATGAACTTTTTGAAGCACCTTTATACATGCAGAAATTGTTGATCTGATACATTCTCTTGTATATATATTTTATCACATTAAAAACAAAGAGAGAATTTAGCAAGTCTGAATGAATAGGAGCTGGATGGCTTTTATTACATATAAAAAAAGATAAAACAAGAATTATAACAGCAAAAACAATACGATCCCCAGGGATAAACTCAGTAAGAAGTGTAAGAGAGATTGATGAAGAAAACTACACCATGGTCTAGAGTAGGGGGAAACTCAACATCTTGAAGATGTCATTCTCCCTAACACACCTAAAATGAAATGCAATTGCAACAAAAATGTTTTCAGAGGAAAGCTCTGAAAAACAGCATCTTATTTCTTTTTTCCCACCTAGTTGATTCCAACTCACAGCAACCTTAAGATAGAGTAGAACAGCCCTACTGGGTTCCAAAAAGCTGCAATCTTTACAGAAGCAAACTGCCACATCTTCCTCCTGCACTCGTTGGTGGGTTCATGCAACCAAACTTGGGGTTACTGGTCAATTGCTTAGCCACTGCTCCACTAGGGCTCTTTAGATGTTTTATGTTGTTGTTGTTAAGTAACGTGGAGTCAATTCCGACTCATACTGCACAGGGTTTCCGAGGCTGTAAATCTTTATGGGAGCAGAAAGCCTCATTTTTCTCCCGTGGAACGGCTGGTAGTTTCGAACTTCCAACCTTGAGGTTAGCAGCCCAATTTGTAACCACAATGCTACCAGAGCTCTTCTTAGATGTTTTAGACCCTCAGTAATAAGAATGTTAAACTGTTACATGAAACAGATATAACATAACATGAAGTCCAGATTACAGACCCAAATATACTTGAGGATTTAATGTATGATAAATATCGCATCTGGAATTAATACAGAAAAATAAAACCATTCAAAATATGTTGCTGTGACAGCTGGAAAACCTACCAAAAAAACATCAAGTTGGAACTAAACTTACACGAAACACCAATATGAATTCTAAATAAAAATTAAAATGTTCACAATGAACCCATAAAAGTACTAGAATCCACAGAACGTGGGATAACCTGACATTATCTGATGGAAGAATAGACCGCCTATGGAGTTGTTGTTGTTAAGTGCCATCAAGTGGGCTCCAACTCATAGCAACCCTATATAGGATTTCCCTATATTGGGTTTGAACCACCAACCCTGAGATTAGCAGTTCACTGCTTATCCTATAGCACCAAACCTATGGAGTAGTCTTGCAAAAAAAAAAAAAAAAAAAATCTAATCTAAATCTGATCTGATGTGGAGCCTTGGTACAACTATCAATTTTTAGAAAATGCAGGGGACAGAGGAACACCACAAGGATGCAGTAAGCAAAATTCAGGCCATGGCAGACTCTCCAGGACAAACTCTTGGTACTATAAACAATTAAAATGAAATGAAAAAAGGAGGAGAGTGGTTGATCTTGCAGTTCAGGAGTGGAGGACCCTGGGGCCATCAAGGGAGAAGCGCAGAGTGTGGGACCCTATCCAGAGAGGCAGTCATGCCAGAGATGGAGGTAGAGACAATGACATGGAGAGACAGAGTGGCTGGGGACTCTGGACTCAGGGAGTGAAAGGGGCTGTGTGCTGACGGCTGGGGGCCAGGCTTGCAGGGTGTACCCTTTGGTTGTCTGAATGGTTATATATTCCTGAGTGCTTCGGTGTACAACCAAAAAAAAACAAAAAACAAAAAAACCAGAGGGAATGGAAGCGAATGCTATTGAATGATGCATGGAGGGAACTGCAATCATCGCAATAAAACAAAATACGATAGGGTGAGTGTAAAGCTTATGTTCTCCCATGTAAACTATCACTCAATTCTAAACAGAAACTTAAAAAAAAAAAAAAAAAAAAGAGATGAAAAAAGATTGAAGGGGAACCTCTTCAGGATTAAAAATCACTCAAGTAGCTCAGCTATTTGCTCCTAACACTCAGCTACTAACTGAAAGGTTGATGCCTTGGAAGGAAGACCTGGTGATTTGCTCCCAAAAGGTCACAGCTACAGAGTTTGCAATGGCTGATTTCTTCCCAGGTGCCTTTGGATGGACTTGAACCTCCAATCTTTCAGTTAGTAGCCAAGTGAGCTAATCGCCTACATCACCTCTCTCAGGGACTCTATTATTTGTTCAAGTCAGGACTTAATAAATGATCAATCATGCCTTACTATCAACCCCAACCCTTTCTCCAAGTCTCCTAAAGCTAAAAGAAGTCTAAAAAGAAGATTAAAAACCAGACTTGCAAAAGAAAGAAAGAAAGAAAAAGTACCAGTTCACTGAAATGAATTAATTGGCCTGCCTCCACTCCAGATGGTCCATGAAATCAACATCTTCTATAACAGCACACCAAAAACTTCTTGCAACAGGATTCCACAGGCTATCAGACTTCCTTAAATATGAGCAGTTAACGGCAACCATATTAAACCAACTAAAACCCCAGTGTCTCATTTCTTAGTGAACAGAGTGAAGTTCAAATAGCTTGGTTATAGAGAACCAAGAGTTGGCCATAGGAGCCAGGATAAGAAGTTACAAATCCTCCTAATTAGATCCCTGTGCTAATTTCCTAGGAAGCGAAAGAAGTTTTTAATATTAATATTTTTTAATGCAGGTCTCAGGGTATTTGATCTTCTGGGGAAGAGTGCATGTATTTAGCTGTAGAATTCCCAAGGATGAAGAATGCAGTTCCCAATCAAATGGTTGGGAGTACAAGAGGCAAGGCAATGAAGAGTCCCCAGGTCAAGGACCAGCTGACCTGCCTCTGTACCTACAGTAGGTTTATGAGCACTTTTACTCTTCCTTCCCATCAAATACAATCTTGCCAATCTCCTTTCTCACATTTCTTTCAATCAAATCTTCTCAGTTACTTTCTTCATTCTATCTTCCTGCTATGTTATCATGCCACAAGCCTCAATGCACCAATAATCACTGACGTCTGCATAGTTTGTGTTGATTCTTTTATTCAACACCTTTTAATACTTTACCAAGCCCATACATTTAAGCACTAACCTAAATCATGACTATCTGTTTCTTCTACATTATGTAGTAACCCTGGGATCATAGGAATATAAGCTAGAATGTATCTGAGCATTATGGCTGTGTACACTGACCACACTAGACAGTTAGTAAAAAGAGAAACAGAGAAGCAAATTGGTTTTCATAACAAACTATGGTCTAGCTCACCACAATCCTAAAATGTTTCCCAATCTAGGAACATCTTTTTGTATTATATTCGAACTCCCTCTTGCAACAAGGAGTAGAAAGGGGATGAAGATGAGAACTGGGGATGGAAAAGTCTCATATTATTTATCTTATATTCTTCTTCCAATCAGAATGTTCTGAGATGATCTGCCTTTATTGATTCTTTGAATTCCCACATTCAATAAACTGTATTTAGGGCAGAGAAGATCAAATGCAGTGCAGGTTCCACTGCAACTACATGGGGACAAACAGCAGAAAAGACTTAATTGCTCTGTTACAGCCCCAAATAAATGAATGGAATGATATCATTATAAAATAAATCATTCATGTGCTATTCTTCCTTCAATCATCCAAACCTTTTAAGGCATAAATTATATGCAGCCACCATAAGAAGAAAACTTCTGTACATGCAAGTAGATATCTGAAGAACAATGGGTCTCCAATAAACCCCACTCAGTGTTGGCAAGGATCAACTCCAGGTTAGCCAAGGAGCTGCCTCCAAATGTTATCTGTAAATAGATAACTTAGTTTACAGTAAAAAAAAAAAAAAAAAATCAATTCAAGTGTTTTTCTGCTTCAGTGTAATTTACATAATTACCCAGAGGCGAATTTTCAATGATGCTTCTCTCTAAATACTACACCAGACACCTTTAGTAAAGCATGTTCAAATTATGTAGCTTGAACCAAAGCATGCAAAATGGTCTCTCTCTCTCTCACACGCACACATAAACAGAGTGCATCCCTATATTTGGTGGTGAATAGACTGGAAGTTCCCATAGCTGCTGGGACTATGATTTCAACCAATTCCTGTCAGTTTAGCAGATGACATTGGAACAGCTGCATCTTCAATAGACATCATTGTCTTTAAAGGATGCTCAGAGTGAATTACAATTAAATTACAGAGCTGTCAAAAAGGGTTATAATCATAGCATTTATTCACCACATTTATAAGGCCAGATAACACACAAAAAGAACTAAAAGCTGAAGAAAGAAAACAAAAGAAAAGCCCACTCCACATTACTTACCTCAGCTGGAATTTGGCTGAATGGGGAGGGGAAGATGAGTTAGTTATCTTGCAAAGAGCCCAAGTCTGACACCAGCTTTGTGTTTCCAGAGGGTCTTCCATTCCAGAAAAAAAGGCACATTAGGACATCATCTGCGAGCAAATCACCTCTCTTTTACAAGTGGAAGAAGGAGGCCCAGCAAGGTTGCCATGACTCACGCACAGTTATGAACAAGCAAAGGGGGAGCTGGGCCCTGAACCAAGAGCCAGGGTGACTCCCATCAGTGTACTGGACAGGGAATGCAAAATCAGGACATCCAGATCTGGTCCCTTGTTTTGCACTCATCGATATGAGCATATTAATTTTCCCAACAGTATTTATCATGCCACTATTTGGAAGATTTGAAAATTGTCCTCATTTTTCCTGCCAAAATGGGACAAGGTAAAATAGAGGTAGACAATCCACAATTGCCATTTATGCCAGTCGGTTTTGCTTCTAAGCAATAATGCATTCAGAACCATCAGGAGAATGGTTCAGTTCACTTAGTCACCTTTAATCCAAGAGTCTGAAAGATAAATGGAGGAAGTGATGCCTATACAAGGAGGAATTTCCTCCAATACCCACACGAAAATAATGCTACTAGATCACCATACAGAGTTCTAATCAAGGAATCAACAAATACCAAATGAAGCCTCAGTATGTATGTGTAAGGCATTGTGCTAGACAGATGTGTAAGACTGAGATGTGTTTCTCAAAAGCTCACAGTCTAGCTGAAAAGACAAGATACACTTAAAGCCAAGCAAGCAAGGCTGTGACAAACTACCTTCAGGTACTTGCCGATCTGTTTCACCCTTTCTTCCATGGATGTGATCACAGGGAAGGGTGGCTCTCTTGTCTCCTTCAGGTTTACCTTAGAGGTCTCTTAAAATTTTTCTCAGAGTGGGCCATACAATTTAACCTTTCCACTAGTCACTGGTAGGAGTAATTATTACCATTACATGCGAAGACCTCCTCCCCTGAGATATGACTTAATCTGCCACCAATGCCCAACTGAAACCCTTGCTTGATGGCTGTGAAATGAGTCACTGGGGAGAAAAGAAACCCTTCTCTGACAGTGCTCAGGGTGGTCATTGAGTCGATTTGGACTCATGGCAACCCCATGTGTGTCAAGAGTAGAACTGTGCTCCATATACCGATTCTTCAGAAGTAGATCTCTTTCATCCAAGGCACCTCCAGATAAGCTCAAACATGCTGCATTCTCATTAGCAACTGAGTATGCTATCTGTATCATTAACAGTGCTACCTTAGAAAAAATCCACAACTTTACAGGAGTTATTCTCTGAATATAATCTGTTGTTGTTAGGTGTCGTTGATTCAGTTCCGAGTCATACAGACATTATGCACAACAGAAGGAAACACTGCCTGGTCCTGCGCCAATCTTTCTGTTGCTATGCTTGAGCCCACTGTGGCTGCCACTGTGCCAATCCATCTCGTTGGGGGGGGGTCTTCCTCTTTTTTGTTGATCTTCCATGTTACCTAGCATGATGTCCTTCTCCAGGGACTGGTCCTTCTGATAACATGTCCTGAGTATGAGAGATTAAATCTGACCATCCTAGCTTCTAAGGAACATTCTGGCTGGACTTCTGCCAATTCAGATTTGTTTGTTCTTCTGACAGTCCATGGTACTTTCAATATTCTTATCCAACACCATAACTCAAATGTATCAATTATTCTTCCTTATTAATTTGTCCAGATTTCACATGCATATGAAGTTATTGAAAATACCATGTGTTGGGTTAGGCTCACCTTAGTCGTCAAACTTACATCTTTGCTCTTGAATGCTTTAAAGAGGTCTTGTGCAGCAGATTTGCAATATGTCATTTGATTTCTTGACTGCTGCCTCCATGAGTATTGATAGGGGAGCCTAGCAAAATGAAGTCTTTGACAATTGCAATCTTTTCTCCATTTATCATGAAGTTGTTTAATGGTCCACTGGTAACAATGTTTGCTTTCTTTACATTGAAATGCAACTCATGCGGAAGGCTGTGGTAAAAACACAACACTGCTCTATCCAGTGCCTAGGACAGATAACACTTATTGGTCATGCAATTTCTTTTTGTTGTTGTTGTTGAGTGCAACTATAACCCTCACTATTCTTAACATAACAGATTGTTGTTGTTGTTGTTGTTGTTAGGTGCGTGCCATCTAGTCAGCCACTGACAAATAATCAAAATTGACTTGTGACATGTAAACCATTTGCAATTAAAATCAGATTTTTGTGGCACTGTAGGATAAGCACTGGACTGCTAACCACAAAGTTGTTGTTGTTAAGTACTGTTGAGTCAGTTCCAACCCATAGCAACCTTGTATATACAGGGTTTCGGAGGGAGCAGCTAGTGAACTTGAACCATCAACCTTGAAGTTCAAACAGCTTTGCAGTCTAGCACATTAACCCACAGCGCCACACCAGGACTCCACAAGGCAGGTAGTTCAAACGCCTTGGAAACCCTATATTGGGCCACTAGAAGTCAGAACTGAATCGACAGCCCACAACAACAATGTCTTAATTACCTAATAACATAATGTATCATTTAGTGCTCCAGGTTCAAAAGATAATGAATGAGCAGATATAGTCTAGAAAATAAGTGTTGCAACATATATTTGCTTGAGAGTAAGGCTGATGATTTTGTTTGTCGACCGTCACTCAATTCACAATAAAAAGTTTTTTTTTTTTTTAAAGTGTTAAAATTAAGGAAGTTACTTTAACTGTTCTCTTTTGGGAGAGAATAAATGCCTCATGAAGTTGAATTAAATAAATTAAAAAAAAAAAAAAGTGTGGCAATGACTAATGACTGTCCCCCAGTATCCATCCATATTTCTTTCCTTCACAGTGTGTTAAATAAACTCCATGATACATAGCTGGGTACCTGGAGTTCTGGTGTGATGCTGTGGGTTAATGTGCTGGACTGCAAAGTTGGTTTGAACCACAAAGTCGGCAGTTCAAGCTCACCAGCTGCTCCTAGGAAACTCTATACAGGGTTGCTATGGGTTGGAGCCGACTCAAGGGCACTTAACAAACAAAACATACAAACCTGGCTATATTCTGGCTAGTGGGATACAGGCAGCTTTCAAGGTGTGAACTTAAAGGAAGGCCATGTGTTACTCCTCTACCTCATCTCACCTGGTGCCCACAACATAGAGGTGGTGGGAAGTCATCTAGAACCACCTGGATGGAGAACACACACTTGAGGTGGCTGAACTGTAAGAGAGAAGGAACTTAGGTCCCAGGTGTCCTAACTGAGAAGAATCATGATGTTGTCCCTGAAGTTTTGTCTCTTTGAGAGAGAAACAAACTTTTATCCTATTTGTTGTTAAGTGCCATTGAGTTTGTTTTGACTCATAGCTACCCTGTCCAGGGTTTCCAAGGAGTGGCTGGCACCCATCTTGAAGTTAGCAGTCCAGTGCTTATCCTACAGCATTTAGGCTACTGCTAATTTTGGTATCTATACCTCATGGACAAACTTATATACTAATTAACAAACTTTGCTGTTGTTAAGGGCCATCAAGTTGGTTTAGACTCACAGCGACCTTGTTTAGGTTGTAAATCTTCCAAGATTGTAAATCTTTGCAGGAGCAGAAAGTTTCATCTTTCTCTTGGAGTATGACTGGTGGGCTCGAATCGCCGACCTTGTGGTTTGCAGTCCAGTGCTTGTCCTACAAAGCCACTACACTCCCATTAATAAAGTTGTTGTTGCTGTTCAATACCGTCCAGTCAGTTCTGACTCATAGAGACCTTGCATAGTCTCTATGAGAGGCTTGTGGGTTGGAACCACTGACCTTGTAGTTAAGCAATCCAGTGCTTATCCTACAGCACCACACCAGGACTCCATTAATAAGGTTGTTTTTGTTGTTAAGTGCTATGGAGTTGCCGACTTACAGCGATCCTGTATAAGGTTTCTGAGGAGCGGCTGGTGTCCTTAAACTGCCGATTTTTCAGTTCAAACAGATCTTGTAAAGATTTGTTGTTATTGTTATTAGGTGCCATCGAGTCGGTACTGACTCACAGCAACCTATGCACAACAGAAGGAAACACTGCCTGGTCCTGGGCCAACCTCACAATTGTCACCATGCTTGAGCCCATTGAGGCTGCCACTTTGCCAATCCATCTCGCTGGGGGTATCCCTCTTTTTCTCTGACCCCTCCACCTTACCAAACATGATATATCCTTCTCCAGTGACTGGTCCCTCCTCACAATATGTTTGAAGTATGAGAGACGATGTCTGGCCATCCTGGCTTTCAAAGAGCATTCTGGTTGTACTTATTCCAACACAAATCTATTTGTTCTTTGGCAGTCCAGGGTACATTCACTATTCTCCTCCAGCACCATTACTCAAATGCATCAATTCTTCTATGGTCTTCCTTATTCACTGTCCAGCTTTCACATGCATATGAGGTTATTGAAAATACCAAGGTAGACATACATAAATTCACATTAACCTAGAGATTTAAGTTTTTTGTGTTGTTTTGGGTTTTTTTTCCAATCAGGAACAAAGGAAGGTAAAGAGTAAAAGAATATTTTCAAATAAAAATAAAAGAAAATATTCTTTTAGTCTGCTTTCAACCACAGTGACACATTCCTATAAATTCGGGATTGATCTGGGTGAGCAAGCATACATGCTCACACATCTGTACATAAATCTGTTCACACAGGCTATCTCTAAATTCATAATACTAACCCAGTGAGATTATCAAAATCTGTTTCAAAACCGTAGCCCCTGAATTCTTGCCATCAAAATTAAAAAGGAACTACTGGTCAAAACAAGTCTGAGGATCTAAAGCAAGTAAAGAAAACCTCACTGCTGTCGAGTCTATTTTTAAACAGTGATCCTAGATGACAGAATGGACTGCCTCATAGGGTTTCCAAGACTGCAAATCTTTACAGATTCAGAATGCCTCATCTTTCCCCTGTGGAGCAGTTGGTGGGTCCAAACCTCAGACTTCTCAGTAAGCAGCTGAGCACTTTAACCAATGTGCCTGAAGTAAATTGGCTTACTTCAGGGCTCCTGAAGTAAATACAAATATTTTTTCTATAACATATTGTTGTTGTTATGTGTCACCAAGTCGGTTCTGACTCATAGCAACTCTGTATAAAGTTTCTAAGGAGCAGCTGGTGGGTTTGAACCACCGACCTTATGTTTAGCGTCCCAGTGCTTATCCTACAGCATCACACCAGGACTCCTATATTGCGTACTAGACTTATAATCCCTACCCTCTCCCCAATACACACACTAGCTCACACACGTACAAACCAGTTACCTAAACAAAATAAAAGAGTTTAGAAAAATTCATGATGATTCGGTAGTCTGTTCACCCCAACATTTCCTGTCTGAACTCAATCCAGTCTGTGACACTGTTGCTGATGTAAAGTTCCATCAACTCTTGGTGACCCTGTATAGGGCTTCCAAGGAATGGCTATTGAATTTGAACCTCTGACCTTGCAGCAGTTCAAACCGACCTTGCAGTCTGGTGCTTATCCTATAGCACCACGGTCTGAATACCAGGATGGATGCAGCCACTCAGCATGGCTTTTCTGCTGCTCCACTGTAAGCCCCTGGTAGGAACATATGCAAGGTTTGAAAAGGACAGCAGGAACAGAATTCTCTCTCTGAGAACTCTTTTTGGATGTATGCACTATATATGTTTAGTGCCTGCGGGAAAGGAAGGGAATCTGATCAATTCTTTTTTCATTTTCTCATTTTTAATGTCACAACCTAGTTTAAAACCTTCTCAAGAATCTGACTTCACTTGTTCTTCTCTTATCTCAAAACTCACCTTTCTCTGGCTTCCTGTCAGGCAAAGCTAGCCAGGAATACAAAAGATCATAAAGCTTACAATGACACACTTTGCTCTTTTTATATTTCATGCGCTACTTTTCTTTGTTCAGATTGCAATCATTTTAGGGGCAAGATAAAAAACAAAACAAAACAAAACAAAAACTCCACCAACTTAGAACAGGAAGACAGAATCCTAACTGATCGATTAACCTAATAATACACTCATTCAGGAAAGTCAGGTGGACTGCCCAGTGACTTTGGGCAGTGACCATGTTTAATCTCAAGAAAAGTAAGTAATGAAATAATTGAGCAAACAACCAATAAAAAGATCAAAGAACCACAGCCTAGAACTGAAACCAGAGAGGACTGAATTTGAAACTATTAGGAAAAAAAAGATGTTTTGCCTCATCAATCCTGTCACTCTGTGCTTCTCAATAATATTACAAAAAGAGATTTACAGGTTGCAACTGTGTGGGGTTATCAGGTCGTTCCCTGCATGAGGATGTCTAGTCAAGAACACTAGGAAAGTCAGACCATTCCCACTTATGGGGACCCCCATATGTGTTAGAGTAGGACTGGACTCTATGGGGTTTTCAGTGGCTGATTTTTCAGAAGTAGATCAAGGCCCCTTTCTTTTGATTTGCTTCTGGGTAGACTTGAACCTCTGACCTCTCAGTAAGCAGTTGAGTGCTTAACCATTTGTATCAACCAGGAATTCCAAGAATGTTTAGAGAAGAATGAAATTCAGCTTGCTGGACACTCACTTACCCAGTGCCCGGGTGCAGGGCTGTGTCCATCTGAAGGAAGGGCAGTCTTTCCTGAATATGCACAGGCTTCAAGTCATGTGCCTATGGGATTGCATAGAGCAGTTTTGTTTCCCCAAGGTTGAGAAACATAGTAGTCCCATGTGGTGATGAGTACTGGATGGATTCCACAGGAAAAGGGGAAAAGGTACCCCTTCTGGAGATATTACTCATGTGCATTTTCCCAGTAAGAAGATCAGGAGGTGAGGTGAGAGCAAACGCAATCTGTGCAATCTCAAAGAGCTTGCACTTAGGTTAGTGCTCTGCTATCAGACTCCTAAGGAGCTCTGGTAGCGTAGTGGTTACGAATCAGGCTGCGAACCTCAGGGTCAGCAGTTCAAAACTACCATCTGTTCTGTGGGAGAAAGATGAGGCTTTCTGCTCCCATAAAGATTTACAGCCTCAGAAACCCTGTACAGGGTCGCTATGTGTCAGAACAATAACATCAGACTCCTGGTGTGGCACTGTAGGATCAGCACTGGACTGCAAACCACCAGGTTGGCAGTCAAATTTGGAACCCTATACAGGGGCACTATGAGTTGGAACTGACTTGACAACACTTAACAATAACAGCATCACAGTCCTGGAGGTAGTGGTGGCTTAGTGGTAAAAACTAACTTTTCATGCAAGAGATCTGGGTTTGATTTCCAGCCAATGCAGTCTAAGCCCAGCCACCATCGCTTGTCAGAGGAGGTTTACATGCTACTCTGATGCTCAGTAGGTTTCAGTGGAGTTTCTGGAATAAGATGGATTAGGAAGAAGGGCCTAGTGACCTACTTCTGCAGCTGAGGGTAGTTAATTTAGTAAAGCAATCGGCCCTCCCCTGGTTATGAATATGTGAGGAGATGTGTCACCTTCAGTGATGACCCTTGACATTGTCACCAGCCTCTCTGCTTCGGGTCTGCCACCAGCACAAAACAGCAGGATGGGCGAAACAAAGAGAAACTTCTCTTCTGACAAGTTTGATCGCAGACACTTGTACTTCCTTTCAGTAACAAGAAATTTTACGTTCTGATTGGCACAGTTGTCTGCTCTCCTATCTCCCTCTGTCTCACTTCAGCATGTTGAGCCTTCTCTTTTAATTTTTTTTGAAACTTTTGTATTGTGAATGGAGTGCAGGTTTACAGAGCTGATCATCAATTTTACATTCAACAAATCATGTACTTTGTTTCATCTCAACGATTGCAATCCCCTTCATCCCCACTTCCTCCCTGTGGTTTTTATTTGCATTCCACCCTCCTACCCAACGCTTCTGAACTTTGTTCTAAAGTGAAGATTGCCCTTTTGATCTTGAATGGTTGACTATTATTCCGTGGTGAGTATGCTTTATACAATCTGCCCCTGCCCCCCCTCCCCCCATATACAGATCTGCCATTTGGCTGAAAATTAGGCCACAAGGGTGACTTACATTCTAGACCTGAAGTGTGACTCTTTCAGTTCTTGTTACATGTGTACCACTACCCAAAGTAACATTCTGTAGGAGACATTATATTTATCTCCTAATTTAGCATTTCCAACAGTGATTAGGCTGAAGCATATTTTCATAGTAAAAATAAAATCCTTTTGAAGTTTCAAATCAATAAAATAAATGAGACTTCAAGACAGTTTATTGGCTCTGGGTGACAAAATTACAGGAAATTTTTATTATCTTCCTAAATTGTTTTCTGTATATTCAAAATGTTTTATAATGACCATATAAAATTTTTGTGACTGGGGAAAAAAATCAATTCAAAAGATTCAATCAGAATATCAGCTATTTTCTTTCATACATTTCAGAAACATCTTTTGTCATATGTTGCTATTGTTAAGTGTTGACAAGTCAGTTCTGACTCATAATGACCCTGCATAGGATTTCTGAGGAGCGGCTAGTAGGCTAGAACCGCCCACCTTGCATTTAGCAGTTCAGTACTGGTCCTACAGTGCTGCATCAGAACTCATTTTCTTGCATCATAAACTGTTCTATACTGATTAGAAATAATTTCTAACTAGTCATTGAAGTTGACTCCTCATGGATTTCTACTTGGCAAATGGTCTAGCTCAGATTATTGAATTCTTTCATCATTAAAAGTTTTTAAAAATGTCACTTAATTTTTTTACATTTTGGGTGGGTTGAAAATTTCAGAAAAACAAACCAAAAAAGTGAAAAGAATCATTTACAACTCTATCAGTTAATAAAATAATAAAAAAATAAATAAGTGGAATGTACCCTAATCAAAGTTTTCCTACACATAAAAAAATTAGCATTTTTTTTAAAAGGGGAGAGAGCCTATGAAATTTCTACTTTTCACATAAAAGTACAGGATGAACATCTGAACTTAATGGATTTTAAATAGTCGACTTCACCATGATCTAGTTTCCTACTGATTGTTGTTGTTGTTAAGTGCTGGTGAGTCGCTTCCAACTCATAGTGACCCTGTATAGTGTTTCCAAGGAGCGGCTGATGAGCTTGAACCACCAACCTTGAGGTTCAAACCGACCTTGCAGTCCAGAGCATTAACCCTCAGTACCACACCAGGACTCCTTCCTACGGATACTGCTGCTGTTGTTAAGTTCAATCAAATTGGTTCCAACCCAAAGCGACCCTATATAGGGTTTCCGAGGAGCAGCTGGTGAGCTTGAACTGCTGACCTTGCAGTTCAAAGCAACTTTACAATCCAGCACATTAACCCACAGTGCCACGTCAGGACTCCTTCCTACTGATAATAGGTTGATAATAGGATATTAGGCTGTTTCCAATGTCCTAGTATAAATATGGCTTCAGTGAATAACCCTGTATATGTATTTCTACATATAATGCTACTTATTCTGCAAAATTCCTAGAAGTATTGTTCCTCAGCTAGAAGGTAAAAAATTTTTAAGCTTAAATATTCTATTAGCCACTCACAGTATATGAGAACTAATTTTTCTACATCCTTTTACTATACTTAACATTAAAATTCTTTTACATTTTTCCTAATCCGATTTCTGAAAATTGCTTTCATTCATATCACCCTGAGCATCTTTTCATATATTCTGTGGCCATGTGAGAGACTTTCTCTGTAATTTTGTTCATGTTCATTATCTATTTTTCATTTACTGTCTTTTCTTGTGGTTCACTCTTACATACTCACTGTTCTGTTCCCCATGCTGATGCTAGTTGAGATAATACCTTCATAATGTTCAGTGCCAGCCCTGCCCTTAGTTTTAGAAGACAGTAAGGGCATGCCCACTTTCTTCAGGAAATCAAGCCCTTACTGTTTTATACTCTTGAACACAGGGAAAACAGACATTTACCAACTACTGGTAACTAAAACATTTTAACAGTGCCCCAATACAAAGAAAGATAGTTTAATGAAAAAAAATCACACCACTGCATACACAGACATGAAACTATTTTCTTCACTTGAATAATTTCATGGGTCCACACAGTATCAGAGTCACGGCACACTCCTTAAAGAGACAAAGCCATCTACGTAAACAAGAAATTCAAAGCATATTTTTTTTCCATCGAACACGCTCATTATTCTATGTAAAAATATCTGGGTGTTAGAAAAAAAAGAAAAAGTAAAATCTATTCACACTCCCTCCGCAACAAAGAGTGATGTGTTTGGAGGATGCGCATATCATCTCTAACTTCCTTTAAAGTTTCTAGATTAGGATATTTTTATTTCATCTGTTACAAATAAATTTCAATTCTGCAATTAGAAAGTGGTGATGGTTACACAACCCTGAATATACTGAAAACACTGAATTGTGCTTTAAAAAAGTGGATTTTACAGTATGTGAATTATATCTCATTAAAAAAGAGGAAGACACCCCACGAGATGGATTGGCAAAGTGGCAGCATTAATGGGCTCAAGCGTGGCAACAATTGTGAGGTTGGCCCAGGACCAGGCAGTGTTTCGTTCTGTTGTGCAGAGGGTCACTATGATAAGTCGGTACCGACTCGATGGCACCTAACAATAACAACAAAGCTATTTCAAAAACAGTAAATTTTAAAAGTGAAAAATACTACACTGCACTCTGTTAATTTCCCATTAATTCTATCTTTACAATTTGGAAAGTACAGCTATGGACCCCTTGTTCTTGGAAATGATATATGGTGAATAATACAGTTGGAAATGACTTCTTAAAGGTTTATGAAACAAGGGTCAGCATATTAAAAAAAATTGGGATGACTTTTATCCCAGAGCAACTTTCAGTCCCTGTATTCTATGCTCTCACTTTGCTCATTAGAATTCACAGTGTTAGTATTGGGAGAAGGTATAATTAAAGATATCCATTCTTTTTCTATTCATTCCTACTCTTTCTCTTCTAGCTTTGCTTCAGGGTTCCAACTGATGATTAATGAACACTTCACTGTATCGAATTTCTTCATTAAAAAAAAAAGTTCTAAGTTAATGAAAAAGCCACAGAGAATGAAAGAAATTAATCTCATTTGTCCTTCTGTGGTGCTGTAGGATAAGCACAGAACCACAAGGTCGGCGGTTCAAACTCAACTGGCGCTTCTCAGAAACACAATTTGGAACTGAGTCGGCATTTGACAACAACAACACTAGTGTAATGTTATAGACGGGAGCTCTCTGGATACTGGTAAGTCTATTACAATTTTCTATTTCAATTCTAAGCCTCAAAGAAAGGGAAAATCCACAAGTATTGCCTCTAAAATGTTAGAAGTCAGAATAAGCATCAAGATAAAATTGAACTTCTGAATGTTTCAAAGTTTCTACTCTTTGAAAGAACGTATAAAAATTTATTTCCAAATAATGAATGTTAACAACAGCATTATGAAATATCTCAGTGTTTTATGGTAGTCTGGTCTATGGAAAGAGTCACTATCCTCAACTTGGGATTCATAAAGTCAGAAGTTTAAATTAACTTTCAGTTATGAGATATTTGTCCTTCAAAACTAATGGAAGGGAAAACTTGCAGAAAGAAAACTTCAAAAGTTCTTAGGGACCGAGGCATAAATCCATCAGTATTTGTTACACTGAAATTAAGGGCATAATGAAATGTCAGGCTTTCTCTCAACAAGTCTGTTTTTCTCACTTAAACTGACTTGCTGCTAAATGCACTTAAAAGGTGCTAATAAAATAAAAATATCTATATAGTCAAAGATTTGTAAGTCAGAGTTAGTGGTTTGTTTTAAATAATTGTAGTTATTGTTATTG
>NW_006408633.1:5045599-5054724 GCF_000296735.1 Chrysochloris asiatica
GTTATGATTGTTAGGTGTCCTCAAATGGATCCCATCTCATAGCAACTCCATGTGACAGAGTACAAGTGCCATAGTGTTTCCTAAACTGTAATCTTTATGGGAGAAGATGGACAGGTCTTTATTCTGCAGAGCTGCAGGGTGGGTTGAATTGTGAACCTTTTGTTCGCAGCCAATTGCATAACTTCTGTGCTACCATGGCTCCTTGACTTAAATAATACTTGCCACAAATTTCAGAATTTCTTCTACTTTCAGCTTGCTATCTCTCCTAATATTGTTGTGGGTTATATGCTATTTTCACTGGCATTTTAGATGCTCTTCTTTTGGCAGTGTAAATTGGAGGGCTTATCAGTGACAGAGACACCTCTCTTTAGGAGTCGTATTGCCTGCTCAGAATCAAGCTATGGTGACTGGCCTAACTCTCCAATACCAACCTGTTCTGCAAGGAGTGAGATGAATGAAGTCCACCAAAACACACCAATAACATCTCACAGTAGATTACTTGATGACTGAAATACACAGACTACTTGCTACTGAATACTAGCAAATTTGAAAGTACTTAGATTTGTAACTGCTCAGAGTTTTCTAGAGTTGGATCACCAATCACCAAAACAAAGACCAGTATCCTCCTAAAGTTAATACTTTGGTCTCATTTAAAAATATGTCATTGTTTCTTTGCCATGTATTTTTCCCTTCAATTTTAACGGCAGGCATACTTTTTTGTGTCTTTTCTTGGTTTGTTTTCAAGTCAAACTGTGTTCTAGACAAAAATTTCCTTTTTCCATCCTGTGGACACTAAAAGGACTAGGCTGTGGCTCTCAGTAAAGCAATACTTTAGGAGTAACAAGGCCTGGCACCCACGAGTTGATTGAAAACTCAGCAAGAGACACTAAGAACACTTCTTTATGTCTTCATGAATACTAAGCAGTCCAGTGTGGACTTGGTCTTTTTTTCTATGTTTTCACTTATTTACTAGACACTACCCTTAAGAGCTCTGGTAGCGTAGTGGTTACGAGTCGGGCTGCGAACCTCAGGGTCAGCAGTTCGAAACTACCAGCTGTTCCGTGGGAGAAAGATGAGGCTTTCTGTTCCTGTAAAGATTTACAGCCTCGGAAACCCTGTACAGGGTTGCTATGTGTCGGAACAGACTCCATGGCACATAACAACAACAACCTTTAGCCCCCACCCAAGGACAGATGAGTATCTTGCATGATGGAGAGGTAGGAATGATATCGCTCCAGGTCTGTTTGTCCTCAGACTAAATGACAGAGTCAACTTCTACTGCCAAAAACCTAGTGCCTTTTTCTCTGTTGTTATTGTTAAGTGCCATCGAGTCGGTTCCAACCCATAGAGACTCTGTATAGGATTTCTGAGGAGCAGCTGGTAAGATTGAACCACCAACCTTGCAGTCCATTGCATTAACCTACAGTGCCACACCAAGAGTCTTTTCCTTTATTCAGTTTTAAATTCCTGCTCAGCGGCATACACATTTCTGATGTCTCAAAGAAGTGATAGTTTAAAATATTTGGCAGATTTACTGTGTGTGTATGTGTGTATTGTTTTTAATCCCCCCCCCAAAATGTAATTGGACTCATTTGGGGCTTCAATAAGAGATAACTTGAGAAACTAACTCCTCAATGGACCAATTAACAACAAATAACTGTAGAACTGTACAGATCAATGACACAGTAAAGTAAGTTTGTGATTTCTAATAAGAAAAAGTAAGAAGTAATGTAGTCAAGGGGATCATTTAATCAAGGAAATTAAAATGCATTTCTAAAACAAAAAATTACTCCCCAAAATAAGGTGACTAAAAAACCCCATTGCCATGAAGTCAAATGTGACTCATAGGAGAGAGCGAGACTACTCAGAGAGTTTCTGAGCCTGTAATCTTGGAATCACTGCCACATCTTTCTCCCATGCAATGACTTGGGAGGTTTAAGTTGTTGTTGTTGTCTTGTTGTTAAGTGCCATCGAGTTGGTTCCAACTCATAGACAGCCTGTATAGGTTTCTTTGGAGCACCTGGTGGGTTTGAACAGTCAACTTGTAGTTCAAATTCACCTTGTGATCCAGTGCTTATCCTACAACAGGTCTAAGAGACTTTGTTAAAAGATCCCTGATGGTGCAATAGGATAAGCACTGGGCTGCTAACTGCAAGGTTGACAGTTCAAACTCACCAGTGGCTCCGAGGCTCACTATGAGTCAGAAAGGACTTGATGGTACTAGGTTGCGTTTGGTTTAGTTTTCAGAGATAATGTTTAGGAGACCTGGTGATGTTGTGGGTTCTGTGTTGTGCTGCTGACCCAACAGTCAATCTTTTAAACTCACCATCTGCTACAAAGGAGTCAGATGAGGCTGTCTGCTCCCATAAAGATTTACAGTCTTGGAAACCTTATATAGGGTTGGCTGTGGGTTGGGTTTGGTTTTGGTAATAGACTTTGTAACCTTCCTAAGGGTGTGATAAAACCTTCATTGTCTGAGTCACAGAAAATTACAGTGGGACTAGGTTTTCACAAACACACCATACAGTCTTTCATTGGTAGGAAGGCATATTGGGAGGTAGGGGTGGGGACAGAGGGAAGGAGAGGTATTAATTCTAGTATAATGCACTATGGTACCCATGGTGCCAGTATAAAATATGGCTTTACTTTTCTAGGGAGAAAAGTAAATAGCTTCTAAATAAGCTATTTTTCAAACTACTTTTTTTTTCCATAATAAAAACATAGAAAATGAATAAGAATGAATGAGAATATATACACATTCTATTTATCTCTACCAAGAAACAGGGGAAATCCTAGCATTGCTGCTTTCCCTAGAACTCACTGTAAAGCTTTTTTGGGGGGGAGAGGGAACTGAAATAAAAATGTTCTGATCACTAGTAAGAAAAGTATATGTGTTTTTGTTGCTGTTCAGTGTTGTCAAGTAGATTTCAACTCATAGTGACCCTCTATAGAGTTTCTGAGGAGCAGCTGGTGGGTCTGAACTGTCAACCCTGTGGTTCAAACTAACCTTGTAGCCCAGTGCTTTATCCTACAGCGTCATACCAGGACTCCTGTGTATTTTTAGGGCTCATTAAATATAATATATTATGGTAATTCTATTTTTATGGTATATGGAATCCTGGTGTGGATAAGCACTGTGCTTCAAGGTCAGTTTGAACCACCAAGTCAGCAGTTCAAACCCACCAGCCACTCCTCAGAAGCCTTATACAGGGTCAGGGGGAGTCAGATATGACTCCAGGCACTTAACAACAACAATGGAAAGGTAATGTTAATCGTATATCAGTTATTAGTTATTAAAAATGTCAAAACCTAAATATTAAGTAGAAATGTTATTAATATAGATTATACACTGAATAGAAGCTAAGCTGCTCTTGATGATTCAGAATCATTCCTATAACACCAAGATGCAGTAGAAGAGGTCTTCAGGAGAAACTGACGTAGTCTGGATTGTCTGTCTGCCTCTCAGAATAGCCCTTCTTCCTTAAAACATTGGTGTGCCTATTTAAAAATAAGTTTTTTATCTCCTTTTTTCAAGTTTCCAAGGGTTGCTTGGATCATTGTGTCTGATACTCGTAATTGCTTCTTTTTTTCCAATTTATTGTTTATTGTGCTTGTGATCATCAAGGTATTAAACAGATAGAACTGCATGTAATGAGGGAATCACTCAGTGCCCAGTGATTAGTGATCTTAGATATCTAAGAAGCTCCCCAAGAGCTTAAATGCAAAAACAAGAGAGAATGAATGATAGCTATTTCAGCTGTCCAGAAGTTTGTTCTGTTTTTATCTTGATGTTCTTCTGAGTCCCTGACATTGCACAAATTATTTCTGAGTAAATCCAGATATTTTTTAACACAAAAACAGTAAGGACAAGATGGCTTCTATCTCTTTAATTTGCAACTCAAAGTAGTTACTTTGTATCATACCTGAAACATCAGCACTCAGAGCCTCATTTTGGACATTCTGTGAAAGTTTAATTTCCTTGGTGGCCATGATTCTGTTAAATGTTACTGAAATAAAAAGTACAGCATGCAAATCTATGAGCACAATGCTTATGAAATTGGAAAGAAAGTGCCCCACATCTATGTTATCAACTCTGTTCTTCCTCATCTATTTCAGCAAAATAAAGCACATTACCTTCCAACATTTCGATGCAATAATCTATAAAAAAATGGAAGAGACAGAGGAAACATAGGATACTTGTAATAAAACACCAAAATATGATTGCTTTTCACAGTCTATAAAAACTACATGTTCACTGAGTTACAGCTGTCATCAAATTGCTGACCTCTGTTCTAAGGGAGAAATTTGTTGTGTTTCTCAACCATGAAAAGGAATAGTAGAATTAGCTCACTGATGCTTTTACCGCCCAACATTGATAAAGTCAATATTTATACTCAAAGAAACTATGTAATTCCCAAGATTATGCATAATAAAAATATCTCACCAAATTTACCCTTTCTTTCACTTTCATCTATTAAATTTCAAAATGATCTCAAATATCCAAAGATTTTAATTCTGTTATTACAATTTAATATCTCATAATATTCTTAGGATAAAGGAATAGGTTTATAAAACAAAATAGTAATGTTCCTATTGTTCTTGCATTATTGCTCAAGTAATTAAAAATTCTTTCCAGATATTCATCTTCATTCATTGAAATTGGTTCCAAATTCAGGATAACCCTATATACAAGCGACTGGACCATTGTGAGCAATAAGGTTTTCACTGACTGATTGGCAAGTTTTCTTCCTAGTCTGTCTTAGTCTGGACGCTCTGTTGACACCTGTTCAACATCACAGCAACACACAAGCCACATGGAAGGTGAGGATTCTACCACTGAACCATCACTGCCTCTTATGCATGCTCACAGAGGTGATTTATGAGAAAGAATGTCCTGGATTGACAATCAATGGCAAAAACAGGTTTTGAAGCATTTACATTTATATAAGGTCAGTTTTTGTTTTTTGTTTTCAGTTTCTTGTACCATGATGGCTTGTATGTTGTGTGCTTCTGGAAGCTATGCCACTGGTATTTTAAATATCAGTAGGATCATCCATGATGGACAGTTTTCAGCTGAGCTTCTTCTACACTAAGACAGACTAGGAAGAAGGACAGGCATACTACTTCTCAATGCTTAGCCCAGAAAACCTTATGAACAGCAGTGGAACACTGTCAGATAACACCAGAACATTGAACATTGGAACATTATAAATAACACCAAAATATTGTCAGATATAGTGCTGGAAGATGAGCCCATCATGTTGGAATGCACTCAGAATATGACTGGGGAAGAACCACATCCTCAAACTAAAGCTAACATGATGACATGAATGGACTAAAGCTTTCAGGACCTTCATTTGCTGATGGGGCACAATACAAAATAGGAGAAACAACTGCAAATATCCATTAAAAATCAGAACATGGACTGTACAAAGTACATTGTTGTTGTTGTTGTGTGCCGTGGAGTCGGTTCCGACTCATAGCGACCATGTACAGGGTTTCCGAGGCTATAAATCTTTACGGGAGTAGAAAGCCTCATCTTTCTCCCGCGGAACAGCTAGTAGTTTCGAACTGCTGACCTTGCGGTTTGCAGCCCTATTTGTAACCACTACGCTACCAGAGCTCCTTACAAAGTACATTAGAAGTTGTAAAAAATGAAAAGAAACACATAAGCACTGATATCCTAGGCATTAGTGAATAGAAACGGACTGGTATTGGACATTTTTAATCTGACAATCACATGCGCGATACCAGGGTTCCACAAAGTGTGATGCTGAAATGTGCAAAGACCTGGAGTTAGAAAAACCTGAAGGGAAGAACACATTCAACATTTCTCAAGCTGAAAGAACTGAAACAAAAATCTAAGCCTTAATTGCAATATTGAAGGATTCTGTGGGCAAAATACTGAATGATTCAGGAAGTATCAAAAGAAGATGGAAGGAATACACAGAGTCAGTGTACCAAAACAGAAAAGGGCACTGTTCAATCATTTCAAGAGGTAACCTATGAGCAAGAACCAATGGTAATAAAACAAGAAGTCCAATTAAGAGGTGCATTAAAGGCACTGGCAAAGAACAAGGCTCTGGAAATTGATGGAATACACATTGAAATCTTTCAACAAACTGATGCAGCACTGGAGACACTCATCTATGCCAAGAAATCTGGAAGACAGCTACCTGGCCAACTGATTGGAAGAGATCCATATTTGTGCCCATTCAAAAGAGAGGTGACCCAGCAGAATGCATAAATCAACTGACAAAATCATTCATGCCACACACAAGTAAAATTTTGCTAATAATAATTCAAAAATAGCTGCAACCATACATTGGCAGGGAACTGCCAGATGCTCAGGCTGGTCAGATGAAGATTTGGAATGAGGGATATCATTGCTGATGTCAGATGGATCTTGGCTGAAAGATGAGAAATATGTTTTCCTGTGCTTTCTTAAATATGCAAATGCCTTCAATTGTGTGGATCAAGACAAGTTATGGATAACCTTGTGAACAATGGATATTCCAGAACACTTAATTGTGCTCATGAGGAATTTGTACATATTCGAACAGAACAAGAGGACACTGAATGGTTTAAAATCAGGAAAGGTATGCACCAAGGTTGTACTCTTTCACCATACTTATTCCATGTACATGCTGAGCAAGTAATATGAGATGCTGGATTATATGAAGAAAAATGTGCCATAAGAATTGGAAGAAGACTCATTAACAACCTGCCATATGTAGATGATATATACAACCTTGCTTGCTGAAAGTGAAGAGGACTTAAAATACTTAAGGACTTAAAAATCAAAGACCACGACCTTTGGTATGGGTTTCATCTCAATGTAGAGAAAGAAAAAATCCTCATTACTGGACTAATAAATAACTTCATGATATATGGAGGAAAGATTGACATTGTCAAAGACCTCATTTTTTTTTTGTATCCACTATCAACACACATGGAAGTAGCATTAGGCAAATCTGCTGCACCTTTCCAAAGTGTCCAAGAGCAAAGATGTTAGGTGGAGAACTAAGGTGCACCTGACCCAAGCTATGGTATTTTCAATAGCATCATGTGCATGAATTAGGAAGACTATAGAAGACTTTATGCATTTGTCATGGTGTAGGAGAAGAATATTAAAAGTACCCTGGACTGCCACAAGAACAAACAAATCTCTGTGTTGGAATAAGTATAACCAGAATGCTCCTTAGAAACCAGGATTGTGAGACTTCATCTCTCATACGTTAGACATGTTATCAGGAGGGGCCAATCTCTGGAGAAGAACATCACGCTTGGTAAAGTGGAAAGTCAGAAAAAACAAAAAGATGCCTAATGAGGACTGGCACAATGACACCAGCAACAGGCTCAAGTGTAACAATAATTCTGAGGATGATGCAGGGCTGGGCAGAGTTTCGTTCTGTTGTGCATAGTGTCACTATGAGCCGGAAATGACTCGATGGCACCTACCACCACCAACACGGTCAGTTTTTATTCTCTTCCAGCGTCGGTTATAACACATTTCCATGTCAAGTCTTGTTTCTTTAGGAAAATTAAATTCCATGGTACTTTTCTAGCTTTTGTCCACTCTGGCACCATGGTTTTAATTAGTATAAGCAATCACCTAAATTGTCATAATGCCATGACATAATCTACTTTTACCCTTCTGATACTTTTTGTAGTGTCAACCACATTTTTGAAGCTTGTATGTGTCTGCATTTTCATAAACTTTAAAATGTAATTTTTTGGAGTTTGTATAGTTTTTTTTAACTTTTTATTGTGATTTGAGTGAAAGTTTGCTCGATTTTCCATTCAACAATTCATACACATTTTGTTTCGTGTCATTGATGGAGTTCCACAATGTAACAACACTCTTCCTACTTCCTTCCTGAGTTAATATTTGTCCTTCTTTCCTGCCTATTCCTCCCTTCTGGGCAAATGCTGTTCTATTGATTTCATATGGTTGATTGCTCTCTGGAGTGCTAACCTCCTTGGTGTTATTGTATAAGCTATAGGCAATTGTGTTGTTTTAAAGTTGATGGAATTTAAACAGCTTTTTATCAGTTTTTCCTTGCAACATTTTGCCATGAAAATTTTTTGCATCATTTCTACAAATCTATATCTAAGTTTTCACTGCCTTCCCTTCTGACCCTTGCAACTCCTATACCTTGAAATAGCAGTTCTATGAAAGAAACTGTGCATCCTTCCTACACACGGTGTCAAAGGAACCCTGGTGGCATGCTTAGTTACTAACCACCAGGTCATCAGTTTGAAAAAGATGAGGCTTTCTGCTCCTATAAAGAATGATTGTTTTTAAATGCTGTCGAGTCGGGTTTTAAGTGCTGTAGGGCTTCTAAGGTGTGGCTGGTGAGTTTGAACTGCTGACCTTGCCATTTAAACCAACCTTGTGGTCCAGTGCTTATCCTATAGTGCTACACCAGGAATCCTGTAAAGAAATGACAGTCTCGAAAACCCTCCACCGGGTTTCTCTGAGTGGAAACCAACATGACAGCACACAGCCACCACTACTAGCTCACCGCCACCAGATACACGGTCAAATATTTCCTTAAAACTCAAAATATCCTTTCCATATCTTCCTCTTTCCAAGGTCTTATTTTTTAAAAGAACTCATATCACCCCCAAAAAACTTTCAAGTAGAAAAAACATAAAACAGAGTGTTTTTCTTATGCCTTGTATCAACATAACATTTCTTTTTACCTTTAAGAAGCACTAAATTTAGTGTTCCTATCAGTCTGTACAGGGTCGCTCTGAGTCGGAACTGACTCCATGGCACATCACCACCATCAGTCTTTTAATACTTATTGAATTTATTGAAATAACAATCAACATAGTTTCAGCACAAATGGCATCTCTCTAATGAGACTTGGCCAGATCAATCCAAAGGGTTCAAACTACTGGACAAGATCTACCCAATAAAAGACAAACCTCCCTATTTCTGATGCTTCCACTTTTCATTTTGCTTACTTCTGAAACATGACCTACAGTTGTAACGGTTCTTCATTCAATTGATTCCTTTTTATGCATTTTTAGCTGCTTTTGTCACTTTATTATTCTGTAAGAGAGGGCTTCAAAAATTTCATAGAAAAGAATGGAATTAAAATATAATGGCATTC
>NW_006408633.1:5055753-5056709 GCF_000296735.1 Chrysochloris asiatica
AATGGAATATTATGCTACCTTGAAGAATAACAAGAAAGCTGCAAGCCACCACGTAACATGGATGAAACTTGAGGACATAATGCTAAGTGAAATGAGTCAGTCACAAAAGGAGCAATACAGCATAGGACCATTATTATAAAAGATTAAGAAAAAGCACCCACACTAAAATGAAGGAAAATTTTTTTGGGGTTGGTTTCCGGGGTGTATGGGGTGGGGTGAGGAGAGGAAGGGGAAGGTGAAGTACAGGATAGGGAATTGGCACAGGATAGTGGAGCACAGGGTAAGGAATAGCCACAGGATAGTTTGGGTGCTGGTGGGAGACATACACTAGAAGGGGAAGGGGAAAGGAAAAACAAGGCAGATGGGAGAACAGCTAGGAAGGTTTGCATGGGCTAAATAGGGCAGAGGTAAATAATGGTGTAAGCACAACCGTGGAACAACAGGGCTCGGGGATACAAAGATTGAGGCATGGTTTGAATGGGTAAAAGTGGGGAAATTATGTTAAGATGGTTGGCTGTCTTTTGAGTCTTGGTTTCCCTTGCCTACTATTATAAAATAAACACTTGAAGAGGAGAGAAAGGAATAGCCAGAAACATCACCAGAGAAAGCTTGTAAGTTTGTCTTCTTCCTATAATGGATTGGAATACCTAAAATGGGGCTAGAACTTGCCCAGTGAAGGAGGCTCCCTGCAGAGTCTTTGCATTGCACAAGACCATAGGTGGAATCCTGATCCCCATCCAGAATCTTCTGAGGTGGGTAATTTCCACTTGAAAGACAAGCAGACCAGTCTGGAGCAGCTAGAAGAACAGAAGATACTTCTTAAAAGAAAGACCAGCAGGAAAAATAAAAAACAGCAGTCCAACTGACTACAAGAACAAGCAAGTTGTTCCCCAGGGAGCTATCAAGGCAAGTGGTCAGGTCCCCTCAAGGTAAACCCCCTTCCAAGACTGAAACTC
>NW_006408633.1:5060649-5071305 GCF_000296735.1 Chrysochloris asiatica
ACCTGGTTTTGTCTTCTCGAGCTGATCTTTGAAATTTTCTGTTCAGCTCTTGGACCTCTTCAATTCTTCTACTTTACTGTATAGGGCAACATATTTCTAATCATTTCATGCCTACCTGTTTATAAAATGGAGTCCTGGTGTGGTACTTCAGGATAATGTGCTGGACTGCCAGGTTGATGGTTCAAACCCACCAGTCACTCCTCAGAAATCCTATACAGGGTCACTATGCATGGGAATAACTAGACAGAACTTAACAACAACAACAACATTTACACTACCTTCTACAGAACTTCTGTGGGCATAATTTTCCATTTAATCCAACTAATTGACTACTTACTGAGTACCCATTAAGTATATGATATTGCACAAGGCAAATGGGACTAGAAAAAGAATCATAAGTCATAGTCTATTTTCAGCAGGTTTACAAAGGGTCAGGATAAAGAATGTTGTACTGGAATAAAAGAAACAGAAACTCTTCTTCCTGATCTTCTAAATAAGACAGTTTCCTTTAGACATTCTTTGATTTGGTATTTGCCAGTGTGATTATTGGCCAATGAATCCCTAAGATTATATATAAAACAAGAGGGTTACAAAAAGTGGCAATTGCAATTTTGCTGAAGAATGAGTTTCACAAGTGAAATTTCAATACACCATTGTTCTCTACTCATAGGGCTTATGTTGTCTGGGTAAGTTATATGCTGTAGCAAAATGAATAATTTAGGAATGAAGACTATCTCTAGACTTGCCCTTTGAAAATCTCAATACCTTACTTTATATAATGCTTTTGCTTTTCTTTCCTCACACACACTGTCTTTCATCAGTTTCTTATAAATAATCTTGTCCAAATGTAACACCACTATGATATGTTGGAAAGACTAACTCTGAAATCATTGTATTTGATGCTCAACAAACATGGCAAGATGCCAAACTGCACTCGGGCTGGGGACTCAAAGCTCAATCAGACACTGACTGTGTGCTGGAGGAAATCACTGTCTAGGGTCATAACGTAGTCAGGGTGGGTAAAGAGACGCTGATATTAATTACTCTCCAGCCACTCTTCTTTAATGTTTGATGTTGTTGTTGTTGTCAGGTGCCATTGAGTCGGAATCGACTCATAGCGACCCCATGCACAGCAGAACGAAACAATATCCGATCCTGGGCCAACCTCACTACCACAGCCTTCTTCCAAAACAGATCTATTGGTTCTTTTGGCAGTCCATGGCACTTTTAGTATTCTCCTCCAATGAAGAGAGTGGCTTAACTTCCGCTGTTTGACACGGTTCCAGCGGGAAAGAGAGACGTCATGCACGGCAGATGACTCTCAAAAAGCTGGTCTCTATCTTCCCTTCAAGTTAACTCTGAATTCACTTGTAAAAATATACAATATTGCTATATTCACAGCCTTTTACTGTGAGCTCTACAAACCTTGGAAAAAAGACAATTATATCAACTCCAGTAGCCTGAATTCAAAGAGAATTGTATAAACTACTCCCTTTCATAGAAATCCTAAGTACAAAGTAATTGCATTTGTGAAACCACAAAAGCAGATAACAAATTAAAGTCAAGCTGACCTACCCCTATAGACCTCACCACAATCAGTCACCAGCCAGAATTCACAAACCCTACATACAAGCACCTGCGTAAACAAGCAGAAAATAATGAACTTAAGTGAAAGGTAGTTTTAACTTGATAATCTACATTTCCTGCAGCAATTAGCCAGGTTGGGCTTTATGCCACATAGCTTCCAAGCAATTTAATGAATACTTTGGAAAAATAAATAAGTAGATGTTAGTAATACTTTTTATTATGAAAATAATAGTACATTATGTAGGATAGAAGATTGATAATCAGTTAGTAGAAATAATAAAGTAGTGCAAGCATTAATAATTAATAGAAACTTATGTTATTAAGAAATGTAATCAGGAGTCTGATAAGTAGAAATGATTTGTGTAAAGTTTGACTTAATCTTTTAGTGGAAACAAGAAGAAACAATTTATCACATACTGGGAAAGGAGAGGAAAGTCAGTTTGACATCACAGAAATATTTTTGTCGAGGTTGTCTAATGACCAGGTGCATGAATGTTGTGATAAACTGTGTAATAATTCAAGGAAATATCAAAGTATCAATTCATTATGTATTGTGTGATTTTAAGTATGAAAAATAAAGACTTGCTGAGCCGGGCCAGAACAAAAAAATAAGAACAAGCAGACAGAGAAAGAGAGCCCGCTTCAGTCAACCAAGCAAAGGCTCTCAATTGCTTTCATTTTCGCCAACTCTGCGTCTCCTCTCGTGTCCCACAACCCTGCGTGAGCTGGACTCCCGCACTCCAACTATTTCAATCTTCCATGTTTGTATTTTCTAATTTTCTGAAATTGAATATCTTCCTTTCATTACCTAGTTTCCTCTGCATAAACCAGGTTATGATATTTATGTCCTCAAAGCCTTTGGAAAACTTCCTCCTGATACTATATAGTTCAAGGAGTGCCTGTTTTCCCATCCCTTATTTAGCTTTCTTTTCATCTCTCATTTCATCGAGCTATTCTTCCTTATAGTTGATCTTTCCCCACAAGTCTTTGCAACACTATTAACCTTCCATATACTGGATTTCTAGCTGAGCATTTACATCATGTCCTAATTAGTGACGACAGTAGTTGACAATGGCTAAGATTACAGGGCTGTGGGCATACAGGGCTGTGGGCTGTGGTTAAAAGTAAGACAACTAGCACAAAATACCTTCCATAAAGAGTAAACTCATTGCAAAATGATGAGTTCTATCCTTTCAATGTAGTAGTTTCACATTTGCACAGTTTAAAAGTCTTGAAAAACTTTGGCATAAAAAAGTATTACAGGGCAGTTCCGTCTCACAATTTGATGAAATGTAAAGTAAGAAAAGAGAAGAAAGCCTAAGTAAATTAATATGCACCAATGTCTTTGGTGGTCTTTATTGATATAGCTGCTCTGGTCACTACACAAAGGTTACTATGCTCAAAGTTATTTTTTTTTAAACCAGGACCATACTTACTTATCAGAAAGAGACTGGAAGAATCTGAGACTATGGCCCTCGACCACCCTTCAGGTCTGGAAAGGAACTCTCCTTCATGGTCCAATTCTCAACCAAGCAGTAAATAGGTATATAGGGGGGACAACAACACCATGTTGTTGTCTGCTTACAACACCATGTTGTAAGGTCTGCTCACCATGGAATGATCAACCACTCAAAATCAAAAGGACAACATTGACCTAAGGACAAAGTTGAGAAGGGATGGGAAGGAGGGTGGAATGGAAACAGGAACCACAGGGAGGTAGTGGGATAACTGTTGTTACATGGAGGGGATGGCAGTCATTGAGATGAAACAAGGTATATGAGTTGTTGAATGTAAAACTGATGACTTTGTTTGAATACCTTTACTCAATTCACAATAAAAAGTGGTGTTTTTTTTTTTAAATCAATAAAGTGATTTAGATGGCAAGCAAGCAAATAAAAACCCATAAAAACCAAAGGTTACTATAAAGAATTCACAGTTTATATACTACTGATGTTACATTTGTGTTTGTTTTTATCTCACAACTCAAAATTAACTTTCCTTAGAAATAATGTTGTAAGTGGTGGTTGTGGTAGCTATTGTGATGTGTTTTCAAGATTGTGTCAACTTGGTTAGACCATGATTTTCAATGGCTTGGCAGATATGACATGATCATTCTTCCTTTTATCATCTGATGTGAGTAGTCAGTCAGTTGAAAGGGAAGCTTCCTTAGAAACATGGCCTGCATCCAATGTATAAGGATGTCCTAGCAAAGCTCACTCTCTCTCGATCCTACATGTAACTCATCATCCTTTGACCTCTGGTTCTTGGGACATGAGGCCAGTAGCCAGATAGACGCCTGACCTGCAGATACTGGATTCACAATCTCCTGCAACCACAGGAGTCAGGAGAAGTCACCAATCTGACACCAGACCCAGGAATTTAGGACTTAGCAGCAATTTCTAGGGGACTAGTGTGTGGGTTATGTCAAGATATTCCTTCTAACATGAAAAATAAGTTGTTACATCTGAATCTTATTATAACTAACACACTTAGTGGTTGTCTTTGGATTTTGGAGGCAACATATCCCTCACTTGGGTATGCTACTTCAACCTATTTATCACGTTACTTAAAAAGATGCTAGTCTTGAGTGGGGTCCAGAACACAGCAGGTTCAGTTGCTGGGCAAGCCACTCTGCCACTTAGGCCATATGATATCTGGCTAGTCCAGTAGTTCTGAAAGTGGCAGTGGCAGACAGAGATGCTGCTTGGAGGATTTGGCAGGTCCCTATTGGTGAATCACAATGCAGACTCTGCGATTTGGGAGCAAAATTCAGCCGTCCTCTACAGATAACTACTCTCCTTTTGACAAACAACTTTTGGCTTATTGGGTCTTAGTCAGACTGAATGCTTAATTATGGGCCACCAACTCACCATGCAGCCTGAGTGATCCATCATTGCTAGGCGTTGTCTGACTCCCAGAGTCATAAAGTCTGAATAGCACGGCAGCACTCCATTATTAAACTGAAGTGATATACATGAGACAGCCTTGAGCAGGACCCAGAGGCACAATTAAGTTATATAAGGGAGTGTTCATTTTGCTTGGAAGGAAAAACGGCCATATGTGTGACTGTATACTAATATGGGCTGTGGCCAATGGTTTGTCTAGATGGTCTGGGACTTAGAAGGAACATGATTGGAAAGTTGTTGACAAGGAGGGGTATGAGGAAAAGGTATGTGGATAGACCTCTCTGAATGGGCCAAATTTGAATCTCATGTAAATGCTCACCAAACGGTGACCTTGGTTGAGGAGGATTTTAACAGTCAAGTGCCTAGGATGGCATACTCTGTGTATACATATCAGCATCTTTTCCCAGCCACTCCTATCACTGCCCAGTGGACTCATGAACAAAGTGGTCATAGTGGAGGGATGGAGGTTATGTATGTGCTTAGCAACAAATATTTCCATTCACTAAGGCCAACTGCTGAGACCAACACTAGGTCCACAATATGGCATCAATACTAGGAGTGATGAAGCATCAACCTGGTAGAAGGCTGATTACATTGGCCCACTAGCATCTTGGAAAAGGCAATATTTCGGTCTTATTCGAATAGACAGTTAATATGAATATGGGTTTTCCTTCTCTGCATGCAATGCTTCTGCCCAAACTACCATCTATGGTATATTACAGAATATCTTATCCATTGTCATGTTGTACCGCAGACAGCATTGCCTCAGACCAAGGAACTTACTTCACAGCAAATGAAGTATGGCAGTGGGCCCAGGTGCATGGAATGTACTGCTCTTACTAAGTTGTCCATCATCATTAAGTAGCTGGCTTGATAGATGTATAGAAAGACCTTCTAAAGACACTCAAGATGTTCTAGTTCTAAAGACACACTAGTAGTTGGTAAGATCTTGCAGAGTTGGAGCAATGTTCTCCAGGCCATATACGCTCTGCATCCAATATACAGAGAAGCTTCAAAATGTTTGTGGAAAATGGGATTAAAAGATAATGTAATTTTTTTCAAGACATTTTTGAAGCCCTTTAGTACAGTGCTGGTTCTCCTATAGCCTGGATTTATGGGTTTGGGAATGAGGTGTGCAAATGGGAATGACACTACTTACTAACACGACTTGCAAAAATTTTCTACTGATCCCATGACCCTATGCTCTGAAGGTCTACAAGTGTTAGTTCCAAAGTGAGGAATGCACCCACCAGGAGACATAACACCGATTCCATTGAACTGGAAGTTAAGAATGCCAGTGGCCACTCTGGGCTCCTCATGCCTCTTGAGGAAGGAAAGGAATTACCATCTTGGCTGGTGTGATTGATCCTGATTACCAAGGGGAAACTGGAGTGTTATTGCATAATACAGGTAAAGAAGAGTATAACTGGAATACAAGAGATCCCTTCGGGTGTCTCAGTACTACCATGTGCTGTGATTAAAGTCAATGGACAATTTACAGCAACCCAATTTTCAACATGACTACTAATAACCCGGAGTCCTGGTGGGGTGCTGTGGTATAAAGCACTGGACTGCAAGGTGGGTTTGAACCACAAGGCCTGTGGTTCAAATTCACCAACTACTCGTTGGAAAACCTGTACAGAGTCACTATGAGTCAGAACTGACTAGACGGTACTTAACAACAACAACAAATGATAACCCTGGTGTGGTGCTGTAGGATAAGCACTGAACTGTTAACCATAAGGCCAGTGGTTTAAATCCACCAACCACTCCTCAGAAACCCTGTGCGTCACTATGAGTCAGAACTGATTGGACAGCACTTAACAACAACAAACTGATGGCCCAGACCCTTCAGGAATGAAAGTTTGAGGAACTGAACCAGGCCAAGTAACATAATGGGCTGAGGTACTTGCAGAGGGCAAAGGAAATACAGAATGAGTGGTGGAAGAAGGTAGTTCTACCTTCAACCAGAAAGAGTTGCAGAAATTATATATATATATATCGCTGTGGGTTAATGAGCTGAACCACAAGACTGATGGTTCAAGCTTACCAGCCGCTCCTAGGAAACCCTATACAGGGTCGCTATGAGTCTGTACAGACTTGATGGCACTAAACAACAACAACATATGTGTGTACACATATATATTGTTGTTTTTAGGTGCCATTGAGTCACTATCGACCGTAGCAACCCTGTGCACAACAGAACGAAACACTACCTAGTCTTGTGCCATCCTCACAATTGTTATTTGAGCCCACTGTTGTTGCCATGGTGTCAGTCCATCTCATTGGGGTCTTCCCCTTTTCTTTCTGACCCTCCACTTTACCAACCATACTGTCTTTCTTCAGGGACTGGTACCTCCTGTCAACATGCCTAAAGTACAACAGACAAAGTCTTGCCATCTTCGCTTCCAAGGAGCAATTCTGCTGCATTTCTTCCAAGCCGGGATTAAAAACTGAATAATTAGTATAAAAATTAAGTTCTGTATTAAATGCAATTGTGGATGGCATTTTTCTGCATGGGATGGTCTTTCAGAGATTTCTTGTATATGCCCAGTAAAATTTAGACTAAAGATGTTTTTGACTCTTATAAATCTTCAACTTGGAAGTATTAGCCTTCCTAATTATCCCTTGGATTTCTGAATTTCAGTTAAGAATTGTTGCTGTTGGTGGGGTTAAGTGCTGCCAAATCAGTCCCAAGTTACAGGGACCCTAGGGTTTTCAAGGCTGTAAATCTTTGTGGGAGCAGAAAGCCTCATCTTTCTCCCACAGAGTGATTGGTGGGCCTTGCCGACCTTGGGGTTAGCAGTCTACTTCTTATTTATCCTACAGAGCCACCATGCCTCCCCAGTTATTGTTGTTGTTAAGTGCTGTTAAGTTGGTTCCAACTCATAGAGACCCTGTATAGGGTTTCCAAGGAGCAGCTGGTGAGCTTGAACCTCCGACCTTGCCGTTCAAACTGACTTGGCAGTCCAGCGCATTAACCCACAGCGCCACACCAGGACAATTAGAGTCATCCATTTCAAAAGTGCTCAGTTCCAATGTTGTGTGTATGGATGAAACCACAAGACTGTTTTCTAGAGTTCTACTGAACTCTAGAAAAGGGCCATGGCTGTGCTGCCTTTAGCTTCCTGCTTGGTGTCAATTTTGGTCTCCTTGGAAGCTGAGAGGATCCTACTGTTTGTTCTCTGTAAGCCTACACTCCTGAACGGTGCCTTTTACGTGGGAGGCGTTTAGCATATGTTTGTTGAAATAGTGAAAGAAGCATGGCTGTTTGTGCCAATTTAAAGAGGAAATAAAAATTGTATTTATTTCAATGAAGAAAAGGAAGGTTTTTTTTTTTAAAGGCAAAAATAGGTGGCACTTTAAAGATAAGAAATTCAATATGCCGTTTTTTTGGTTTGTTTCTCTCTTTTGTCAAGCAGGAGGGATGGAAGCTGCTTTTGAATTAGCAGCAGCAATGCCATACTTTTTCTACCTGTCACTTCCTGGAAGAGAAATCTACACTGTCCCAAGACTTGATCTAAAGCTACTGAGAAATCAGTTATTTTCTGAAGTCACCTCAGAGGAACAGAGGGCAGGATTGGAGGATCAGAGGGCCCCTCCCCAGGAGCACATTCAGGTCTGACCTCTGGTGATGGCATGCCCCCACCCCCCCTTGTTTGTCTGGCAAACACCTTCTCACCTTTCAAACCCGGCTCAAATGGCACCCCTGGGAGGGTTTCTGGCTCCTTTTGGTGGCTGTTTACTTTGCCCAGCACTCTGTGCAAAACTCTCTCAAATATCACTCATCACCTTCTATCTGCAGTTATCTGTTTACGTTTCTGAGCTCAATTCAATAACGTGCCATTCAGGTTACATTGGTCTAGGCTTTTTGTTAGATTCACTGATCCAAAGCAGGACTCTGGCCTTTAACAACTACCTACTATTATCAGATACAGGTCACTAGGTGCCATGGAGTCGATCGTGACCCATAGTCACCTCACGGGACAAAGGAGAAGCCATAGGGTTGTCTTGACTATAGTCTTAATGGAAATAGAATGCCAGACCTTTATGCCAAATGTGGGTTCAAACTGCCAACCTTGTGGTTAGCAGCACAGCCTTTAATCAACGTACCACCAGGGCTCCTAACTTGACTTCTTTATGAGTCCCTGCAATAGCAGAAGAACATAACGCATGAGAGAGGTTCATGTAAGAAGGAGGGGCTGACCATGAATTCCTGGATGGAAGGGTCTTATTTCATACCCTTAGTCCACAGCACATAACAAGCTTGATACATGTTCATAGAAAGAGAGAAGGAGAAAGCGGGAGATCAGGGAAGAGGAAGCAGGGAAAGGAAGCAGCAAAAATGTTCCCCCTCCCATCACTCTGGAGGAACTATGGTGGCACAGTGGATTAAGAGTTGGGCTGTTAACCAAAAAGTCAGCAGTTCACCCAGCCATTACTTGGTGGCTGTCTGCTCCCACAGAGATGTGAAGTCTTGCAAACCCTATGGAGCACTTCTACTCTGTACTATAAGGTCGCCAGGAGTCAGAATTCACTTGATGGCAGTGGGTTTGGTGTTTGGGTCCATCACTCTGCTGTTTACTGGGAAACCCATTTGATACTCTAAAGGTGGTCTTTTCAGCCTACTGAAAGATATCTTTTGGAGCTGAAAGTTAATTGGCTCCGTTCTACTTAGCACATAATGGTGGTGGTGGTGGTGTGCTGTGGAGTCAGTGCTGACTCAGAGCTGACCCTGAATAGGGTTTCTGAGGCTGCAAATCCTTACAGCTGGTAATTTCAAACTGCTGACCTTGAGGTTAGCAGCCTAACTCGTAACCACACACTACCAGAGCTCCATTAGCACAAAGTACAGTACATAATAATCACCCACCATTTGATGAGGACGAGTCATAATTTGTCTTGTACTTAATTGTGGCCCCATAGTGCAATTTATAACTTTACTTCCAGAGGATCTACAGAAAAGAGCTTTCAGGAAGTTTCGTCCAATGAACCAATGCAGCATTACACCAATACTAAACGCAAGTCTTGGGCTCTGCATCATTAGAACAAGATGGTCTTTCACTACCACAAAAGCATTTAACCAGAATTTTGGTCTCCTCTGAACCTTGTTTGCCATCCAGTTCCCAATTTCTCTGCCAGCTTCATCTGTGCAACTTATCTTGGGTTACGTCTAGCAGATGGAGAGCAGGTTCCTGTTTCAAGCTTCAACTGTCTCCATCCCAAAGTACCCCCAGAGGCAGCCTCTACTTCACCCAGGAGAGACGGAAGAAGGAGGGGCAAGCGGCCTCCCCAAGAGATGACAGTGTAAAGTATTCCTCAAATTTTCATCTTCACCAGCTGGTATCATTTCAGCTCCCTTGGGAAAGATGACGCTTTGTTCCTTGAGCAAGCAATATAATCTCTAGCTATCCCAGTGCCAAAATATCAATTACATATGATTATTTGGAAGCTGGGATAAATTGAAGTTCAGATGACTAGACAATGAGATATATGGGGGGAGGGGAAAAGGGTGCCAGAGGGGATCAGGCCTAGTGATGGGCATGAAATAATTGATGCTTGTAAACAGAGTAGCTTAATTCTGCGTTTGTCCCATGAAGAGGAATCTACCAGCAACTAAGGTGAGGCAGGTAATCCTGAAGAGATTTTCCTCTTGAAGGTCTTAATTAGAGAAATGTTAATTAACACTCCTGTAACACTCTGTAATGATATGAGAAAACTGGAAAATTAATTTTAGCAATTAAAAATGAATTTTTAATTATTTTTTATAATTAAAGGGCATACCATTTCTCATTGTTCAACAATCTATCACTACTGGAAAAATAAGAGATATTTCCATTCCCTAGTGGGTTATATCTCTGTATCTATCTACTCATGTGTATGTATGCATATATATGTATGTGAGCTTTTTCTTTTCCTTCTCTGTTTATGACAAGAAACCATGTGGTTCTGTCACAAAATGTTCTAGAAGCCACAGGAATTATATTATTTTTTTCCAGAAAAATTTTGAAAAGAGGAAAAAGCATCTGTTGTCCTACATTTGCTATGCAAAATAGCAAGTAGGATATGGAGGTAAAAAAAAAAAAAGGGGTCCTCTATTTTCCCTTTGATAGGACTTCTGGGATAGAACGTCAATTCTGAGATATCTCAAAGAGGAGTTAAG
>NW_006408633.1:5071405-5072479 GCF_000296735.1 Chrysochloris asiatica
AAAAAGCATCTGTTGTCCTACATTTGCTATGCAAAATAGCAAGTAGGATATGGATAAAAAAAAAAAAAAAGGGGTCCTCTATTTTCCCTTTGATAGGACTTCTGGGATAGAACGTCAATTCTGAGATATCTCAAAGAGGAGTTAAGCAATACACACAGGGAAGGATTGCAATGTTGAATGTGTGCTGTTCCTGTCACCTGCCACCTACATCCTCACATCCTAATATCACTGCCACAGTAGTGTGTGGGCTCTATGGTGAAACTCCACTGACCCTGATCTTTTGTTCACTATATAACCTTGAGCGAGTCATTTAAGCTTTTTTTCCATGTGTGAAATGAGGACAGTAGAATCGCTTATTATTCTGAGTGGCAGATCTCTGATTTATTTACTTATTGTGTGTGTATGTTTTATTTCTGAGGAAACACAGTATGAATAAAATTGGTAGACAAATAGAAAACAAGGCTACATTCCCCACATACTGAAATAATGGAATGGCATAATTTTCTCATAAATGATATTACCTCTCCAAACTTACTTCCCACACTCATGCCTCCACTAGACTTCTGGATGATTTTTGAACAGCCCAGCCCCTTCTCTCTTTAGGGTCTTTACCTCAGCTACTTCCTCGCCTGGAACACTACCTGGCCAAAGTCCTGACATCAAGTCACTTACCACTTAAGCTTATTCTGGCCACTCTACTAATTCCTGTAATTTGTAATACCATCCCAACCAGCACTTCCAATCCCTCTTTACTTGGCTCTATTTGTTTTTCTACTTCTTTTTTTCCATATTATCATTGGCTTTTAGTATTTTGAGTTATTTGATTACTGTATAATGTATTATCTATCTACATCCACAACAAAACATGGGAACACTGAATGGTTTAAAATTAAGAAAGGTGTGCGACAATGTTGTATTCTTTCACCATACTTATTCAACCTGTATGCTGAGCAAATATTCCAAGAAGCTGGGTTCTATGAAGAAAAATGTGACATCAGGATTGGAGGAAGACTCATTAACAACCTGTGATATGCAGATGATACAACCTTGCTTGCTAAAAGTGAAGAGGACTTA
>NW_006408633.1:5073154-5075633 GCF_000296735.1 Chrysochloris asiatica
CTATGGGTCGGTACCGACTCGATGGCACCTAGCAACAATGACCTCCATAATGACAGGGAACATCACCTGTTTTGTTTACTGCTGTAGTTCAAGGACCTAGAACAGTACCTAGTTCACAGTAGATGCTCAATAAAGTTGGGTTTTTTAAATCCATAATTTTTTAAAGCCAATAACTTGCTTATTACAGAAGCTACATATGAGCATTGTAGAAAATAATGCACAATAAAAACGTCAAATTCTCAAAACTCAATAATACCCTCCAAATTATTATCAGTCAAAGTGGTCAGTATCTTCTCTCAAGTGACTTATCTAAGAAGTACCACCTATCGTGGTAGGAAGGAGTAACATCCATTTTATAATCTGGTGCGTGGATTACACGAAACAATGCATTCAAAATATGCAACCGAATACTTAGTACATACCCAGTTGCCATCCAGTCAGTTCCAATGCATGGCCACCCCAGGTGTGTCTCAGTAGAGCTGTGCTCCATAAGATTTTCAATGGCTGAGTTTTTGGGAAGTAGATGACCAAAGCCTTTCTTCCAAAGTGCCTCTGGGTGGGCTTGAATTACCAACCTTTCAATTAGCAGTGAAGTGTGTTAACAATACTCAGGGATTTAGTGGAAGCTAGCTCTGGTAGCGTAGTGGTTATGAGTCAGGCTGCCAACCTCAAGGTCAGCAGTTTGAAACTACCAGTGGTTCCGTGGGAGAAAGATGAGGTGTTCTGCTCCAGTAAAGATTTACAGCCTCGGAAACCCTGTGCAGGGTCGGAACCGACTCCACAGTACTTAACAACAACAACAACAATACTCATGGAAGCAGCAGTAAAGACATCAAATGACACATTGCATCAGGCAAATCTGCTGCACAAGACCTTTTAAAGTGTTGAAGAGCAAAGATGTCAGCTTGAGGACTAAGGTGTGCCTGACCCAAGCCATGGCATTTTTAATAACCTCATATGCATGCGAAATCTGGACAGTGAATAAGGAAGACTGTAGAAGAATTGATGCCTTTGAGTTATGGTGTTGAAGAAGAATATTGAAAGTGCCATGGGCTGCCAAAAAAACCAACAGATCTGTGTTGGAAGAAGTGCAGCCAGAGTGGCTCCTTGGAGGCCAAGATGGCCAAACTTTGTCTCTCATACTTCGGACATGTTGTCAGGAGGGTACAGTTGCTGGAGAAGGATATCATGCTTGGTAAGGTGGAAGGTCAGAGAAAAAGAGGAAGACCCCAGTGAGATGGATTGGCAAAGTGGCAGCATCAATGGGCTCAAGTGTGGCAATGATAGTGAGGTTGGCCCAGAATTGGGCAGTGTTTTGTTCTGCTGTGCATAGAGTTGCTATGAGTTGGCACCGACTCAATGGCACCTAATAACAACAACAAAAATACAAGAAGCTGTGGTTTGCTTTGATCTTGCCTTTAACTTCCATCTCTTCCCCCAATTCCCCGAAAAAGAAGGGAGCAGATATCTGCAGCTGAAAGAAAGGTATGATGGTGCTGTGGACAAGAGACAGGTGGAAAATGCCTCCTACTCCCAGCACTCAGAAGATAAAGTCCCCAAACTCAGTTCTCTAACAAACCATGAGACCCGAGGCCACATATGATTCTGTAGAATTTTATAACAACAACAAAAATAATAGTAATAATGATAATGACTCCACCATTTACAAAGTCTTTCCATCTTATTTTCTTTTGTAGAGGATAAGACTCATAATTTTAGATTTACCTAAACTTACTTAGATAATTAAACTTACTTAGATGATAAATAGAAGAGCTAGCAAATAAATACAGAACTGAAAATCATCAGTGGCGTGGGTTTTTAATGTGAAATACACACTATTCCTTTCTAAAATCCCAGTCACCATCAATGAAATAATCTTTAGTACTTTCTCCATAAACAATGGGACATACTCTAAACAATAGACTTACCTATCTGAATAGCCACACCTCCTTTTCTTGTTGGATAGCTTCCTACCAAAATTTTCTTCTGGTGATAAGGAGAATTCACCTTCAGTGGTGTGTCAGGAAATGGGGTACATTGTGGAAAACATCAGTGACTCACAGCTCCTTTGAACTGTTGAGAGAAAACAAAATATGAAGAAATTATGACTTCGCTCCTCTCTAGGGAAGTCTTTAAAATAAATCTCTTTTCCATTCCTTGGCAGAAGTCAGTACAGATTTTTTTTTTTTTTTTGCCTGAGGTTCCCAATTAGGTTTAGTGACGGTATATTTTCATTCCTTAGTCTACATTTATTCTAGGGTTTTAAAATAATTGATTGTATACTGTTCCCACTTTTGAAAGGACTAAAATAACTATATCCGTAAATAGTGAAACTCCAATCCTTCTCACATACAGATTTCTTACATTTATTCTTCAAGGAGCTACTGTTGTTATTGGAAAATGGAGGATTAGTGAAAAACAGCAAGTCAACCAGTGCTTCAGGCTATATATGGGCAGGCAGTAAAACTAATTTTTTTTT
>NW_006408633.1:5082263-5093268 GCF_000296735.1 Chrysochloris asiatica
GTTATTCCTCTTCATGTTGTCCAACATGAATCTTAGGCCTTCCTCTGATTTTTTTACCCTTTTTTGTGTTTTTTCTTCTATCTTAGTGGTATTGAGAGACTTGTCTTCCAGCTTACTGATTCTTCCTTCCATCTCATCTATTCTAGTTCTCTGCCCTTTCAAAGACTTTTCTATTTCTGCCATTTTGTTGTTGATTGTTCAGACCTCTTTCTGTAGGTTTTGGATTGCTACCAATGCTGTATCTATCTTGCTTGATTGTTCCTGTAGTGCTTTTCTGACTTCTTCTTTATTTTTCTCAACTCCATTGTAAAGTGTTTTGAAACATTTTATAATCATTTTTCTGAATTCTTTCTCAGGTATTTCCAAGGCCTGCCCTCCTTCCAGCATGGAGAGAAGGTCTACTTCTGGTTCATTTGTCTCAGATGTTTTATCTTTTTTCTGGACATGTGCCGATATGGTCATCTGCTTTTGCTTCTTGGACATGTTTAATGTTTATCTGTGGTCCTAATAATTAATTAAGTATGTACTTTGGTAATTTTTTATGTTTTCTGATTGCCTCCAGGAAGATGTGATCAGGATGTGGTCTTCCCTTTTCCCTCTTCTTATTGCTTAACGCAGAGTAAATTTTACAGGTGTTGTTTATTTCCCTGGTTTATGGCAGCTGGTATTGGTTCTTGCCTGGGTTTTGTGTTTTATAAAGTGTTATTGCAGCTTGGCTATTTGGAAACAGTTGCTGACTCTTTTCATGTAATGTAGAGGGACAAAGGGTCCTCCAATAGCAGAAGGGAGGCTTCGTGACAGCCAAACAACACCCGTTGGGTAGAAAACAAAGCCAAAATCAAAAACAAAAACAAAAGAGGAGTCCTCCGATAGCAGAAGGGAGGCTGTGCTGCCCGGTCAGGGAAGCACCAGAAGTCCTCAGAATGTTCTTTTAAGGAGCTGGGGTAGTCGCTGTACGCAGTGGCAGGCGAAAGTTCAAAATGCCAAAAAGCCGCTCGGGCTGGCGGGTGGAGTCCGTGTCTGATGACTTCCAAATGTCACCGAACTTCTGTTTCTCTCTGCGCCCTGGTCAAACCTCCTTTCCCTGCCTGTTACACGCCTTGAGATTTCAAGCTGGGACAGAGAACTCTCCTGAGGCTTTTGTCCGCCTGAGATTCCCTGCTTCAGTAAAACTAATTTTTTAAAGTAAGAAAATTATTACTATAAAAACAAGGATGGGATTCCGACAAGATGGCATCAAGGCAGATATGCTATATAGACCCTTTACAACAAAGATACAGGAGACCAAATGAAACAGACATAGATGACAATCTTGGAACCCTGAGCTTCAGGGGAAAGGTTAGAGAAATGGATTGAATACCTATGGACAGTAAGGAGAAGCTGAGCACAGGCAGTGAAAGAAGGAGACCAACTAACAAACAGACTGCCAGTCAGGTACAGCATGGCCGTCTTGAACTTTGGGGCGCTGCTTTGGAGAGACAGACAGATGTTGGCCTGACAGTGCAAATTCACATGGGTGAAAGAAAAGGTGAGATTCCTTCTTACTCCCCACACTTCCCTAGATAACAGAGGTCAGATTGGCCTCATCTATCTCCAGCACAGACCCTGCTATCCAGGAGTTGGGAGCAAAGTGGCTTGAGTCAGTGTGAAGTGGGTGTCCATTGCACTGCTTTGGTGCCTGGATTCAGGTGGACTCAACCTACAATTCCTTCAGGTCGAATTAGACTAGCAGGAACCTTCATAATCAGCCACCCTGCCTCCCCAGCTGCCTTCTGGTTCTGACAGACACAGAAACTAGCAACCTGAAGGGCCTCCATGAACTACTTATGGATTGAGTGCCCTGAACACAGACAACACCTAGGCCTGCAGGAACTCCATCTAGGGCTGGGAACTCAGTCGTCACACCCCTCCTCCACCCACCTCGTGAGTTCCGTGGCTGGTAGGAGCCTTCCAGAGTTTTCTCCCCTCTGAGTCCAATAACTGGACTGGTTTATTTTCCATTCACTGTTTCATTGTCTTTGTTGGTTTGTTTTACTTCTTCCTCTTTTCCTTCCCTTGATTTTTATCGTATCTCCACTTTTGCTTTCTTCCTTTTTTATTTTTCATTTCCATCTTCTTCTCCTTTTTTTCTCTTGATTTTTCTTAACTGTTCTCTAATCTTTCTCTTGTCATCTTCCCTCTATCTTTTTTTAGTGTTTTTTCTCTTTTTATTTTCTCTCTTATTTTTCTCTTTTATAGTCCTATCTTCCTATCCCTCTTTTCTCTATTTAGTTATATTTTCTTTCTTAGTGTTGCCCATTTTTGTTTCTTTTTTCTCCTTTATTACATTCTGTTTTTGCTTCTGTTTGCCTGTTTGTTCGGGTTCGTGTTCCTATGTGTGTTTTCTCCTTTTGCCTCACCTGATGGGAGGCAGCACTCTACCGCAAAGTCAGTTTGATCCGCAAGCTCGGCAGTTCAAACTCACCAGCTGCTCCTCAGAAACCTCATACAGGGTTGCTTTGAGTCAGAACCAGTTTGATGGCAGTTAACAACAACAACAGAGACTGAAGTATAGCAGAAAAGATATACGTTCAACTAAATTACTTCTTAAATTAAAAAAAAAAAAGTTCTATATTAGACATGTGCACACTGATAGTCCTTGGGTGGTTTAAGCACTTGGCTACTAACTGTAAGTTTGGAGTTTGAGTTTAACCAGAGGTGCCTTGGAAGAAAGGCCTGGCTACCTACTTCTGAAAAATCAGCCACTGAACACCATAAGGAGAACAATTCTACTCTGACACATGTGGTACTTGACTGGAGTTTAGGTCGACTCGACATTGGTGGATGCTTTGACTAGAGGGGAAAAAGGACTTCAGGCTTTCACTGCATCATTCATAGGCAAGTTAGCACAGAAAAGAAGTTTGAATCTGGAAGAGTATGAAGTACTTACTGCAGAATGTTACTGATAAGATTAATTTAGAAAAATTGTTACAAATCTTTGTAATGAAATAGGAAATGATCATTAAAATCTTTTATACAATATATATTTGATTCTTTGGTTGTTTGATGTCAAAACACAGAAAACAGGTCACATTTTAAGATGTTTCACTTTTTTTTCTCCCCCAAACAGACAAATTTATAAAGTACCCTGGCCATTTCAGTGATGACAACTGACTTTTAGTTGTGTGCTTGATAACACATATTTTTGGCTAAGAAACAAAAAAATGAAATACATTATTTAATCCAGTACTTTAAAAATTTTTGTTTTTCCTAAGTAGAAATACTATAGATAGCCCCAGTTGTCATTTACTTTCTCAATAAAGTTGATGGTTTGACAATGAGTGGTAAAGTAATTACAGAGAAACTCAATCTAGATTGAATAATTTGAAAATGGATTTTTAGGAAAGTTTCCATGTTAGGTGATTTTGTTGTTGAAAACACTGTAAGTCATCATCCTTTGAAGATAGCCTTGAATGCTCTTTTCTCATTTCCTACAACTGTCAACAAATCGTGCTACAGCCTCTCGTCTTCACCTTCAATGATAACATAACAATATGCTGAACAATATCACCTCAGTCCTATATTTGAGCAACAGCTTCCTGATTGATCTCTCTGCTTCTAAGAATGGGCTTCCAAAAGTTCATGGAGAATGGAATGAAAAGATAATGGAATTGTTCCAGGACTTTTTGAAGCCCCTTCATTCTTCTCTCTGAGCCCCTTCTCCCCACCACTACCCAGCCCGAGTCATCTTATTAATACCTGTCACATCATCTCATTCATCTGCTTGAAGCCTTCCAATGTAAGTCACACTCATTACAATGGTGTGGCAGTTAAGGTCATGTGTCAACTTGACTGGGACAAGACTCTCAGTGGTTTGGCAGTTAAGATGTAGTAATTGCCCAAGATGAGATCTGCTATGAGCAGCCAGTCAATTGAAAGGAAGTTTTCTTGGGAGTGTGGCCTGTTTCCAATCTATTGGACACTTGCTTGCTCTCTGCTGGGTCTGGATCTTGCATCTGGCTCTTCTCTTGGACTTGAGTCAGTGGTCTGCTCTATTACCTAGTGATCCTGGGAGCTGTCAGCAGTCTTACCTTCTTACCTGCCAGAGCTGCCTGCCTGCCTGCTCTCTGATCTGCTGATCATCAGCCCCATTACTAAGAGTCAGAAACCTACAGCCTGACAGCTGACCCACAGATTTGGGACTCGCCCACCTCTAAAACTGTGAGTCATTTCCTTGACATAAACCACTCTTTACATAAACAAATGTAAGTTTCATGGATTTTGTTTCTCTAGAGAACCCAGACTAAGATAAAAGGTCTTCAAGTTTTACATGATTACACCAGGACTTTGCTGTCCTCACTTCCCGTTATCTTTGTCCTCATTGACTTTATTCTGGGCCCAAAGGCAAAGCCTCACACTGGCCAGGCACACTCCACCTCAAAGCCTATTGAACTGGCTGTTCCATTTGTCTCCAACACTTGTCCTCCAGATTCACACGACTCTTCCCTTACCTCCTTCAAGTTTTTATTTAAATACTTTTCAATGAGGCCTTCCTGTGTAGTTGCTCCCCACCCCCTTCCTCACTTAACACTTATTACCATCTATACTTGTTGTTGTGCCAAGGAGTCAGTTCCAGCTCAGAGCGACCTTGTGTAGAGTTTGCGAGGAGCACTTGGTGGGTCTGAACCACCAACCTTGCAGTTGAAATAGACCTTGAAGTCCAGTGCTTATCCCACATCACCACATTACCATCATCTATAACTACTCCTCACTTACCAACTATCTTGTTATCCAACATTTCACATTTATGAAAACAATAAAGAATTTATTCAACTACTCTGTGCATTCACGACTGTACATATGGGAATAATGAACACCAATGCTCAAGGCAAAATAACACTGGCTGAGATGGTTAAAGTTATGTATCAACTTGGCTGGACCATGATTCTCAGTGGTTTAGCAGTTATCTAAAGATGCAATTTGGGAGTTATCTAATAATGTAGCCATTCTCCATTTTGTGTTCTGAGGTGGCCATCAGTCATTTTCTCATAATGCCAGTTTTCACATAAAGGCCCACTCTTTGGAACCTAGCTATATTGATGTAATGTATTTTCCATTTCCTTGCTTATCTGCCTGCCCACCACTGAATGTGGGTAGGAATTTTTGTCAGTTGGGCATTCACTGTTGTATCTTCAAAGCCTAGAACAATGCTTAGCAATAATATTTGCATATTCAGATGGTGAAAGAATAAATAATCTATTAAAATCACATCTACACACGTGCTTGGTAAAGTAGAAGGTCAGAGAAAAAGAGAAAGGCCCCCAACGACAAGAGTTGACATGGTGACAGCAACAATGGGCTCACACATAATGACAATTGTCAAGATGGCTCAGGACCAAGCAGTGTTTCGTTCTGTTGTGCATAGAGTTGCTATCAGTTGGAACCGACTTGATGGCTCACAAAGACAACAAAAATTTTGGAAACAGTATTTTCTAAATCTTCCAAATGAAGAGTGCAATCAGGATTTGATTCTCTGCTAAAAATATAAAAACATAACACCTTCTTATTAATTTGCAAGAATAACTGAATGACATATGTTGTTGTTGTCAAGTGCCATCGTGTTGGTTCCGACTCATAGCAGCCCTGCAATAGGGTTTCTGAGGAGCAGCTTGTAAGCGCCAACCTTGCGGTTCAAGCTAACCTTATGATTGAGTGCTTCTCCTACAATGCTATAGCAGGACTCTGAATGGCATGTGGTGGTGGTGGTTATGTGCTGTGGAGTCAGTTCTGACTCATAGCGACCCTCTGTATACAGTTTCCGAGGCTGTAAATGTCTAAGGGAGCAGAAAGCCTCATCTTTCTCTTGTGGAATGGCTGGTAGTTTCGAACTGCTGACCTTGAGGTTAGCAGCCCAACTCATAACCACTATGCTACCAGAGCTCCTCCGAATGACCTATAAGCAGATAAAATTTATTGGCTGGTATTAACTAATAACCTTTAGATAACTGCTGGATGTGACTGAAAGATATATATCATGATTTAGTAAGTGCAGCCTTCTACTTTGATCAACATATCTTTATGAGTTATCTTTTCCAATGATTTACTTCTTATTAGTGGCATGTGAGAACTAAGTTTAAATGCTACGTCATAGAGCGGGACTTTCTCAGTGCGCTTGTCCTCTGGCCTGAAGGATTCCCTTTCACTCACTGGAGCATGAAAGAGTGGTGGTGTGACCTATGCTTCTTAGACCTTTGAAGCCAGCTCATAGTTCACTAAGTTTATCATTTTCAGTAATTGGGATGATGGTGCAGCGGGCAAGGCACAGGGCAGCTAAGCGCAAGGTTAGCAGTTCTAGTCCACCAGCTGTTCTGAGAGAGAAAGATGAGGCTGTGTGCTCCGGTCAAGATTTACAGTCTTGGAAACCTTCGAGATGTGTCAGAACCGACTCCGTGACAGTAGGTTTGGTTTGGGTTTGGAAAATTAAGGTGTCCTCATTTAAGTTCTTGTCCAACCATCAGGAAGGGGAGGTGTTAGAAACACCTCTCTAGGATTAATTTCCTCCTGGAAGTCATGATGCCCGTGACCTGGCACTTGAAAACAGATTGTAACAGAAACTACAGCTGAATTACACTGACATTTTCTGCTACTAGTTCTGACGAGGCAGAATGAGGTTTCTCCCTGGATGGCCTCAGCTTTGTAAGTAGATACAAAACAGTCACTTTGAGCAGTGGATTATCAGTCCATTCTCAGGAGCAATTGGAGAAGCAGTGACACCAGTCTTGGTGACTCTCAATGCAGAGCAGTGCCCGACCAGTGATACTGGATCAGTACTGGACAGCTAATCCTAAGGCTGATGGTTCAAACCCACTAGCAGCTCCTCAGAAACCTTCCACAGGGTCGCTATGAGTCAGAACTGACTCAACGGCTCTTAGCAACAAGCCTCTTCCTCTTCTAAGGCCCCCAACCTTACAGCACGGTGTGGTAGGAATATTCTGAACTTTGGGCCAGTTACTAGTTGCCCTCAAACTGACCCTGACTCACAGTGACACCATATGTGGCCCTGTATAGAATTTCTGAGGAGCAGCTGGTGGGTTTGAACTGCTGTGGTTAGCAGTCCACTACTTACCCTACAATGCCACACTGAGACTCCAAACAAGATAATGTTGTTAAGTGCTGTTGAGTCACTTCTGACTCATAGTGACCCTGTATAGCGTTTCCAAGAAGTTGGTGGTGGGTTTGAACTGCCAACTTTGTAATTAAATGTCCCGTGCTTATCCTACAGTGCCACACCATGAATTCTGTTCTGTAGAGTTGCTATCATTTGGAATTGACTAGAAGGCAGTGCGTTTTTTGTTTTGTTTTGGTTTTTAATGGACATAATAGGAGTTTAACTGTTAACCTAAGGACTAGCAGTTCTAAACCCAGCAGGGGTTCCATGGGAGAAAGATGTAGCCATCTGTTTCCATAGGGATTACAGCCTCGGAAGCTCTAGGAGATTGTCCTACTCCGTCCTATAGCACCACTGTAAATTGGAACCAATTAGATATCAGCAGATATGGATATAATACAGGTGCCAATCGGTGGCACAAATGGTGAAGTACTTGGCTACAAGCTAAAAGGGTGATTGTTCAAATACACCCAGAGGCACCTCAAAAGACAGGCCTGGCAACAGCATGAACATAACATGCCTTGCATTTTTCAAAATGTAAAATAATATACAAATGTATTAATAATTGTTTACATCATGCAGCTTTCTATTTAACTTTTCCTTTTCTCATTGTGAAAGCAATAAATAATAAGTCCAGAAGAAATACCAAGAAATTATATTTAAAAAGTATCCACAATCCTGATAAAATTATAATGATGTAGTCCTTTTTAGGTAATATCTTTAATGTCTGGTGGATGGAATATCAGAAACATCATGTCGTTGCTGTGAAGTGCCATCAAGTTGGTTCTGACTCATAGGGACTCTGTTTAGGGTTTCCAAGGCTCACCATGAGTGCCTATGAAACACACAGACTCCAGGGCACCATCCACACTCACTGAATCAGAGTTTCTGAGTATGGAGCCTTGTTGCTGTTGTGAGTTGCCTTCGAGTTAATTCCAATTCACATGTGTAGAGTAGAACTGTGCTCCGTAACATTTCCAAGACCTTGCAGAAGTACGAAGTCAGGTGGGTTTAAACCATTAACCAAGACCTTGCAGAAGTACGAAGTCTGTGTGGGTTTAAACCATTAACCTTTCAGTTTCCATCACCCAGAGATGCCTGCGTTGTATCCATAAAGCTATGACAAGAACATGGCAAATCTACATCGTCCTGTTCTCCTGAAGGTCTTTTCCCAACCATCTTTTAAAAAATAATTTATAGTTCATATGCAATTTTGTGCTCCCATTTTTCCTTTTTATACAACTATCATTTTATAATTAGCATTTTCCCTTATTACTATATTGTCTACACCATCAGTATTTAAGTGCTTATTTAACACTAGATGGAATGGGTGTTCTTAATTGACTTATCTCTTCATCTGTTGTTGGACATTCAACATCTTTACATTGTATGCCTTTTTATTAATAAAGCTGCAAACAAATAAGTATCAGTATTCCCCTGCCGCCCCCCCCATATTTTTAATTACTTCCCAAGGTTAATGTAATATAAATGAAAAAGCTAGGTTTAAAAGAATAAATATTTTTATGGTTTATGATATAAACTGCCTTAGAAACTATATTGATTTACATTTCCATCAACACACTAGCCTTAGCTGTCTCTGTTAGAACTCACTGCAAATTTAATCAGCAAAATATTAAATCTAATTTTGTTTTTTCTTCTTTGATTGTAAGGGAAATATTTTTCTGTACACATGATAATTAGTATTTCACTTTTTAATTAAGTATCTATTAACACTATTTGATACAGGAACTCCAATAGTTCATTATTGTTATGTGTTATCAAGTTGGTTTCCACTAATATCAGGGTCACCCATGGTAGACCGTTTTCAGCTGAGTTTCCAGATTAAGATAGACTAGGAAGGAGAGGCAAACTATTTCTTAATGTTTCTCCACTGAAAATCTTATGAATAGCAGTGATATAGTATACTGAATGTTAAAACACTCATTCATCTATGGCAAGAAATTTGGAAGACAACTACCTGACCCACTAACTAGAATAGATCAATATTTGTGCCCATTCCAAAGAGAGGCGACCCAACAGAACACCGAAATCATTGGACAATATCATTAATATTATATGCAAGTAAAATTTTGCTAAAGATACTTTTTAAATGCCCGCAACAGTACATTGACAGGGTTCAAGCCAGATTTAGATGAGGACATGGAACGAGGAATATCACTGCTGATATCAGATGGATCTTGACTGAAAGCAGAGAATACCAGAAAGATATTTACCTATGCTTTATTGACTATGCAAATAATTCGATTGTGTGGATTATGACAGGCTATAGACAACATTGCCGAAAATGTGTATACAGAACACTTAATTGTGCTCCTGAGGAACCTGTACAAAGACCAAGAGGCAGTCGGTCACACAGAACAAAGGGACACTAAATGGTTTAAAATCAGGAAAGGTGTACACCTGGATTGTATTCTTTCACCATACTTATTCAATCTGTATGGTGAGCACATAATCCAAGAAGCTGGATTATATAAAGAAGAATGCGGCATCACAATTGGAAGAAAACTCATTAACAACCTGTGATATGCTGCTGATACAACCTTGCTTGCTGAAAGTGAAGAGGACTTGAAATACTTACTTAGGAAGATCAAAGACTACAGCCTTCAGTACGGGTTGTACCTCAATATAAAGAAAACAAAATTCCTCACCACTTTACCAATAAATATAATCATGATAAATAGAGAAAAGATTGATGTTGTCAAAGACTTCATTTTGGTTGCATCCACTATCAACACACATGGAAGCAGAGTCAAGAAATCAAATGCTACACTTGATTTCATTGGGCAAATCTGCTGCACAACACCTCTTTACAGTGTTCAAGAGAGAAGAATTGAGTGTGAAGATTAAGGTGTGCTTAATTCAAGCCATGGTATTTTCAACACCTTCATATGCATGTGAAAGTTGGACACTGAGTAAGGAAGACCATAGAAGAATTGATTCATTTGAGTTATGGTGTTGGAGAAGAAAATTAAAAGTATAATAGACTGCTAAAAAAAAAAAAAAAAAAAATCTGTGTTGGAAGAAGTACAGTCAGAATGCTTCTTATAAGCCAGGATGACGAGACTTTGTCTTTCATACTTTGCACATATTATCAGGAGGGACCAGTTCCTAGAAAAGGATATCATGCTTGGTAAAATGGAGGGTGAGTGAAAAAGAGGAAGACCCCAACAAGAAGGACTGACATCAGCAATGGGCTCAAGCATAACAATGATTGTGAGGATGTCGCAGGATGGGGCAGTCTTTCATTCTGTTGTGTATAAAGTCACTATGAGTTGGAATTGACTCTATGGCACATAACAACAACTATGATAGCAACAGATGGAAACACTGACAAGTCCTGTGTTATCCTCACAGTTGTTATGTCTGAGCCCATTGTTACACCATTGTATCAATCCATTTCTTTAAGGGCCTTTTGTTGTTGTTGTTGACCCTTTACTTTCCCCAAACATGATGTCTTTTCTAGGAACTGGTCCCTCCTGATAGCATGTTGAATGCATGTGAGATAAAGTCTCAACATCCATGCTTCCAATTAGTATTCTGGCCATAGTTCTTCAAGGACAAATTTGTTTGTTGTTCTGGCAGTCTATGGTATATTCAATATTTTTCACTAACACTATAATTAAAATGCATTCATTCTTCTCCGGTATTCCTTATTCACTGTCCAACAGTCACATGGTTGTTGTTGATGTTGTTAAGTGCCATGGAGTCGGTACCAACTCATAGCGACTCTATGAACAACAAAATGAAACACTGCCTGGTCCTAGGCCAACCTCACTATCATTGCTACATTTAAGCCCATTGATACTGCCACTGTGTTGATCCATTCAATTGGGGGTC
>NW_006408633.1:5093579-5108233 GCF_000296735.1 Chrysochloris asiatica
GCACCTTAATCCTCAAACTGACATCTTTGCTCTTGAAAACTTGAAAGAGATCTTGTGCAGCAGATTTGCCTAATGCAATAAGTCATTTGATTTCTTGACTGCTGCTTCTATGAGTGATGAGTGTTGATGGTTGTTCCGAGAAAAATGACGTCTTTGACAACTTCAATCTTTTCTCAATTTATATGGATGTTATTTATTAGTCTAGTAGTGAGGATTTTTGTTTTCTTTACATTGAGGTCCAACCCATATTAAAAGCTGTGGTCTTTGATCTTCATCAGTATTTCAAATCCTCTTTGCTTTTACAAGCAAGGTTGTATCATCTGCATATCGCAGGTTGTTAATGAGTCTTCTTCCGATCCTCATGCCATGTTATTCTTCATATAATCCAGCTTCTCGGATTATTTATTCAGCATACAGATTGAAGAAGTATGGTGAAAGAATACAATCTTGGCACATACCTTTCCTAATTTTAAACCATTTGGTGCCCCCTTGTTCTATTCAAACAACTGTTTCTTGGTCTGTATACAGGTTCCTCATGTGCACAATTAAGTGTCCCGGATTATTCATTCTTCGCAATGCTGTCCATAGCTTGACATGATCCACATAATCAAAAGCCTTTGCATAGTCAATAAAGCACAAGTAAACATCTTTCTGGTATTCTGTGCTTTCAAACAAGATCCATCTGATGTTGACAATGATATCTCTTGTCCCATGTCCTCTACTTTCACATGGACAATACCATAACACCCTGTCTTTTTAATGAACAGCTGTGACATATGTAGTCATGTAGTCATACCACAGTCAAGGTATAAATTATTTTCAGCTCTCTAACAAGTTCCCATCAGCCCCTTTACCGCCTATTCCTTTCTCCTGTTCCCTACCCCTGGAAACTACTGATCTCATTTCTGCTTCTATCGTTTTGCCCTTTCCCGAATATTATACAAGTGCAGCCTTTTGAGTCTGGCTTTTTACACTTAGCATATTGTATTTTCCACATATAATGCACCTTGTAATATAATATGCAAGGGGTTGCATGGTTTGTAAAACTATGTAATGTAAATGTTGTTTGTGTAAAACTATGGTATTGCTTTTGAGATTTACCTATGTTGTTTCATGTATAAATAATTCATTCCTTTTTATTTTTGAGTATATGTAATTTTATTTTAAAGTTTTTATTGTGAATTGAGTGATAGTTTACATGGGAGAAAATAGTTTTTACACTCATTGTTTCATTGCAATAATTACAATCTCCTCCGTGCATCATCATTCAACAGCAATTTGCTTCCATTCCATTTTCTTTCTTTCTTTTTTTTTTGTGGGGGGTGTACACAAAAACACTCAGGAATATATAATAATTTAAACAATCACAGGGCACATTCTACAAGTCTGCCTACTGGCCGCCAGCACTCAGTTTTTCTCTTTTCATGAATCTAGAGTCCTCAGCTGCTCTCTTCCCCATGTCTTCACCTCTGGTGTCACTGCATCTCTGGATACAGTCCCACATTCTGCTTGTGCTCGTCTCCCTTGATGATCCTAGGGTCCTCTGTTCCTGGACTGTAAGACTAACTACTCCCCCGCATTTGTTATAAAAATTCTACCTTTACAGTTGTAAAAGTCGCAATTAGTCATGATAACCATTACTCATTATTGAATCATAAGAATCTTATCTCCATCTCTTTTCACCAGACCCATCTACACAATATGAAAACTATTCAGTGGGGATTCTTTCTCCCCCCACCAATACTCTTAAACTAAACTCCCTCTTGAAACCTTGTAAGCCAATCACTTCGTGCCTTTATCGCCCCCTCATTTTTGGTAGCCAGTGTCTAAGTTGTCTGTCCCTATCTATCCTGTGTACAGTGGGGATAGCATTGACACTTGATGTGACGACTCCTTCCCTCTCAGTTGGTATTTTGAGCTACTACATCCATAAGTATATGTCAAGTTCATCAAATTGTAGCAATTTACCCTTGTTTCCTTGATCAAAAATTGGTTTTTTATCTTCCTCTAGTCGAGTTCTGATCATCAAGCCATCAAGGCTAGGTCAAATGAGTACTGTCTGCAAGTTTGGGTGTTCTTGTGCATCTCCCCTCACTTCATATTAGCTAGATGCTTCACTCTCAGCTCTAGCCTTCTGTGGCTATGCCCTTGTCTATGGGTTCAGGAGTACTGAGGTCTCACCTGAGTGTATGTATTTTGGGGAGTCCTGGAAAGTAGCCTCTTTACCTCCTTAGTGTGAATATCGTACACTCTCTATTTTCACAGAAGCTCCATATAAGATTCAGAGAATGCCCGTGTGATTATCTCCTTATACAAACATTTCATTACAATAAGCAAAGAAGTTTTATAATTCATTAAATCTAAAAATCAGAAAGATACAGTGGATTTGTAACTTACTGGGTATAAACTGGCAGTGTCTCTGAATTAGATAGATCCTTTTTATTCCCAAATGTGTTTAAAAAAAAAAAAAGGAAAGATTTTAAGTTAGAAAATTTACCACAAATGTTAAAACAGCTTTATAAGGATGAAATCCAGCAAACAAAAAAAGAAACTAGGCAAAAATTGCTGGCTTATTAACATAATGGGGCTCCTGTCTGAGCAGAGGAGAAATTGATTTATTTACGTAAATCTTTTGGGACTGTTAAATAGCAGGCATTAATTTAACATTACAGGAAATGACATGGAGCTGAGTGATTCAAAACACTTTACATAACTGTCTCATTAATCTTCACAACATCTTGCTATTCAAGGGAAATATTATTTATCAATACTTATAGCTTTAAAAAGGAACTCTGGTAGCGTAATGGTTATGAGTTGGCTGGTAACCTCAAAGCCAGCTGTTTGAAGCTATCAGCAGTTCCACAGGAAAAAGATGAGGGTTTCTGCTTCCCTAAAAATTTATCACCTCGGAAACCCTATGCAGGGTCGCTATGAGTTGGAACCAACTCCATGGCACACCACCACCACCATAGCTTTAAAATTAAGTCATTCACAAAGGTTAAATTCTTACTCAAAATCAAAACTGTCTTTTTTCTCACCTTAGCTTCTTGACTGCAGACTCATTTTATTTATTGATAGTCCTGTCTCTACCTGGCACAGAGAAAACAGTCCATGTCAGATTAGTTGGATGAGTCAGCATAAAATGGAGACTAAGAATATATGCCCTACAAGACTCTAGACTCATGGAGGGAGAGAGGCTGTGTGCTGGTGGCCAGGGGACACGCTTGTATGCCCTTTGGGTGATTGAATGATTACATATTTCTGAGTGTTTTCGTGTACAACCCCCTCCCCCCCAAAACAAACACACAAAAAACAGAGGGACTAGAAGCAAATACTGTTGAATGATGATGCACGGATGGGGATTATAATCATTGCAATGAAATGAAATATGATAGGATGAGTGTAAAGCTGATGTTTTCCCATGTAAACTGTCACTCAATTCTCAACAACAACAGAAAAAAAAAAAGAAGAAGAATATATGCCCTACAAAGATGATGATACGGAGAGATACAGTAACTGAGGATGTAGACTCAAGGAAAGAGAAAGGCTGTGTGCTGGTGGCCAGGAGACAGGCTTACAGAATGTGCCCTTGGGTTGTTTAAATGATTATATATTCCTGAGTGTTTTTGTGTACATCAAAAAACAAAAACAAAATAACCCAGAGGGAATAGAAGCAAATATTGTTGAATGATGATGCATGGAGGGGATTATAATCATTGCAATGATATGTAATATGTAATAAGATGAGTACAAAACTGATGTTCTACTATGTAAACTATCACTCAATGCACAACAAAATTAAAAAAAAAAAAAAAAAAGATCATGGCTTGGGACAGGGGAACCTGAGTCATTAAAGTGACATTTTGCTTTTTATAATTTTAAAGATTTTTTTTTTTTTTGCAGTAGCAGATTTACCCACCGCAAAGTGCCATTTGATTTCTCGACTGTTGCTTCCATGGATGGATGTTAACTGTTGATCCAATTTGAATTAAATTGTTTGCAACTTTAAAAAAAAAGAATATATATCCTAGAGTAGGAAACAGCACAAGGAGCTCTGGTAGCGTAGTGGTTACGAGTCGGACTGCCAACCTCAAGGTCAGCAGTTTAAAACTACCAGGGGTTCTGTGGGAGAAAGATGAGGCGTTCTGTTCCCATAAAGATTTATAGCCTCGGAAACCCTGTGAAGGGTAACTATGAATCATAACCAATTCTACAGTACTTTTCAACAACAGGGATGAGCGCACAAGTCAGACCTGGCCACAGTCTGTTTTTGCAAATCGTTTTACTGGAAGACAGCCACGCATGCGCTGGTCTCATCTACGGTTACTTTCAGAGTCCCTGGATGGTGAGAACAGCTCAGTGCTCAGCTAGAAATGGAAAGGCTGGCAGTTAGAACCCCCCAGAAGTACCTTGGAAGAAAAACCTGGCAATCTAAAACTCTGGAGGGTCACGGCCATAAAAACCCTACAGACGCCAGGCCTACTTGGCAGCATATGATGTCACCATGCCTCAGAATTGACCACTACACCAGTAAAGTTGAGTCAAGGACCATCTGCTCTCAAATCCTAAAGTATTTACTATCGGGCTCTTTACAGAAAAAGTCGTCTGCAGATCTCTGCCTCTGAGTCAGTGTCCAAGTTCAATTCCTAGTTCTCCCACTTACTTTGTGATGCTGTTTGATTATTCTATGCCATTGTGTTTTTTCATCTGTAAAGTAAGAACTATAATAATAGCCACCTCAGAGGCAAAGGAGCTCTGGTAGCGTAGTGGTTACGAATCGGGCTGCGAACCTTAAAGTCTGAAGTGTGAAACTACCAGCTGTTCCGCGGGAGAAAGATGAGGCTTTCTGCTCCCGTAAAGATTTACAGCCTCAGAAACCCTGTGCAGGGTCGCTATGGGTCGGAACTGACTTGACGGCACTTAACAACAACAGAGGCATTAGAATTCAATCCCCTACCAAGACCAACACATTAAATGGAACATTAGTTGATTAAGCAGCCCTGGTGGTGCAGTAGGTTAAGCATTTGGGCTGCTAGCTTCAGTTCAAACCCACCAGCTCCCTAGCAAAAGAAAGATAGAGTTGCCTGCTCCTATAAAGAATTACAGTCTCGGAAACCCAAAGGAGCAATTCTACTCTGTCACAAAAGAGTCAGAATCAACTCAACGACAGTCACTTTGGGTTGGTTGATTATTTATAGAATACACACAGTTAACCAGATTTTAAATTCCTTGATAGATAGGGTCTTGAAACTCTCAGCTTTGCTGTCCCTACTGTAAAAGCATAGTGTTTCAGACACAGCAAAACCAAATCAGTTGCCATGAAGTCAATTCTGACTCATAGAGACCTTATAAGACAAACCCCGTAAGGTTTCCAAGGCTGTAATCTTTATAGAAACAGACTGCCATATCTTTCTTCTGCAGAGCAGTTGGTAGATTTGAACCCTCAACCTTCTGGTTTAGCAGCTGAGAACTTAACCTCTGCACCATCAGGGCTCCAGCCCTAGACATTGTTGTTTGTTACTAAGTACTGTTGAATCAGTTCCGACTCAAAGCGATCCTGTATAGGGTTTCTGAGGAGCAGCTGGTGGGATTGAACTGCTGACTTTTAGCTTAGCAGTCCAGTGCTGATCCTACAGTGCCACACAAGGACCCTGCCTCAGACCTAGCAGCCTTCAATAATCATGTCTTAAATATGAAGTAAAAGTTGCTATTAGGTGAACTCTTTTTGTTGTCATTAAATGCTATCGAGCCGGTTCTGACCCATAGCAACCCTGTATAGGGTTTCCGAGGAGTGACTGGTGAGCTTAAACCACTGGCCTTCTGGTTCAAAAGACTTTGCAGTCTGGCACATTAACCCACAGTGCCACACCAGGACTCCAGGTGAGTCATTTATCTATCTAAGTACTAGTTTTGATGTTTTACTTACTTATTCACAGGAACAAGAAGAATTGTGAGGAATTTGAATCATCCAATTTACATATATTAATTTAAAAATAAAATAAAACCTACCTTCTTTGTTGAGCATGGTGGCAGGATAAGCACTGAACTGTAGGATAAGCACTAGAGTACTAGCAACAAGGTCGGCGGTTCAAACCCACAAGCTGCTCCAAGGGAGAAAGATGAGGCTTTCTGCTCCCACAAAGATTTACAGTTTTGAAAACCCTGTACTGGGTCACTATGAGTCGGAACAACTTGACAGCACTTTACAATCGATTCTACAGTAGTTTTACAAAATTGTGTTGCTTAACAAAGTAGTTACTTATATTATCACCAATCCTGATTGGGCTGTGGTTAATATCAGCTAAAATACAGGAGCAGAAGGGTGTCAAAATGCAAATTAGGTATCAATAGTTTTAAGAGGAAGCGATGTTATTTCCCAGAAATGTAAGCAGTTTGGTGGGCATATTTAATAAAATCATTCTTGAGCCTCAAATTACATCAATCTGTGTTGCTCTTTATTTTCTCATCCCTAAATGCCAGGAAAAAATAGAAAGATTTGATGTTACCACAGTTCCTCCTAATTTTCCAGGATGCCTAAACATGCAAATTTATGCAAAATCAAAATGCTATTTTAGTCCTTCCTGATAAAATCACTTTCTTTAAGTGATCTTCCTATAAAAACAAACATCTCAGCCTGACTTATTCCTGCAAATGCATACACTAAGAGCTAGTTATTATGGTTACCACAAATAATGAACATTTTTTACCTAATTGTTTTATTGTTGGTTGTTGTTGTTAAGTTCCATCAAGTCGGTTCCAATCCATAGCAACCCTGATTAGTGAGTGGGTGTTTAAAGAAACGATAGGTCCTATTTAGCATGTTCTGTTGTTTCATCCAGAAACCTAGATAAGGCCTTCAGACTTTTTCTTCCTCTACATCTTCTTTTGTCCTATGCTATTGAACAGTTTCACCCTGATCCAACTGAGGAACTGCAAGCGTTTCTAAAAGTAAAAGGAAAGGGGCACTGAGGGAGACACACTAAGAACTTACTATGTAACTGGCACGTGGATACACAGCAAAGCATTCCATTTATAGAACCTGGAGAAGGCACTGGCACTATGGGCTAGCTGTTGGGCTGCTAACCGCAAAGTTATTGATTAAAATCACCAGTCACTCTGAGGAAGAAAAAATGAGGCTGTCAGCTCCTATAAAGATTTATAGTCTGGGAAAGCCTACATACAGTCGCTGTGAGTCAGAATTGACTGGATGGCAGTGGACAAGGGAAGGAAGGTCAGGGGAAGCCAAATGGTATAATTTAACTGATTCATAAATTGAGGTTCAACTGCTTCCTATGCCATGAGACCAGAAGAACTGGATGATACCCGGCTACCATTCATTACTAAACACTTTGATCAAAGATTCTCTAGAAGAATCCTGATCAAAAGGAAATGTAGAACAGAATTTCAAATGCCAATGGAACCCAGGCTTTCTGAATCCACGAAGGCTAGATTGTTGTTGTTAAGTGCTGTTGAATCAGTCCTGGGTTTCTGAGGCTTTAAAACTTCACAGGAGCAGAAAGTCTCATCTTTCTCCCAAGGGGCAGCTAGCAGGCTTGAAACACGGGCCTTGTGGTTTGCAGTCCAGGGCTCGTTGTATGGAGCCACTGTGTTTCCACAGAGGCTGGGTTGTTTTGTTGTTGTTGTTAAGTGCCATCGAGTCAGTTCCGACCCATAGTAACCCTGTATAGGGTTTCCAAGGAGCGGCTGGTGAGCTTGAACCGTCATCCTACCAGATGAAACCAACTTTGCAATCCAGCACATTGACCCACGGAGGCTGGATAAACCCCTTAAAACTAATGCCCTGAGATAATCTCTAAACCTTACACCAAAAAGATCTCTCTGAAGTCTTGTTAAAACCAAACAATGTTGTTGTTGTTAAGTGCCTTCACGTAGGTTCTGACTCATACAGACCCTGTATAGAGTTTCTGAGAAGCGGCTGGTAGGTTTGCACCACCAACCTTTCAGTTCAAATCAACCTTACGGTCTAGTGTTTATCCTACAGTGCCACACCAGGACTCCAAACAATAGTTTTGCTTACTAGTAAAAATATCTGATTTGATCATAGTGGCAACAGCAACTCAGAAGATTAGATAAGAACCTTAGGGGGCAGTGAGTTTAATGGGAAAGGAGTATTCAGAAAAGAATGGTGAAAATGTATTCAAGGCCACTGAGCTGTCCATGTAGAAATGGCTTAGTTGGTATATGTTTTGTTGTATTCATTCTCAATGACATGAAATTTGAAGAAAAAAAAAAGAAACTGAGGCTCATAAGGCTTTAACAATTTATCCAAGGTCACCAGGTAAATTCAGAGTTCAAGCCTGGATTTAGTGTATCCTCTCTTTTTATTTGGTGCCCTTATTGATGAACTGTCTTTCGTAGAAGTGCAATGAGGGTCTAATCATATTCATATGAACTTTCTTATTGACTTGTCTTAAAAAGCAGGTAGTAAAACTCATATGAAAACGTTCTCTCCTCAAAAGACGTTGTTGGGTGGTTCTCCAAGTGATAGAATAGAACTGCCCCATAGGCATTCCCAGGGTGTAATCTTCACAGGAACAAAGTGCCAAGTCTTTCTTCTATGGAACCACTGATGAGCTGGGACCACCAACCTTTTGGTTAGCAGCCAAGAGCTTAACCATTTAGCTACAGGGTGCCTTCTCAAAAGACAGGAAGGTTACTAAGTCAAACTATTGGAGTGACTTAACTGTGACTATTCTTGAATAACTTCTGTTACTAGAATTTCTCAAATACATATGTTTTGCTTTTTGTTGTTGTTTTGTTTGTTTGTTTGTTTGTTTTGGTAAAAGGCAGAATATGAATTAAAGTTATTGTTAATAGTTTCAAACAACTTCAATATTTTAAAGATCAGGCCAGAATTCTAGGTACTACCTAGAAAGTGTCCTTCATATTGTGGTGGTCAGAAATTGTGGTGGTATTGGCAATGATGAAGACAGCATTTGGACAGTGCAAATAAGTTTGGAAGTATTTTGTATAATTTTCCTAAACAGACACTCTCCCAAGAAAGAGGTAAAAGTATACTAGAGATACGGTAGTAAGTACAAGATATTTTTCTACCTTATGAATACCAAAGACAATTATTCTTGTTTTTCATGAAAATTTTATAACAGGCCTTTAAAAGTGGTACTTCCTCAAAGGAAGTAACCTATCACAAACCTACAAAGAAATACATAACAAACATATAACACACAGCCACTTCTATATACAGGAAGTAGAAAGTGTTCCACAGAGAAAATGATTTTGGGCTGGGTGTGAAAAAAGTGAAGCTTTTGACAGATAGGGAAACAAGAGAAAAGAAGAGAAAAAGAACATTTGAATTGGCTGCGAAAGACTTCTTTTAAAGTTTTAAAAAGCAAAGATCTCACTTTAAGGACTAAAGTGCACCTTTTCAATCATCTCATACATGTGAAAGTTGGATAGTGAAAAAGGAAGATAGAAGAAATGATGCCTTCAAATTTTGGGTGTTGGCAAAGAATACTGAATATACTAGGGGCTGCCAGGAGAATGAAAAACTCAATCTTAGAGGAAATACAACCAGGATGCTCCTTAAGAGTGAGATGAAGAGATTCTGGCTCACTTATTTGGATATGTCATCAGGTAGGATCATGTTTGGTAATAATCACCAACACAAAGGGAACCCTCAGTGAGACAGGCTGACACAACATCTGCAACACTGGCTCAAATATATCAAAGATGATGAGGACAGAACAGAACTGAGCAATGTTTCTATCTGTTTTATTAATATATGTAAGGTCGCTATGAGTCAGACCCAACTCGATGGCAATTAACAACAACAACAAAAGGCTCAGGGGAGCAAACCTATACTTCTGTGGCGTTCACAAAACAATACCAAAAAATAAGATGCACTCTAAGGTCTGTTCTGAAATAACTCTCGACCTTGATTCATCATGCAAACTCAGAACTCAGGCTGATGCTTTAAGAGCTGATTGCTGGCATCACCTGGATGGATGATGGCTTGCTGTCACCTTATGATACAAATTCTCCTCTCTCCACCTTGACATATCATCTCACAAGTGACAGCTAACCATAAAGAGAGGGCATTATTTCCCCTGAAGCAAATTACCAAGCTGACAATTTGTAAGTCTTAGGCAGAGAATTATCCTATTTGACAAAATACTCATAAAATAGTTGCCAATTCCCTGAAATTATTATAACTCCTCAAAAATGTCCATTTCTGTGATTAATGGGCAGACCACAAATGAGTTCTACCTTTACCTAAGAAGGCTAGAACTTACTGGATAATTTTTATTCTTTCCTTTGAGGGAGACACAAAATATATTTATTTGCAAGATTTTTGTATGGGCCAAGACACACCCAAGCAAAAGCACTATTTAAGCAGACAGAAAGAACACGTACCAGACGACTCATTTTCAGAAAGCTACACCTACGCAATCCAAACATCTTAAAGAAAAACAGAGCATTTGTTATGTTTACGTGATCTGAGGAGAAGAAATTCTTCTGTCAGCAAACAAATTCATGGCTTTTATAAGGAGTCCTGGTAGCATAGTGGGTTACCCATTGGGCAGTTCAAATCCCCAAGCAGCCCCACATAAGATGAGGCTTTCTGCTTCTGTAAAGATTTACAACCTCAGAAATCCTATACAAGGTTGCTAAGAGTGAGAACAGACTTGGAGGCATAGTTGTTTTACGATTGTAAGGATATGTTTATTTATACATTGTTGCTAAGTGTCCTTGAGTTGGGTCCAACTCAAAGCCACCCAGTATAGGATTTCCAAGGAGTCTGAACCACTGACCTTGTAGTCCACAGCTTATCTTATATATATGGAGTCCTGGTGTGTCATTGTAGGATAAGTACCGGACTGAAACGTTGGTTTGAACCACAAGGTTGGTGGTGCAATGTTAAGTGCTCAGGTGTTAACCAAAGGTTGATGGTTCAAACCCACCAGCCACTCTGAGGATGAAACATGTAGCAGTCTGCTTCCATAAAGAGTAAAGTCTAGGAAACGCTAGGGGGTAATTCTATCCTGTCCAATAAGGTCTCTATGAGTCATAATTAACTCAGTGGCAATGGGTAGCATCCATTGATAAAAAACAAAACAAAACACAGAACGAAGCACTAAAACACAACTCAGAAGAAATTAAGGCAATTTTTTCTACTGGTTAAGATGATTTTCCCTAGCAGTATTATCTCCCAGAAACAGGCTGATTGCTAGGACTTAGGAGCTCAAAAAAGGACTTAGAATGAGGAATATTTCCTCCAGTGAATCCTCTAGAGACTATTAATTAATTAATAGTTTCAGAGGTTTCTTGAGCTTCTCATAGATACTAGGAATCAAGTTAGGGACTCAAAGATAGAGGCAGACATAGTCTCAAATGGTTCAATAAACTCAGATTTTCAAAGATATTATTTGTCAGGACTGAAACCCCAAGAATTTTTACTGTGTGTCTTCATGGAAAAGAGGAAAAGCTGATGCAAAGAACAATACTGACAATGTTTCCCAAGAGGCATTTATTACCTGATTTCACATACTGTGTTTTTTAAAAATATTTTTCCTCCACCAGTCTTATCATATTAAATCATTTGTTTAACAAATGTCTAAAAAGTACCTATCATTCTCTAGCATTATTCTCAGCACTGGAGTTCCAGCCATGAAAAACACAAATAAATTCCCCTGTCATTATGGAAAGCATCTGTTCTAGTCTGCTATCATAGAAATATGTGCTAGGCACAGTCCTAAACAAAGTACATACACTAATCCATTTAATTCTTACTATGATTTACAGAAGAGTCCCGGTGTGGCACTGTGGATTAATGCACTGGACTGCAAGGTCGGTTTGAACTGAAAGGTCAGTGATTTAAGCTCACCGGTGCCTCTTTAGAAACCCTATATAGGATCATTATGAGTCAGAACCAACTTGACGGCACTTAACAACAGCAAAATTACTTACAGTACTATTATTATTTCCATTTTACAGACTGGAAAACTGAGGCAGAAGAAGGCTAAATAACTTGCCCAAAGTTAAAAGACCAGTAAGTGGCAGAGAAAAGATTTAAATTCAGGCAGTCTGACCCCAGATCCCATGATCCTAAACTTGGCCGTGGCTATTCCTAAAAGTAGGTACTCAGGAAATATCTACTGAATGAATACACAGAGGTGAGGAAGTGAAAATGGTTGCAGAAGAAGTTGAAAAGGGTGTGTGTGTAAATACTAATCAAATTCTGACATTTCTGTAGGATTGTATCGCCACAAAGTAGTTTCAAATGAAACATTACTGAAGCTTCATTATCACTTTGTGAGGGATGTACAGGGGCTTCAAAAAGTTCATGAAAACATGGAATTGAAAAATAATGGCTTTTTTCCATGAACTTTTTGAAGCCCCTTTGTATTTTCTGTTCCTCACTATTCAGGAAGAAAACTGAGCTCAGAGCCACATTGTTCACAAGTGGTAAAGTAAGCTCTCTGGGTTCTTTCTAATGCGCTTCAGAGGAAGGATGAGATGCCAAGTAAAGGTTCTCTGAGGAAGAGGCATTAAATTGTGTCTTTAAATCAATGAGTAAGATTTTAAAGTCAAAACATTTCCAGAAGACTAAGGAAACCAAGAAAACCAGGGTGTTAGGCAAATAGTATTAACTCAATAAATATTTGTAACCAAAACACATTTACTTCCATAAGTGCAGAAACCAGACTGTTGATATGAAAGGTAAATTTGTGGGTTCTGGGGCAGGATGGTGGAGTAGGCAGATGCACTTAGCAGACCCTCTGCTGCAAAGACATTGGAAAGTGAGTGAAACAGAGACAGCGGGTGATCCTGGAACCCTGAGCACCAGAGGACAGAAGGGAGAAGTGGACTGAGTGCTGAGTGGAAGAGGAAGCCGAAAGGGAGCAACAAGAGAGAAGAAAAACAGGCGGACTGTAGGCCGGAGTGGAGCAGCACAACCATCTTGAGCTTTTGCAAGCATGTGTCACAATATAGTGGCCTCGTGAGCACAGGATGAAGTTGGAGGCTGGCAGCAAAGTGGTGAGCTTCTCTCTTGTTTCCATGTCCTTCTGAATACTGGGGGCATGGCCAGTGCCTATCCTCACTAACCCAGCAGTCAGGGACATCCCCTCCTGCTCAGCCTCTACTCTGCCTAGACCTGGGTGCCAGGCATAGCACCCCTGCTTCTGGACACATGTGAAACCCTCCTGAATTACACTACACAGTCAACAGAGAACTTCATTCACACTCCCAGTCTCTATCATATCCACCGGGAGATAAATGCTAAGTGCCTGAGAACACACCAATATGTAATCATCAATTAAATATAAATATGATACCACAAATAGAGATATAATGTCTTGGGGAAAATAGACAATTTCTGCTTACACAAAGAAATAAGACAGAGTACCTCAAACAAGTGAACAAAATTCAGAGTCAGAAAATATAACACCAGAAATGGTATCAGGACTATCTGGTAAGGAATTTCAAAGAATGCTAATTAGGCAAGTTCAGTGAGAGAATGATCGAGAAAACTACAGGTGAAATTGAGGAAAACAGACAAAATGAAAGAAACTTTAAGTAAACAAACTGCCAAAATAAATGAAAAATGGGAACCAGACAAAAATAGCAAGTGTTGTTGTTGTTAGGTGCCATTGAGTCAGTACTGATCCATAGTGACCTTATGCACAGCAGAACGAAACACTGCCCAATCCTGCAATTAGAAAATAGCAATTAGAAAGTCAGAAAATCAATACTAAGACTTCAGAAATAGATAATACACTGACGGGGCAAAGAAGGAGAATTGAATCAATGGAAGATCGAATTACTGAGCTTGAAGAATAATCTCTCACTATTTATCTGCTAAAGGAACAGTCAGAAAAAAAGATGAAAAAAGTCTGTAAAAAGATTTATGTGGGATTAACTTAAGTGTGATTAGAATTCCAGAACAGGAAGAGACAAAAAACACAAATATACACAAGTGCACACACACATCCAAAGATAGACATATAATGTCCAAGAGTTTTTGGAAGGAAACCTTCCTAAATCATGAAAAACAAGAAAATAGCCATTCAAGAAGGTGAACAAACTCCATACAAGATAGACACCAGTGGAAAAACACCAAGACATATTATAATCAAGCATTTCAAAACCAAAGACAAGGAAACATTCCTGAGAGAAGCTCAGTAAAAGCAAAAAGTTACCTACAAAGGAGAACTGATAAGACTAAGCTCTGATTTCTCAGCAGAAACCATGTAAGGCAAGAAAGCAATGGGATGATATATATAAAACTCAGAAAGAGAAAAATAGCCAACCAAGAATCATACATTCAGCAAAACTGTCCCCTAAATACGACGACAAAATTAGATCATTTTCTGATAAACAGAAATGGAAAGAATTTGTAAAAACCAGACCAACACTACAAAAAATACTAACAGAAATTTTTTGACAGAAAACCAACAAAAGTAGACAACAATCTGAAACTAATATACATGACAATATCACCTAAACTCAACCCAGATATACAAGTATGCAAAGTAAAACAGATCTATAAGACTGAAAATACAGAAGCAGAGATATATGTGCAAAAAATTAATAAAAAACAAAAACCATAAAGTAAAAAGAGGGCATAACATAGTTATAGAATTTTCAAATGAAGAGGAAATCAAATTGAT
>NW_006408633.1:5121982-5123015 GCF_000296735.1 Chrysochloris asiatica
AAAAAAAAAAAAAAATCACTTAAACTAGAAAACAATTATGCTGAATCCAATGTACAAAGATTTACATGTATTTGGCAGCAAGAATGGATACAAGTACACTACAGCAATCCCAATAGGGCAAAGAGCTTAAGATAACATCCTACCAACTCTCTCCAGTTGAAGGAATTAGGATAGCCATAAAAGTCCAAACTAGCTATTAAAATCTGGCTTATAGTAGACACCAATCTACTGAAACAATATCACTATACTACTCTACTTTGAATGGAGTCCTGGTGTGGCACTGTGGGTCAATGCGTCAGACTGCAAAGCTGTTTCAGCCGCAAAGTCAGCAGTTTTCAGAAACCCTTTACAGAGTTGCTTTGGGTCGGAACCAACTCAATGGCCCTTCACAACAACTACAACATACACTGAGCAAATAAATCAAAGCTTTGTACTTATGCGATGTCTTTCCCCATAAATCACCCTGTTGTTTTTATTTGTCCAAATATGATCCTTCCAATTCCCATTTTTCAGGAGTAAACTTATTTCTGAATTTACAGATAAAACAAATATAGAACGTTTGAAAAGAACCTTAGAAATCAAAGACCAAACAGAAATCAAAACAAATTTTTTTTTTCCCAATTTGAAACATGTACCAGCCTTAAACTGTGGGAACTGAGAAGTTTGAAAATGTTATCATTTCTCTTGAGATATGAGAGGAATCATAGCAATAGGTCTCATCTCTTGATTTCTCTGGTTAGTCATGTGATGGCAAAGAAAACAGACTCGACATCATTTAATAACATTGGCAGGGGGACGTGGAAGGGAGATGGCAGTAGTATTACTAAAAAAAAAAGAGAGACAAATTACTCATTGCTTTATTCTTGCCATGAAAATAAACATTTAAGAACACTTTTTTAAAATCTAAGCATAAAAACATTACTAGAACTGAAATAGGATATTTAACTGATGAACCTGATCAATTCAGCAAAAGATACAAAAAAATAATAAAAGGAACAACATGGAAACATCAAAGATACTAGGCATAAAAACA
>NW_006408633.1:5123560-5131167 GCF_000296735.1 Chrysochloris asiatica
AAGAACGGAATAAAAAATTCAAAGGGCAGCTTGAGTAGAAAAAGTCAGGTATTATAATGAAATGTGCAAAGAGCTGGAGTTATAAAATCAAAAGTGAAAAACATTCTTAGCATTTCTCAAGCTAAATAACCTGAAGAATAATTCAAGCCTCTATTTATAATATTAAAAGATTCTACACACAAAATATTAAATGATGCAAGAAGTATCAAGAAAAGATGAAAGGAATAAAAAAATTCTCTGTATCAAAAAGAAATGGTTGATGTTCAATCATTTCAAGAGGTACCATACGATGAAGAATCAATGGAATAAATCCAAATTGCACGGAAGGCACTAGTGAAGAGTAAGATACAAGATTTGATGGAATATGAATAAAAATTTTTCAACAAACTGATGAAACACTGGAGGTACTCACTCATCTATGCCAAGAAGTTGGGAAGGCAGCAACCTGGCCAATTGATTTGGAAAAGATCCATATTTATGCCCAATCTAATGAGAAGTGACCCCACAGAATGCGAAGATCATTGAACAATACCACTAATACCATATGCAAGGAACATTTTGCTGAGATAATTGAAAAACTGTTGCAATAGAGAACTGACAGAAATTCAAGCTGATTCAGAAGATGACACGGCACTAGGAATAGCATTGCTGACATCAGATGGATCTTGACAAAAGCAGAGAATATCAGAAATATGTTTATCTGTGCTTTATTGACTATGCAAAGGCTTTCAACTGTGTAGATCATGACAAACTATGGACAACATTGCAAAGAACGGGTATTCCAGAACACTTAACTGTGTTCATGGGGAATCGGTACATAAACCAAAAGGCAATTTTTAGAATACAACACGGGATATTGGATGGTTGAAAATCAGGGGAGGTGTGCACCATTGTTGTATTCTTTCACCACACTTATTCAATCTGTATGCTGAGCAAATAATGTAACAATCTGGATTATCTGAAGAAGAACATAACATCACGATTGGAGGAAGACTCATTGACAACCTGTGATATGCAAATGATGCAACTTTTCTTGCGGGAAATGAAGATGACTTAAAATACTTACGGATGAAGATCACCAACTATAGCCTTCAATATGGATTGCACCTCAATGTAAAGAAAATGAAACCTCTCACAACTGGACCAATGAATAACATAATGGTAAATGGAGAAAAGACTAAAGTTGTCAAACACTTCATTTTGCTTGGATCCACAATCAGCACTCATGGAAGCAACAGTCAAGAAATCAAACAACGTATTGCATTAGGCAGACCTCTTTAAAGTGTTCAAGAACAAAGATACCAGTTTGAGGACTAAGATGTGCCTGACTTAAGCCATGGTATTTTCAGTAGCCTCATATGCATGTGAAAATTGGACACCGAATAAAGAAGATCAGAAAAAAACCAATGCATTTGAATTATGGTATTGGAGAAGAACAAACGTATTGTAGACTACCACAAGAACAAACAAATCTTTCTCAAAAGAAGTACAGTCAGAATGTTCCTTAGAAGCGAGGAGGTCAAGACTTAGTCTCTCACATTTTTGACATGTTATCAGGAGGGACCTGTCCCTGGAAAAGGACATTATAGTTGTTAAAGTTGAGGGTCAACAAAAAAAGAGGAAGCTCCCCAAAGAGCAGCAGCAATGGGCTCAAGCGTAACGATTGTGAGGATGTTGCAGGACCTGGCAGTGGTTTGTTCTGTTATGCAAAAGGTTACTATGTATCAGAACTGACTGAACAGCACCTAACAACAACAAATATCTCTCCCGCTAATCTTGGACGTGTTGTTGTTGCTGTTGTTGTTACGTGCCATCAAGTCGGTATCGACTCATAGTGACCTTATGCATAGCAGAACGAAACACTGCCCGATCATGGGCCAACCTCACTGCTGTTACCACGCATGACGTAGCACACAATAAATTCTCAGTAAATATTTATTGCATAGAATTACATAGATTGATAGAGATCAATAAAATACAGAGGATTAATCTAAGATTACAGTGCCATTTTATTTAACTTCAGAAAAACTAAAATTAAAATTTAATTCCAGTAGTAAGTAAAGCATATGTACTTCCTATAAAGGTAATGTTTAAACGATGAAAATTACACTATATGTATTGCACTTTGGCAGTTGTATACATATAAACGGCAATCTGTTTGTTGTTATTAGGTGTAATCTAGTCAGTTCTGACTCATAGCAACCTTTTGCACAACAGACCGAAACACTGCCCAATCCTGGACCATCCTTACTGCTACTGTGCCATTCCATCTCATTGAAGGTTTACCTCTTTTTCCCTCATCCTCCGCTTCACCAAGCATGATGACCATCTCTAGGGACTTGCCCTTCCTGATAATTTATTCACAAAGTATGAAAGACAAAGTCTGGCCATCCTGGCTTCTAAAGAGATTCTGGCTGTATTTCTTCCAATACAAATTTGTTTGTTCTTCTGGCAGTCCACGGTACTTTTAATATTACCCTCAAACACCATAACTCAAATACATTAATTCTTCTACCATCTTTCTTATTCATTGTCCAACCTTCACATGCATATGAGACTATTGAAAATAACATGGTTTGGGTCAGATGCACTTTAGTCCTCAAACTGACATCTTTGTTCTTGAACACTTTATTTAAAAAGGTCTTACGCAGCAGATTTGCCTAATGCCATACGTTGTTTTAGTTCTTAACTGCTGCTTCCATGAGTGTTTGGTGACTGATCTGTGCAAAATGAAGTCTTCGACCACTTCAATCTTTTCCCCATTTATCTTGATGTTATTTATTGGTCCAGTGGTGAGGAACTTTTTTCTTTACATTGAGGTGCAACCCATACCGAAGGCTGTGGTCTTTGATCTTTTTCAGTAAGTATTTTAAGTCCTCTTCACTTTCAGCAAGCAAGGTTGTATGATCTGCATATCGCAGGTTGCTAATGAGTCTTCTTACAATCCTGATGCCATGTTCGTCTTCATATAGTCTAGCTTCTTGGATTTGTACAGGTTCCTCATGAGCACAATTAAGTGTTCTAGAATACTCGTTCTCTATAATATTGTCCATAGCTTGTCATGATCCACACAATCAAAAGCCTTTGCATCATTAATAAAACACAGATAAACATCTTTCTGGCATTTTCTGCTTTCAGCCAAAATCCAACTACCATCAGCAAAAATATCCCTCACTCCACATCCTCATCTAAATTTGGATTGAACCAATAGTTTCTTGTTAAGTGCTGTTAAGTTGGTTCTGACTCATAGCAAGCCTGTATAGGGTTTCCAAAGAGGGGCTGGTAAGTTTGGACTGCAGACCTTGTGTTTCTAACTGACCTTTAGGTTCTGTGCTTATCCTACAGATCTATCAGGATGCCAAACCTATGGCAGTTCCCTATAAATGTACTTTTGCAGTTGTTTTTAAATGAACTTGAGCAAAATTTTACTTGTATACAATAATTAATGGTAACTGTCCAGTGATGTCCATATTCCATTAGATCACCTCCCTTTGGAATGGGCACATTCCAATCAACTGTCTTCCAAATTTCTTGGCACAGATGAGTGAGTGCTTCCAGGGCTGCATTCAGTTTTTTGAAAGATTTGAATTCTTATTCCATCAATTTCAGGAGCATTGTTCTTTGCCAATGCAGTCAGTGTACCTTGAACTTCTTCAGTACCATTGGCTCTTGAGTATATGCTACCTCTTGAAATAGTTGAACATTGACTCTTCTTGGTACAGTGACTCTGTGTATTTCTTCCATCTTCTTTAATGCTTTTTGCATCAGTCAATATTTTTTTCCATAGAATCCTTCAGTATTGCATGCTGATGCTTGACATTTTTCTTCAGTTCTCTCACCTTGAGAAACATTGAGTGTGTTCTTCTCTTTTGGTTTTCTAACTCCAACTCTCTGCACATTTCATTATATTATTTGACTTTGTCTTCTCAAGCTGCCCTTTGAAATTCTCTGTCTACCTCTTTTACCTCCTCATTTCTTCCATTTACTTTAGCATCTATATGCTGGAGTGCAATCTCTTTTGATGAACATATTGGTCTTTTCCTTCTTTCTTATCTTCTTAATGACCCTTTTCTTTCTTCTTTTATGATTTTCTTGATGTCATCTCACAACTCTTTTGGTCTTTAGTGTCTAATGCATCAAATCTGTTCTTGATATGGTCTCTAAATTTAAATAGAATATGTTCAAGATCATATTTTGTCTCTTGTGGTCTTGTTTTAGTTTTTTTCAGCTTCAAACTGAACATGCATACGAGCAATTGATGGTCTGCTCCACAGTCTGCCCCTATCCTGTTTGGGCTGATGATGTGGAGCTTTTTCCACTGTCTCTTTCCACAGATGTAGTCAATTGGTCAGCTATGACAGTCTGATTTCTGTGTATTTCATCTGGTGAGATCTATGTGTACAGATGTCTTTCATGTTGTTTTAAAAAAGGTATTAAAAAAAAAAAAAAAAAGGTATTTACAATGAACAAGTCATTGGTCTTGCAAAATTCTATCATGAAATCTCCAGCATCATTTCTATCACCAAGGCCATATTTTTCAGAGACTGATGCTTCCTATTTTTTTCCAACCTTCACATTCCAATCACCAGTAATGATTAATACATCTTGACTGCATGTTTGATCAATTTCAGACTGAAGAAGTTAGCAGAATTCTTTAATTTCCTTAGTAGTTGGTGTGTAAATTTGAATAATAGTGGCATTGACTAGTCTTCCTTGTAGGAGTATGGATATCACAGATAGCATTATACTTCAAGATAAAACTTGAAATGTTCTTTTTGGTGATGAATGTGATGCTATTGCTCTTTCATCTGTCATTCCCGGCATAGTAAACCATGTGATTGTCAGATTCAAAATGGCCAATACCAGTCCATTTCAGTTCAAGAATACCTAAGATATCAATCTTTATGTGTTCCATTTCATTTTTGACAACTTCTAATTGTTCTAGATTCATACTTCATACATTCCAGGATCCTATTATTTATGAATATTTGAAGCTATTTGTCCTTATTATGAGTTGTGCACCATTAGCAAATGAAGGTCCAGGAAGCTCACTCCACTCATGTCATCACGGTCATTGCTTAGGAGGCAGCTATTCCCCAGTTGTATCTGAGTTCCTTCCATTCTGAAGGGCTCATCTTTCGGCACCATATCTGACAATATTCTGGTGCTATTCATAATGCTGCAATATTCAGTATTCTAATACTATCTAACAGTGTTCCACTGCTATTCATAACGTTTTCAGTGGCTAAACATTCAGAAGTAGTCCACCTCTCCTTCCATCTGTCTTAGTCTGAAAACTTAGCCGTAACTTACCAGTCCACCATGGGTGACCCTCCTGGTATTTAAAATACCCATGGCATTGCTTCCAACATCCCAGCAACACACAAATCACCAAGGTATGACAAACTGACAGACAAATGGTAGGATAATCTGTTTAGTTCCGCAATACAAAGGATAACATCTGATTTGTATTATCATTAATTGCTCTTAATTTTAAATCACAATTTCCAAAGAAAACTAAGCTTTTCACTTGCAGATACAAGGTAATCTCAGAAATAGTATCCAGCTAAATGCTGAAATGTGACTCAGCAAAAGCGTACAAGTTTCAAGGGCAATCAGACATCCAATAGCTTTCTGCTGTGCTGTTTGCTACTGTAAAATGGGCCAGATATGACAGTTTTCTGTTGTCCAGAGCTCACGGCAATTGTACCTAGGTCCCTTGATATATAACTCAGTAACTCCATACTGAGTGCTCCGGATCCCTGCAGAGATTAGCACACCATTGGATTTAGTAACTAAGTACTGATAAGTAAATAATGGGAGAATGTCTGGGAACCACAAGGTCGGTTCCTGGGAAGAAAGATAAGGCTTTCTGCTCCCACAAAGATTTATAGTCTCAGAAATCCTCTACAGTGTCGCTTTGAGTCAGAACCGACCCAACAGCACTTAACAACCAATTTATTAGCTAGTTGGTTAGAAGGGGAAGGAATAAGAGATGCTTCAGAAAAGTATCTATTAACTTAAACAGAAAAAGCATACCTACAAGGTAAGAGCTAAATATGCAGTCTTCTTCAGGGTACACTGTGAAGAAATAGTTTGCCCTTTAGACACATACAATTTGTTGCTGTTGCAGTTGTGTGCTGTTGAGTCGATTCCAACTCATAGCGACCCTACAGGACAGAATAGAGCTGTCCCAAAGGGTTTCCAAGGCTGTACCTCTTTATGGAAGCAGTATCTCTCTTCCATGGAGTGGCTAGCAGGTCCAAACCACTGTCCTTTGGTTGGCAGTCAAGCGCTCTAACCACCGAGCTCCTAGAAACATTGTATAGTAGGTTGACTCATCCTGAAACCAGTATGAAGTGCTATGGTGGGAATGTCAGTCAGAACAGAGAGGCACAAAGGCAATGTTTTATGAATGAACTAAGACTTGAAGAAAAAAAATGTAAGCTTTGAATTGATGAGACATGCATAGAGAAGCTCAGGAACAGAGTAAGGTCCAAGAGTTGAAATCTGTTTGCAAGGATAATACTTTCAAATGTCCATATTTAATCTGATCTCCCTCAGAGTATAAGTGAGAATCCATTAGTCTGCCTGAGTGTCGAACAAACACCATTTCGAAATGAATAAATGGAGATTCAGGGAGGTGAAGTAACATGGACAGCTCTACTAGATTACGAAACCCAAGTTAAATTATCCCATAGACCAACCAAGGAGCTCTGGTAGCCTACATAGTGGTTACGAATCAGGCTGCGAACCTGAAGGTCAGCAGTTCGAAACTACCAGCAGCTCCGTGGGAAAAAGATGAGGCTTTCTACTCCCGTAAAGATTTACACCCTTGGAAACCTTGTACAGGGTTGCTATGGGTCGGAACCGACTCGACGGCACTTAACAACAGCAACATAGACCAACCAAGAAATGAAAGCTTTCATTCTATTACCATATTTAAGAATTTAAATTAGTAATGGTATACTGGTTTCTATAAGGAGTCCTGGTGGTACAGTGAGTTAAGCTAACCATAAGGTCAACAGTTTAAATCCATCAGCACTCTTCCAGAGAAAGATGAAGCCTTTCTGCTGCCATAAAGACATACAGTTCCAGAACCCCAGGAAACATTTAGTTCTACGCTGTCCCATAGGCTTGTTATGAGTCAGAATCGGCTAGATGGCAGTGGGGTTTTGGGGGGGTTTGTAGAAATAAGAGTTCTGGTAGCGTAGTGGTTACGAATCGGGCTGTGAACCTTAAGGTCAACAGTCCAAAACTACCAGCTGTTCCGCAGGAGAAAAGATGAGGCTTTCTGCTCCCATAAAGATTTATAGCCTCGGAAACCCGGTGCAGGGTCACTATGAGTCGGAACTGACTCCATGGCACATAACCAACTAACCAAGAAATAAGAGTACAGTAGTAATGCATTTCATTCATGTCCAGCTTTTTGATTCACAAAGAATTCTTCAGCCATTGTTTTAGTTTCTTCTCACAAGTTTATGGGGCAATCAGACAAGCCTTACTATCGCTCCATTTTACACATAAGGCAGCTAAAGCTCAAGAGGTACAAATGGTCCCAGATGCTGTCTTGAAGACCAAGGAAAAGGGAAGAAAGAGAGCGACTA
>NW_006408633.1:5132734-5134268 GCF_000296735.1 Chrysochloris asiatica
CATTCTGGTTGTACTTCTCCCAACATAGATTTGCTTGTTCTTCTAGTAGTCCAGCCTTAAATATTATTCTCCAACACCACAACTCAAATGCATCAATTCTTTTACGGTCTTCCTTATTCATTATCCAACATGCATACGAGGCTATTGAAAACACCATGGCTGGGATCAGGCACACCTCAGTCCTCAAACTGACATCTTTGCTCTTGAACACTTTAAAGAGGTCTTGTGCAAGCAGGAGTCCTATTACATTGGTATATTTATCTCCACAAATGAAGTAAAGCAACAGGCTCAGAAAGGTTCCATGACTTGCCTAAGGTTATAGTATAAAAGAGTTCCAACTCTATCCTGCATCCTGAAATTCTAGACATATTTTTTTTTCACTGCAGCTACTGGTAGGAGGGTATATGGTTTGGAAAGCATTTTGACAACATATGTCAAGGCTATTATTCTGAAATTTTAGAAATAACTTAATGTCCAAAGTATGGGGACACTTGTATAAGTGGTCTTCCTTCCATGCTAAGTCCCCTTTGGTCGGGGCTGTCTTATTCACCCGTTTATCCCCAGTGCCTAATAAAGAAGTGTTTAATCACTCTTCAGGTCTAGGACTGAACTCATTTTTGTGGCTAAACTTTCAGCTAAATGATAGACAGGCATACAAGGTGAACAATGACATCAGGGATGTACATATCCCTAGAACCATCAGCCATAAGCGATCAAAGGATAGCTCTGCCCAGGTAAAAAGTGCAAAAGCAGGAAGGAATACAACATGGATAAATGCAGACAAGAAACACAGGAGGAAGTAGGAAGAATATTGTTACATTTTGGGGATTACAATCAGTGCCACGAAACAAAATGTGTACGAATTTTTGAATGGAAAATCAATTTGACATATCTCTGTAAACTTTTATCTAAATCACAATGAAAAGTTTTGACAAATAAAACAACAAAAAGGTTGTTTAGTCCTCTTTTTTTCTTTCTACTTATATTCTAAAAAACAGCAATTACAATGTAAGCGCATTCTGAACCACATGAATGCCCACCTTATAACTGAGTGTAGTAGTCAAGAGTGGGAGGGGTGTTTAGAGAGTTGAAGTATGTCTGATGCCCAATCCTGTGGGCTTTTCACCAGGAGAAGAGTTGTAAAGTCTATGCTAAGATTTTGTTGTTGCTGATGTTAAGTACTATCAGTCAGTTCCAACCCATAGTGACCCTGAATAGGATTTCTGAGGAGCAGCTGATGGGTTTGAATCTCCAACTTGCCTTTAGCAGTCCAGTGCTTATCCTACAGTGCCACACCAGAACTCAAGGCTAAAGACCTCGGTGGGTTTTAAATAGAGTAGCATGGCCTGTTCAGTGTGTGGAGAATGGGCTATGCAGGACAAGAGAAGCAGCGGAAGGCCAAGTCAGAGGGTTATTAGAATAATTCAGGCATGAAATAATGATGGTTTGGATTAGGGGTAGTGTAATTGAGATTATTCCAGGCATAGCTGATATTTAATTTCCTTAAAAGGAAAATACATTAGTCATTGTTGTT
>NW_006408633.1:5134553-5136763 GCF_000296735.1 Chrysochloris asiatica
TTGGCCTCCATTAGTCATTGTTGTTGTTAAGTGCCATCGAGTTGATTCTGACCCATAGTGACCCTGCTTATAGAGTTTCCAAGGAGCATCTGGCAAGCTTGAACCACTGACCTGCAAAGTTCAATAGACTTTGCAGTCTGACGCATTAACTCACACATTAGTCGTTAGAACGATGCAAATCAAAACAACAATAAGCTTTCATCCTACCCTAGCACTGATATAACAAAGTTCACAAAAACAGACAATGACAAATGCTGGTGAGGGTGTGGAGAGACTGGGCACCTCCTACACTGCTGGTAGGGCTGTAAAATGGTGCAACCATTTTGGAAAACAGTATGGTGCTGCCTCAGAAAGTTGGAAATAGAAATACTGTATTTCTATATGTGTGTGCACTAGATCACAAGGTTGGTTTGAACTGCAAGGTCGGCGGTTCAAACTTATGAGGCACATCTCAGAAACCCTATACAGGGTGGCTGTGAGTTGGAACTGACTTGATGGACTTAACAACAATAACATACTCTACTTGGTAGTGTAATGGTTCCAAGTCTGGCTGCTAACCTCAAGGTCAGCAGTTCAAAACTGCCAGTTGTGCTACGGGAGAAAAATGAGGCTTTCTGTTCCCATAAACGTTTATATCTTCAGAAACCCTATACAGGGTCACTATGAGTCGAAACCGACTCCACAGCGCACTACAACCACCACCACTTGGCATATGTCCTCAAGAAATGAGAGCTGTAACACGAATAGACCTCTACACACCCATGTTCACCACAGCACTGTTCACGACAGCCAACAAGATAGAGACAGCCTAACTGCTCATCAACAGAAGAATGGTTAAACATGGAATACTATGCAACAAAGAAGAATAATGAAGAATCTGGGGGATACTTCACAACATGGATGAACCTGGACGACATTATGCTAAGTGAAACGTTGTTGTTGTTAAGTGACGTCGAGTAGATTCTGACCCATAGTAACCCTGCATAGGGTTTCCGAGGAGCAACTGGTGAGCTTGAACCACAATCTAGATTAGAGCAAGAATTGGGTGATGACAATTGGGAATTAGTCAAAAGATAATTAACTGTATTAAGACATTCCTATTCTTCTAAATCTTATTCTAAATAATTTTCCTACATGAATTCGAAGAATTATTTCTGTCAGTAATTGAAGATTTAAGATTTAAGAACTTGTTGAGGTGATGGTTGCAGTTTTATAAAAAAGCATAATTTTTATAAGTTACAAAAATTAGATAAATAAACAACGTTCTCTTAGAATCGGTTATCTGAAAAACTATACTCACTGTAATAAAACTTATAGTCTTGTTTTAAGGTACAGCTCAGAAGTTCTGTGTCTGCCTCACACACACCAAGCTCTTTCAAGACAGGAATTCTGTCTTATTCTTTGTGTCTCCAGTGTCTAGCACAGTGCCTGACCCGCAATAATGCCCATTAGTGCATGGCATTTCATCACAGACGCCTTCTGGTTTGAACCATGTAGTCTCCACCTAGGCACCAGCGTCCACCTGGTGGCACAACCATGCAGTGCAGTCTGTCAAGGAAGAATTCAATCATTTATGGAGTACCAGCTTTGACAAATCTGAATCTATCAGATAATAGCAAACCTACGTATACTACATATCTAAAATCTAAACAACAGTTAATACAAAGCCCTAATGCATTTGTCTTTCTCTTACAAAATCAACCAGATAATTAGTTACCTGTGATGAAAATGACAGGAAACAATGTTAGAAATAAGTAAAACAATTCATTAGCTCTGTTAGACATATTAAAAACAACAACAACAAAACCCAGACTATAAAAATTCCTATTTGACATATCTTCCTGGCTACTGAAGAATAAATACTATTTGAGGAAACTTTACTTCACAAATATTTTTTTTTTCTTGTTGGTCCAAACAATAATAGTCAACATAGGTAAGTGCATTATTTATTTTAATGTGCCTTTACATCTTTTCCAGTTATCACAGAATCGGCTGTATAATTTTTAGAAAACATAAAAAAGACCATTGTACACAGGAGGCACAGAAACTTACTAAGGAATGTTACTACTTATATCTTATTTGAATTGTCCCTCCATTTTACAAAAACCAAAATTGAAGCACCTTCCTAATTGCCTTTCCAGTTTGGTTGCATCTCAAAATAGCAGAAAAAAGTCCAATCACTCTCTTCAACAAGCATTTACAGTGATCTA
>NW_006408633.1:5142535-5146130 GCF_000296735.1 Chrysochloris asiatica
CAAACCACATATGGGCACAGTTAGGCTTTCTAGATATAGCCAGCCTCAGAGTATTGGTTTAATGGGTTAAAGACTTGGGATCATAGTCTTGGAGGACAACTTAATCAACTGGCACAATGGTTCACAAAGATAATATTTCACATCCTAGTTTGCTGAGCAGCATTTGGATCTTAAAACTTTGCAAGCAGTCATCTAAGATACAATTATTGGTCTCTACTCATCTGGAGTGAAAGATAATAAAGGAAACCAAAGGCTTAAAGAAGAAATTAATGCTCAGGACAAATAGCTCCCATAAACCATGACGAGACTAGAGGGACTACCTGATGCCAGGATACCACCACCAACTGTTCTGACCAGGGATACAACAGCAGGTCTCTGGTAGAATGGGAAAAAGGAATAGGGCAAAACTACAGTTCCTCAAAAAGGCCAGGCCTACTGAACTGATAGAAACTAGAGGAACGCCCTAGACTACCACCCTAAGATACCTTTGAACTTGGTAGTTAAGCCACTTCTGACAGCCACCTTTCACCCAAATAATAGACTGGCTTATAAAATAAAAAATATCATCTACGAGTAATGTGCTCCCTTAAACAATTAACTATATGAGACCAAACAATTAACATTTACCCCAAAGTAAAGATGAGAAGGAAGGAAAGGGAATTAAATCAAGGGAAAGAAAACAATCAGAATGGAAATAATGAGAATGTTGACACATTATAAAAATTGCAACCAAATGGCTTGGAACAATTTTCATAAAACTGTTAAAGAGGAATCTAATTTGCTGTATAAACCTCGACTTAAAACACAATAAAAATTATTAAAATGCAAAAAGTAGTGCATTCAAGTCGTCTATTATTTTATAGGTTCTCAGTCTAGACAGTTTGGGTCAGCATCATTTATTTGTTCACTAGCATTTTAATAAGCATTATTTCTTATGTTCCAGCCCACCCCCAAATCAGGATGAAACACAATGATAAGATGGGGCACAGTGACAACGTCCAATTTATTCAATCAATATCTCCCACTACAAGATACCACTGGAGAAAAGATAGCACCATTTTCCTCTTCTACCCATTGTGATACCAAGGACAACGTAATAGAAGTGTCCCTTTGTACAAACAAAGCCTACAGGCAGCTCCAATATGTGCTGCCTGGGAGCTGGCTCTGACTCTCTGGAGCAAGGCCAAGATTTAATGAGACTTTCCAGATGGAAGGTCACAATGATGTGCTAGATTACAGAGTCTCCTCAGAGAACCAGGCATTAATCCTCAAAAACTGCATATGGTTCATTGACTGCTGAAATATACTGAAAGATAGGAGATGATAGTATTTCATAGAACCCACCACACACACCCAGATTTCTGTCTTATGAGACCCAAGGTCTCAAAACTACCAGCTGCTACGCTGGAAACTACCAGCTGCTCTGTGGGAGAAAGATGAAGCTTTCTGTTCCTGTAAAGATTCACAGCCTCAGAAACCCTGTACAGGATCGCTATGAGTCGGAACCGACTCCACTGCACATAACCACCACCACCACCACATCCATAAGTATAGGTCAAGTTCATCAAATTGTGCTTTACAATAAGAAGAGCTCCCACTCACAGAAAATAAAGGTCTATATCTATTCTCTTCCTAAAACATCTTGTTTGGCAGCTGCATCCAAAACACTTTAAATGTTCAATATTAGAGTGAAGAAAGAGAAAGCAAAAGAAATTTCTGGGGAAAAGGATTTCAAGAACAAAGAATTTTAGGCTTTTTAAACTCAGGTGGATTCTTCTAAGGATTTTGTTCTTAAATAAAAATCGACTTTACTCCCACAAAGCTATTCTTTTTTTTTTTTTTTTCTATTTCCTCTGTTTTTTTAGGTTTTTGTTTTGTTTTGTTTTTTGATGTACACATAAACACTCAGGAATATATAATCATTCAAACAACCAAACGGCACATTCTGCAAGCCTGCCTTCTGGCTGCCAGCACATAGCCTTTCTCTTTCCATGAGTCTAGAGTCCTCAGCTGCTCTATCTCTCCAAGTCCTCATCTCTGCCTCCATCTCTGGTGTTGCTACTTCTCTGGATAGGGCCCCACATTCCGCTCATGCTCTTCTCCTTTGATGGTCCTAGGATCCTCTGTTCCTGGAATGTAAGATTTACTACTCCCCTCTTTATGTTACAAAATTTCTACCTTTACAGTTGTGACAGTTGCAATTAGTCATGATAACAATTACTCACTAGTGAATCATAACAATCTTATCCCCACCTCCTTTCACCAGACCCATCTAGACAAGATGAAAACTATCCAATGGGGATTCTACCTTTCCCTGCACACTCTGAAACTAAACTCCCTCTTGAAAATTTATAACCAGCTACTTCATGCCTTTACAGCTTGCCCTGTTTTAGGTAGCCAATGTCTAAGTTGCCCATCCCTATCAACCCTGTGTACAGAGGGGTTAAGTTTGATCCTTGATGTGAAGACTCCTTCTCTCTCAGTTAGTATTTTGAGTTACTACATCCATAAGTAAGGAGCTCTGGTAGCGAACTGGTTATGAATCAGGCTGCAAACCACAGGTCAGCAGTTCGAAACTACCAGCTGCTCCAGAGGAGAACGATGAGGCTTTCTGCTCCCATAAAGATTTACAGCCTCGGAAACCATGTGCAGGGTCATTATGAGTCGGAACTCATATAACCACCACCACATCCATAAGTATAGGTCAAGTTCATCAAATTGTAGCAATTTACACTTGTTTCCTTTATCACATTTCTTTATCTTCCTCTAGTCAAGCTCTGGTCAACAAACCATTGAAGCAAGGTCAAATGATTTCTATCTGCAAGTTTGGGCATTTTGTGCATCTCCCCCCCACTTCATATCAGCTGAACGCTTCACTCTCAGCTCCAGCCCACTGTGGCTAGGTCAATGTCCATGGGCTCAGGAATTCCCAAGTCTCCTCAAACTTAAGTCCAACCAGCCCATCCTCTTCTGTCTTTCATCTCAAGGTGTACAGGAGTCTATGGAACATGGTAGAACTCAGCCTATATCTTTATTACTGATTTTGCCCCACTTCCATTCACATGTAGACCAGTGCGGTCACCAACTAACTTACATGTCTGCTAGTGTGTTTCCTCTGAGTTTCAGTCTTGGAGTGGGGGTTTGTCTAGAAGGTCCTTACTTGATTGCTTGCTTTGATGGTTTCCTGGCAAACAGCTTGCTTGTTCTTGTACTAGCAAAACAGACACTATTTTTGCTTTTTCCTGCTGATCTTTCTTTCAGGAAGTATCTTCTGTTCCTCTAGCCACCCCAGGCTGGTCAGCATGTCTTTTCAAGTGGGAATGTCCCACCTCAGAAGGTTCTGGATGGGGCTCAGGATGCCACCTAAAGCCTTCTACACTACAAGGGCTCCCAAGAACCCTATTTCACTGGGCAAGGTCTAGAACGCTTTTTAGGTATTCCACTCAGTTATAGGCTGAAGATGGGCTTAGAAGCTTTCTGTAATCACGTTTCCCAATATTTCTTTCTATCCCATTCAAGTGTCTATTTTATAATACTAGGCAAGAGAAACCAATATTCATAAGACAGTCAAGCATCTTAACATTATTTCCCCTTT
>NW_006408633.1:5146545-5152356 GCF_000296735.1 Chrysochloris asiatica
AGTACAATCTCTTACTTTGGACATGTTATCAGGAGGAACCAGCTCCTGGAGAAGGACATCATGCTTGGTAAAATGGAGGGTCAGCTAAAAAGAGGAAAACTCCCAATGGGATGGACTAACACAGTGGCAGCAGCAATGGGCTCAAATGTACCAACAATTGTGAGGCTGGTGCAGGACCAGGCAGGCAGTGTTTCATTCTGCTGTGCACAAAAGGGCACAGCTGGATGGCACCTACCAAGAACAACAAGACTCTAATCACATTTTCAAAATGAGCTGAGACTCAAAAAAGGTAAAGAACTACTAGCTAGGACAATTTCTAAGTGAAAAGTTGAACTGAAGAGTCTACAATTCTGTTTCTTACACAACAGAGGAGGCAAATTTTTAAGCCAACAAAAAGGGGGAAAAAGTCTAGAAATTTTCAGCCTATGGGAAACAGAATCTAAAAATACTGGTTATTCAGCCTTCTACAACCCTACAGATCTGGGAGAGAAAATTCTACAGGATAGATGAATGTTATTTCAATAAACGGTAAGAAAAAAAGGTGAGGTGGGGTATTTACGGATTTAAAGAAAGTAGCAACTAAGTGTAGTGTACGAACCTTACTTGGATCCCAATTAAATTGTTGTTGCTGTTGTTAAGTGCCGTCGTGTCAATTCCGACCCATAGCGAGCCTGTATAGGGTTTCCTAGGAGTGGCTGGTGAGCTTGAACCGCCGACCTTGTGGTTCAAAACAACTTTGCGGTCCAGTGCATTAACCCACAGCTCCACACCAGGATTCAAAAGTCATTTAAAACACATTTGGAAATTTTGAACGTTGACTAGATGTTGTTGTTGTTAAGTGTCATCGAACGTGTTACAGCTCATAGCAACCCTATATAGGTTTCTGAGGAACAGCTGTTGGATTTGAACCACCAACCTTGGGGTTAACAGTCCAGTGCTTACTCTACAGTGATACACCTAGACTCTGACTGGATGACATTAATGAATTGTTGTTAATTTGGGGGTGTGATGATGTGGTTGGGGTTATATTTTCAGAGTCTTTGATAAGATACAGACTGAAGAACTAATGGATACATTAATAATGATGTCTGGAGTTTACTTTAAAATATTCCAGCACGGGTGGTAGTGTGGAAAGAGAAATGAAACAAGATTTGGTTATAGATTGATAATTCTTGAATCTGGGTGCTAGATATTATACTGTCTTCTCTACATTTGTCTGTGTTTGGAAACTTCTGTTAAAAACAGTTCTTTAAAGTAGGGAAGCCGTATAAGTTACTGTTGTTGGTGGGTGTTGTCTAGTTATGGTGCTGGTGGTGGTTATGTGCCATAGAGTCGGTTCCGACTCATACCGACCCTGTACAGGGTTTCGAAGGCTGCAAATCTTTACGGGAGCAGAAAGCCTCATCTTTCTCCCGCAGAACAGCTGGTAGTTTTGAACTGCTGACCTTAAGCTATGCAGCCCAATTCGTAACCACTACTCTACCAGAGCTCCTTTCTCTAGTTCTAAGTATGGACAAATGCTGGTCATTTGGCATCTGTGGCTGTTCAGATTCTGTCGTTGTTAGGTGCTTGGGATCTGTGGTTGTTCAGATTCTGTCATTGTTAGGCACTCTGCCTTAGAGACTTCAAATATAACAGAATGACCTGTTTCCCAGTTCTATGCCAGGTATACTGAACGTCTCTAGGTTCAGATGCCTCTAAAAGCTAGTGATTCTCAAGGGTCCCTCCAGGTATAATGGTTAACAATGTAGCCTCTGGAGCCAGAAAGCCTGGACTAGAATCATAGCTCTGTCATCTACTAGCTGTTTGGGAAAAATGCTTGCCCTCTCTGTTACTCAATGTTCCCTCATTAATAAAATGAGAGTAATAAGGAATATCTAAAGCAAAGAAGCCACTTTGAGGATGAATGTGGGCCTGCCTGATGCAAGCCATGGTATTTTCAATAGCCTCATATGAATACAAAAACTGGGCAATAAAGAAGGAAGACCAGAGAACAATGGATGCATTTGAATTACAGTGTTTGTACAGAATACTGAAAGCACCAGGGACTGCCAGAAGAACAAACAAATCTATCTTGGAAGAAGTACAACAAGGACATTCCTGAGATATGAGGATGGTAAGCAAGACTTCATCTACCAGATTTTGGAAGGACATCGTGCATGGTGAAGTAGAGGGTCGGTGAAAAAAAGGAAGATGTTAATGAAATGCACTGGCACAGAAGCTACAACAATGAGCTCAAAATAACAATTGTGAGGATGGCACAAAAACAGGTAGAGTTTCGTTCTGTTGTACACAGGGTTACTGTGAGTCAAACATGACTGAAGGACTCCTAACAACAACTTTAGGGGACCAACGTGAAGCAGTCAGAAGAGTTGCTTACACATAGTAAGCACATAATAAATGTTGCATTTGATTACTAACATTCATCTTTGGTCACATTAAAAAGACATCTATGATTTAGAATCTACTGTCATTGAAACTGTCACTTAAACCTTGTCTTTGATCACTGATAAACAGCTAAGGGTTAAAATGGAAATGGCATTCCAGATTTCCTAAAGTTTAATGGATGTGGCATTTGGCTGTGACACATCTGGGCTTATAGCACTTTGAGGAAAACATTATGATCCTTCATATTAATTGACAAAGAACGACACCAAGATACAGAATATCAAGGCATTACCCCAGATGCTCTTTCGTTAACCAATTTATTTGGGAATGTATTTTGTCCTCAGGCAATACATCACCGATCCTCATCTGTGGGGATAAGGTCACACTAACGCAAGCAGGACTAGAAAACACAAATCAAGCTAACACTCCAATAACTATTTCTTCTGCTGAAATTTTGAGATAGAATAAAGACTAAAGCATAATAAAGAAGGAGAACTTTCTGTCTGTCCTGTGAAACTGAGAGCTTGGTGAAATTGCTGCTGTTATTTGGGATAGAGAATGAAGGTCAGAAAAGAAAAGAACAGGGAGGTTGTGTTTCTACTGGAGACAGTGGGAGATAAGTGAATCCAGGAAAAGAGGTCAGAATCCACCTAAGGAGAATGCATAATACATAAATGCAAAACAGTGTAAGTTACAAGGCATGGAAACACGCAAGAGAAATAAGAAAAATGAGTAACAGAAGGCACTTTGATCAGTGGCATATCAAACAACAGGGCAGTGAACCTAGCTGCCCCGGATATAAGCAGTGAGGGGAAGTACTGTCGAGAGAGAATTTAAGTATACTATGTTGTTGTTGTTGTTAAGTGCCGTCGAGTCGGTTCCGACCCATAGCGACCCTGTACAGGGTTTCCGAGGGTGTAAATCTTTACGGGAGCAGAAAACCTCATCTTTCTCCCGCGGAGCAGCTGGTAGTTTCGAACCGCTGACCTTAAGGTTCGCAGCCCGATTCATAACCACTACGCTACCAGAGCTCCTACACTATAAAACTGACTAAAAGCTTTTTATTATCAACATGCACTGTCAGTCTTGGTGTGGCGCTGTGGGATAATACACTGGACCACAAGGTCAGTTTGAACCACAAGGTCAGCGGTTCAAAGTCATCAACCGCTCCTCAGAAACCCTATATAGGGTGTTATGAGTTAGAACCAACCCAAAGGCACTTAACAACAACAACAAATAATAACATATTCCTCCCCAAAAAACACCTTTTGTTGGTATAAGCACTAAAGAATTAACTGCAGTTAATGCTGAATTTCAGCAATATATAATATATATATGTCGGAGTCCTGGTGTAGTGCTGTAGGATAAGGCTCAACCAACCGCAAGGTCAGTTTAGACCGCAAGATCGGTGGTTCAAACTCCCCAGCCACTCCTCAGAAACCTTATACAGGGTCGCTATGCATTGTAACCAACTCGACAGCACTTAACAACAACATATATGTCAGCTTCAAATCAGTACATTGAAAAGTTCTGTATATCCAAGGCAGTGGACTGCGAACCACAAGTTTAGCAGCTCAAACCCACCAGCTACTCCTTGGAAACCCTATGCAGGCTCACTATGAGTTGGAACCGACTTGATGGCACTCAACAACAGTAACAAAGAAACATTTATTCAACTGAGAAGGTAACTTAGGAAACACTCTGTTATGCACTTGTGAAAAGCTGTCTCAGCTGTATGGAGTCATTTTCAGAGAATTTGTAATGATTGAGAATCATTCAGCCTGGCTTCAGACATGCAATTTGTATAAGCACTGTGATACTACAGAGTCCTGCATTTAAACAGCAAATTCAAATAAATAAGAAGAGCCTAGTGACTGGAAATATGAGGGAATAGAATTTTAGTTACAGGCCATCCCCAGAATACTGATGAGTTCTGTTCCTAAATCTGTCATTAAGTTGAATTTGTACCTAAGTCAGAACAGTTAGGTAGACTTCGTATCCAACCTCAGTGCAATGTTTGTTTTAGTATGTAGTATGCACCTTTGTAGGAGCTCTGGTAGCGTAGTGGTTATGAATCGGGCTGCTAACCTCAAGGTCAGCAGTTCGAAACTACCAGCTATTCCATGGGAGAAAGATGAGGCTTTCTGCTCCCGTAAAGATTTACAGTCTCGGAAACCCTGTACAGGGTTGCTATGAGTAGGAACCGACTCCACGGTAATTAACAACAACAACAACATGCACCTTTGTATGCATAAAAAAAAGAGAAACACTTCAGGTACGAGAAAACATCTTAAACACAATAATTCAGTAATAATCATAATAAGGTTTTGATGTGCATCACACATTATTGTATATACCTCTAAGTTTTAATAGGCTTTACAGGAGTCGGCTGATAACTACATTTTGTAGCTAAGCCAGAGACTGCCTATGCTTCAGTTCTGTCATTCTATGTGACCATTAAGCATAGGGCTGCTTACCGAAAGGCTGGCAATTCAAACCCATCAGCCGATTTGTGGGAGAAAGATGCAGTCATCTTTCTGTAAAGATTTACAGTCTCAGAAACCCTATGCAGGCGTCACTATGAGTCAAAACTGACTTCATGGCAATGGGTTTGGGTTTGGTATGTGATCATCAGGTGCCCTGGTGATACAGTGGGTTAAGCACTGAGCTGTTAACTGAAAGTTTGGCAGTTCAAACCGACCTGCAGCTCTGTGGGAGAAAGAGGAGACCATGTATAAGGTCCCCCAGGCTGTAAATGTTTACAGAAAGCCTCATTTTTCTCTGGTGGATAGATCAGCTGATAGATTTGAACTGCTGACCTTGCAGTTTAACAGCCCAACTTGAATCCAATATGCCACCAGGGCTTCTTTTTAAAGGGATTGTTGGTAGTGGTGGTGTTGGTAAGTGCCATGGAGTTTGTTCTGACCCATAGCAACCCTGTATAGTGCTTCCGAGGAGCACCTGGTAAGCTTGCAGTTCAAAGCGACTTTGCAGTCCAGCACATTAACCCACAGCACCACACAGGGTAGGGAATCTCCAATTGAATATATAAGTGCATTTCACAAAAGAAATACAAAACAAGACTCAAAATTTTAATTGCTTCCTCAGGAAACATCAAGGCAAGTGGTCGGGTCCCCTCAATGCAAACCCCCTTCCAAGACTAAGACTCAACGGAAATACACGCTCTGATTAGTGACCACATGCATCAACGATAGGGGGAAGTGGGGTAAAAGCAAAAATGAAATGGCAAGCTAAGCCCTACAATGTTCGGTGGGCTTCTGTGGACCCAGATGGGGACCTGGTTGGCCAGCAGTGTGAGGAGACCTGGGGACTCTTGGGCCCAGAGTCAGTGGCATGGCCACGGAGAACTCGAGTGGAGAGTGGAGCTACCTGCTGATGGGAAGAGAGGGCATGTGCACAAGA
>NW_006408633.1:5153212-5157639 GCF_000296735.1 Chrysochloris asiatica
TTTTTTTAATTCCTAGCATTAATGCTACTGAATCATTGTATGTGAATATTTACATCTAGTCTTCTAGTTACTGTGACATACTATCTATCTGATTGAACATCAGACTGGAAGGTCCTTTATGTAGGAAATCACGACTGGAGTTTTAGAGTTATTGAGTTGAGAGGACAGTTACATAGTAGATAATAAACAGCTTCTCATGATTTTTCAGCATTTATATTGTATGTTTTGAGATTTAACAACTTTAATTGTATGAATTGATGTGAAGAAGGGTAAAGCCAAATCCACTGCCATGGAGTCGATTCCAGCTTGCAGCAGCCCTCTACAGGGTTTCCGAGACTGCAAATCTGTATGGGAGCAGGCAGCCTCGTAAAGTTATTTCATCAGCTGTATAACTAACAAGGAACAATTGGATAACTTCTTAGAAAATTAAATTATGCTTTTCTAGCATATTTGTGGTTAATGCTAGATTTAAAATTATGTGACGCATTCATTTAATCAACAAACAGAAGCAAATGTTCCTTCTGTGTCTGACATTGTGCATCTTCTTATTGCTTGGGCATTAAAGATACATGGACCAGAGGCTCTGCTTTTCAATGGGATGATAACTATAAATAAATATTTATAAAAATATGAACAGTGAGATAATAGAGATATGCACAAAGTATTCCAGGAGCAAAAAGAAGCAACTCAAAGGAAGCTCCAAATCTCACTATTTGGAAACCAAGAAAGAATACTATGTTAGAGTTAAATAAAACCCGTGACAGCTGATGAAGAATCGAGTTTTTCTTCATACCCAAACAATCTCATCATTTTCATTAATTTTGTCTTCATGAGATCTAGTTCATTCATTTCTTGCCCAAATCATAAAAATCAGAATGTTAAAAATAAATGACTGATGGCACTGAAAATAGTAGATTAGAGTGGAGTCAGCCTGGAGACCAGACATCAGTCAGGAGACTACTGTCACTTTGAACACTGAGCAGAGCGACGACAAGGACGTGAACTAGTGCAGTGGCAGAAACGTAGAAAGTTTCAAGAGAGGAAACTCAAGAGATTGTTTGGGACAAAGTGGACAAGGCTTGATTGTGGAGTGGTGAAAGAAAGGAAGGGGAACAAATAATTTTCCTTTAGAGGAGAATATTTAATCTTACAGCAGGAGCAAAAAGCCTCATATTTCTTCTGTGGAAAAGCAGGTGGGCTTGAAAAACCAACTTTTTGGTTCACAGTTCAGTGTTTCTCTTACAGAGTCACTGACTCCTTTTATAGGTAATTTGTTGTTGTTGTTAAGTGCCATCGAGTCAGTTCTGACTCATAGTGACCCTGGATAGGATTTCCAGGAGCAGTTGGTGGGGTTGAACTGCCTATCTTGCAGTCAGCAGTCCAGTGCTTACCCTATAATGCTACACCACCATTATTAATTTTTTAAATGATCCCAACAGTGTAGTACAAAATGGCAATAGAAGGATCTGGATTATAATCTAAATTACAGCTGTAATCTGAATTATAGTTCCATTACTTAAAATCATGACAACTGATCTTAAAAATAAAGACAGTAGTGCACCCTCCCATAGAAATGAAAACAACAACGCCTCCACTGATTATGTAAAGGTCTACCCTGCAATAGATAAAATTCAATACATTTTTTTTTTCCCCCTACAAAAGTTCCCTTTCCCCTACAACATTAGGATCTTAAAATATCGGTGTTACCCTTGCTGGGTCAAAGAGCTGGGTCACTTACCAAATTCAGTAAAATCTACCTATGCAATGAGAAAGACTACGTCTCATAATCTCTTACCCCAAAGGACCGGGATAGCTTACTTCACCTTCCGCACTACACAGAGATGACTAAGTTTGGTAGTTAGAGCAATTATTTAAGAGTTTGGCAAAGGAAAACAAGGAGCAGCAAACACCTAACACTGACTGGCAAGGGGGCAGATTAGCTGATCTTTTTGATTCTGAAAATGGGTCACTGTAACCTCAGCAGTAACCTTGGATTTCTAATGACTACAAAACCCAGTCGGTAAAACAGAATGCTGACCAGAGGCACACAGCAGTGTTGATGAACACAATCAACTTTGTGAGTCCTGACTACAGTAACACCAAGTAATTTTCAAGGTGTGAAATAATTTTGTTTCTAGCAAGAATAGAAGGTACTGAAATAGCATTCTCCTGAGTTTTCACTTCCTCATCGTTCTTCTAATTACTAAGTACAAATAATAAAATCAGCATTGGCAGTTGGTGTCCCAGGCTGGGTTCCTGGCTTGTGCTTCATAACTTTAGATTCTTCGAGTCTCCATCTCCTCAGTATAAATGACGTGAGGTTTGACCACGTGGTCTCGGAAATGTCTTCCAACTCTAAATCTTGATGAGTTTATCAACACTTTAATTTTCAGATAAACATTCATTTTCTTTTACTAAAAATACCAATTTTATATTTCTTTCTATAATAGCCTTGCTTTTAGGAGCACATATATCCTAGTCCACCACTTTGACAAGTGTTATTTGTCATATGTCATGCTGGAAGCTATGCCACCAATATTTTAAGTACCAGCAGGGTCATCCAAGGTGGACAGGTCTTAGCAGAGCTTCCAGACTAAGCCAGACTAAGAAAAAGGAAGAGGCGGACCACTTCTGAAAGGCTAGCCACTGAACACAACAGGAAGGCTCCTTAAAAGTGAGAATAGTGAGACTTCATCTTCCGTACTTTGAAGATGTTATCAGGAGGGGCCAGTCTCTGGAGAAGGATATTAGGCATGGTAAAGCAGAAGTCAGCATACTAGAGGAAGACCCTCCATGAGATGCACTGAGGCAGTAGCTCCAACAATGGGCTCAAACACAGTCGGAATGGTGAGGATGGCACAGAACCAGGCCGTGTTTCTCTCTGTTATACTCTGAGTTGGAATCAGCTAGATGACACTTAACAGGAACATTTTTTCCAGGAAGAAAATGACAGCAATTACTACCTCCATTTTCTAAGGGAAGAAACACAAACCTGAAAGTAAAATTGATTTGTCCACAAAATTAAACAAACAAACAAAAAAAATCCTACTGCTATCAAGTCACTTCCGACTCACAGCAACCTTCCAGTACAAAGTAGAACTGCTGTCTAGGGTGTCCAAGTGATGAATCTTTACAAAAGCAGACTGCTTTCTCCCACAGGTTCAAACTGCTGACCTTTTAGTTAACAGTTCAATGTTTAACCCACCCTGCCACCAGGTCGCCTACAATTTCTCTTAGGGCATCTTGATAGTCTAGGACTTAGACAATGAAGTTACTTTTAAAGAGAGGCAAGTTAAATTGGTCCAGAGAGAAACAAAGGTACTATTAACATTCTAATTTCAAAATAATTTGCTTGTGAGGTAGCTTAGGGTTATGATCTGGGCACAGAAATGAACAATGCCCAGTGTATTATGAAAAATTAACAGATGAAAAAAACAGTCAGTTCAATTCCAACTCACAACAGCCCCATATATTTTGGAGTAGAACTGTGTTCCATAGGGTTTTCCAGGCTGTGAACTTTCAGGAGCAGATAGCCAGGACTTACTTCCAACGTGCTCTGGGTGGGTTTGAACCATCAACCTTTCAGGTAGTAGTCTGGCATGTAACTAACTAGTGACTCCATTAATACATTATGTTACTGTTGTTAAGTGACATCAAGTCAGTTCTGAGTCACAGAGACCCTGTACAGGGTTTTCTAGAAGTAGCTACTGGGTTTGAACTGCCGACCTTATGGTTAGCAGTCCAGTGCTTATCCTACAGCACCACAGCAGGACTCCAATGCATTATATTGCTGCAGTTGCTGTTGTTAGTACCAACAAGTGAGTTCTGACTCATAGGGACCCTGTACAGGGTTTCCAAGGAGCAGCTGGTGGGTTTGAATCACAACCTTGTGATTAATAGGACAGTGATTATCCTACAATTCCATACCAGGACTCCCCAGTGCATTATGTTGTTGTTGTTATTGTTGTTAGGTGCCATTAAGCCAGTACCAACTCATAGTGACCCTCTGCACAGCAGAACAAAACACTGCCCAATCTTGGGCCAACCTCACAATTGTTGCCGTGCTTGAGCCCACTGATGCTGCCATATTTGCCAATCCATCTTGCTGGGGGGTTTCCTCTTTCTCTCTGACTCTCCACCTTACCAAAACATGGTATCCTTCTCAAGTGACTGGTCCCTCCTGCCAATATGTCTGAAGTATGAGAGATGAAATTTGGACATCCTGGCCTCCAAGGAGCACTCTGGCTGCACTTCTTCCAATACAGATCTGTTGGTTCTTTTGGCAGCCTAAATGAATCAACTCTTCTATGGTCTTCCTTATTCACTGTCCACCAATGCATTATGTTGTTGTTGTTAAGTGCCGTCGAGTCGGTTCTGACCCATAGCGACCCTGTATAGGGTTTCCAAGGAGCAGCTGGTGAGCTTGA
>NW_006408633.1:5158884-5166135 GCF_000296735.1 Chrysochloris asiatica
GCTTTTGAATTATGGTGTTGGAGGAGAATATTGAAAGTTCCATGGGCTGCCAAAAGAACCAACAGATCTGTTTTGAAAGAAGTGCAGCCAGAGTGTTCCTTGGAGGCCAGGATGACCAAATTTCATCTCTCATACTTAGGACATATTGTCAGGAGGGTCCAGTTGTTGGAGAAGGATATCATGTTTGGTAAGGAGGAGGGTCAGAGAAAAAGAGGAAGACCCTCAGCGAGATGGATTGGCAATATGGCTCAAGTGTGGCAATGATTGTGAGGTTAGCCCAGGACCGGGCAGTGTTTCGTTCTGTTGTGCATAGGGTCGCTATGAGTCAGTATCGACTTGATGGCACCTAATAACAACAACAACGAATCTTAGTTTGAGGACTAAGTTGCACCTGATCCAAGGCATAGTATTTTCAATAGCCTCACATGCATGTTAAAGTTGGACGGTGAATAAGGAAGACAGTACAAGAATTGATGCATTTGAGTTAAGGTGTTGGAGGAGAATATTAAGGGTACCATGAACTGCCAGTGGTCAATACACTGGACTGAAAGGTCGGTTTGAGCCACAAGATCAGCAGTTCAAGCTCACCACCCACACCTTGGAAACCCTATATAGGGTCACTATGAGTTGGAACTGACTCGACGGCACTTAACAACAAGCACAACATGGACTGCCAGAAGAACAAACAAATCTGCACTTTAAAAGCTAAGATGACCAGACTTCATCTGTCATACTTCAGACATATTGTCAGGAGGGAGCAGTAAAGTGAAAAAGAGGGAGGCACCCAGCCAGATGGATTGGAACAATGGCAGTAGCAGTGGGCTCAAGCGTAACAGTGACTGTGGATGGCGCAGGACCAGGCAGTGTTTTGTTCTGTCTGCAAAGAGTCACTATGAGTAGGAACTGACTTGACAGCACCTAACAACAACAACAATGAAGTCCTGGTGTAGAACTGTGGGGTAATGCACTGGACTGCAAAGTTAGTTTGAAACAAAAGGTCAGCAGTTCAAACTTACTATGTACTCCTTGGAAACCCTATACAGGGTCACTGTGAGTCAGAACCTATTCAACTGTACTTAACAACAACAACAAGATAAAAAGTCTAACTTGAACATGGGGGTACCCTGAACAAGGATGAGATTTGCATGAGCATGGACCTTGAATCATACATACCCTCTTGACTCAAGAACCCCCCACGAATCCTGCCTCATTAACATAACATATATAGGTTAACATAACACATACAAAATGCAGGATTATTACGTCAGATCACAAGCTGGAATACAACCATACAAAATACTATAAATCAAGTCCTAGCCAAATTGATATATATTTTGGGGACACGTAATTCAATCTATGACACTCTCTAAAACTGAATTTAAAAGAAAATTTGAAAAACTGAGCAATGTGGAGAAATATATTCTCCTGGCCACCAATGAAATAAGTCTCGGATCTCTAAAAATGTCTGATGGAAAAGAATTCATTTTTTCTGATTAAATCTCCAAATAGCTTTCTACAAACTAAGAAAAAGATTTACTGCCTGTCATTTCACATCACATTTATTTTGTATTTGTCGGTTAAACTGGTGGAATTGTGGGTGTTAATTGACTTCTATTTTAGCACTTGGAAAAGATCAACAACCAAAGATAGCTAATATTTATATTCAACATAACAATAGGGGACTATAAGACAGTCAGTTTTGTCTCGTAAAGAGATAAAGACAGATATTTAAAATAACACATACAGGCATACCTTGGAGATACTACGAGTTCAATTCCAAACTATCGCAATAAAGCAAATATCATAATATAGTGATATATGGTCCCAATACATATAAGATTTATGTTAATACTGTTCTGTATCACTTTAGCATTATAAAAATGCTGAAATATTGTGAAAATGACCAAAATGTGACACAGAGACACGAAGTGAGCACACGCTGCTGGAAAGATAGTTGATATACTTGTTCAAGGAATGCTTATATTAGAAACAAATTTCTATCAACATAACAACTAAGTTAATTTAATCGATCTATTACACCAAATTCCATATTAAAATCATATTGACCTTAACACCATGGCTTTACCATTACAAGCTGAGTCTTCAACAGACAAAGAGGTGGCCCTACTTCAACTCTGAGATGGTTTTAAATTACTTTGGGGGGCTGTCTTAGATGGAATAGCTTCACTCACAATGACCATATCTTCATATGGAGTCTAAGTGTTGAGATGAAAATGAACTTAAAAACCCTAACCGAAACTGAACACCACTGACGCTGAAAAGATGAGGCGAGGTAGAGTCGGAGGATCCAGTTTATCACAGATTTCAAACAATATGGTCTAGGTTAGGGTTTAGTTATGCCCACGAACATCTTTGCACACCTTCTCCAAGCTTTCCCTAACACTAACAACCTGGTACAACGATACTATCAAAACCAGGAAATTCACTTGTCTCCCAGCAATAAATGGTCATCTCAGTCGGAAGGACAACTGAGTGTGTCCACCTTCCCTACAGGAAACAAACATCTGGCTTCAGTGATGAAAGAGGAAGCACTACGTTGGAAACTAAAAAGCAGAATAGGACATTTCATTGAAACAACAAGAGGTAGTCCCAAACGAATTCATGAAACTACCAGTTCTGGTGGGCTCCTGGTAGGTACAAGGGGTAAAGAACTGACAAGTTGGAAAACTCAAAAGGATGAAAAAGCAAACACCAGAGAAGAGACAAAAGGAATAAGAGTAGCTAAAACTGACTAGGTGCCAGGCACTGTTCTAAGTGCATTATGAAAACACAACCCCCTTTAACGTAGTAGGTATTTTCACTGCCCCCATTATAGACTAAACAAGTTGCCGTCAAGTCGAGTCCAATGCGAGGTGTGTCCGAGATGAACTGTGCTCCATAGGGGCTTTGATAACTGATCTTTTGGGAAAGTAGATTACCAGGCCTTTCTTCTGAGGTGCCTCTGGTAGATTTGAACTACCAACCTTTTGGTTAGCTGCCAAGTGCTTAACCATTTGCTCTACCCAGGGACTTTGCCATCAGTGGGGGAAGGGGAATTTGGGTACTTAGAGGGCAAACAACCTATTCAAGGTCATATAGTAAATAGCCAATCCAGGATTTTAACCTGGGTATGACTGACTTTAACATCAGTGCTCTTTAAATACTATATATACTCACCACCTCCCTAAAAAGTTCATATGTAACTGATGAGATTCACCAGTTACCTTTGGTGTCATCCAAGATCACTGGCACTGCTATCGTAAATTGCATAAGCCTTAGCACAAAAACAAAGAGCTTGGCCTTAAATACTCCTTGTGCTTCTACAGTCTAATGCCTTTATAAACGCATTTGTGTTTTTCCACCAGGACGACTATCACAGCTCCACAGTATTCATTAAACATTCTCATGTTCTTGTACAACCCAAATGAGATCTGATTTTTAAAGACCAAACCATTACTGAGGAACCAAGAGAAAAGATGAAAAGGATGAAAGATTCCCCTCATAGCATTCAGATAAGCTGGCCTGCTATTTGCTTTAAGGAACTATGTGACCTGCTCTGACTATAAAACAGCTTTCTTAAGGCTGATGAGAAAATTTCCACACAGCCAACAGTGAAAGAGTTTGCAGATTGGAATAAATCAATCTTGCCAGCCTGGGAACTTTGCTAATATACTAAGCAGATTGACAGTGTCAGAAAGTCCAAGAAAGTACAAATCCCTTCAGTAAGGATGAGCACTTTGAAACAGTAGTCATGCTTGGAGTTTAGTTTTACAATTTGTAGAGTAGGATCAACTCTTGGGACATGAACTTCATGTCTCTTATTACTGTGATCTTTTAGTTGTTTATGGTATATAATCCTAGAAATCCCTCGGGACTCTCTTAACTCATACAGAAACCTACAAGAACAAAGAGGATTTTGCTGGAAGATGTGTGGTCTGAAACCATATGAGATTAAAACACGCTTTATGAAGACAAGGAGACTGACTATTTGCAGGTAGTCAGTTTCATCAGAGCCCCAAACAGGGATATCAGGATGGACATAGCCCACCAAAACATCTTATATGCCATTATACTGGGGCTTTTAACAGGAGGTCAAACTATAATACAATCACTTAAAAGAGTTTCCAAAAAACAGACTTTACTATTATTTTTTTTATAAAAGTGTATATGCACACACACTGAGTCCCGGTGTGGCACTGTCAGATAAGCACTGGAACGTTCACCCTAAATTTGTTGGCTCAAACCCACCAATTGCTCCTTGGAAACCCTATACAGGGTTGCTATGAGTTGGAACCGACTCGATGGCACTTAACAACACTATATATAAATGGTTACCATCAAGTCAGTTCTAACTGATAGCAATTTTACAGCAAGGCTGTAAATCTTTACCAGAACAGAAAGTCTCACCTTTCTCCTGCAGAGTGGCTTGTGAGATTCAATTGCCTTATTCATAATCTACTCCGCTACCAGGGTTTACATGTTGTTGTTGTTAAGTGAGTTGGTTCCAATTCATAGTGATCCTGGTGTCCCTAAGTCATACACTTGAAAATGCACTTGCCAATTCAAGATTTTTCATGTGTACATGTAGTGCAAGCATCACCAGTATCCATTGTCAAACTTTCTTTCCATCACCAATAACAGAAATTCAATGCTTCCTAAACATTCAGAAACAGGTTTCATGGAGACAGTAGCTTGCAGGTGGAAGGGTCATCTTGAAGGATGTGAAGAAGTCACAGAGAAGTCACTAAGTGAAAAAGTCACAAACACTAAAACACAAATAATCTATTTCATAATTTTGCAATAAAGCCATCTAGCCTAGATCTCAGGGAAAAAAACAATTACATTTTACAGGGATGGATTTGCAAAGCAGCAAAAGCAGAAAGAAGAGAGTATGGGTATCCATAATAAATATCCAACAAGCATCACATCTAGTCCACATTTAGAATCATGACCAGCCTTGTTTCATGTTCTAGCTACAATGAATGTTTTACATTGAAAAAAAAAAAGGGCATTAAAAATTTAAAAAGATACTGTCCCTTCTTGGAGAAACAGGAGTTTGCTCCATTAAAATGCATCAGAAGAAAATAAAAACATCAGTGAACAGTCAACACAGAAACATAAAGCTGATTGCATGGGAAGGGAGTTCTAAATTCCTCAATCACATACATATTACCTCATTCATCTCACAGCCATATGAGGCTGTTATTGTTGTGACCCTATAGTGGATTCTGACTCACAGTGACCCTATAAAACAGGGTAGAATGTCCCATAGAGTTTCCGAGGCTGTAATCTTTATAGAAACAGATCACCAGATCTTTCTCCTATGGAGTACTTGGCAGTTTGAACCATCAAGCTTTCTGCTAACAGTTGAGTGCTTAAGCACTGTGCTGCATGAGGAACTGGCTTTAATTACAGACTAAACGAAAAAACAAAAACTAGACCAAAGCCACTACCATCAAGTTGATTCAGATCATTTGTTGTTGTTAGATGCCGTTCAGTCATTTCCCACTCATAGCAACCCTACATATAAAATACTGCCTGGTCCTGCACCATCCACACAATTGCAGCTTTGCTTGATTAAGCTTGACTGTTGCTTCCATGCATGTTGATGGTGGATCCAAGTAAAATGAAATCTTGTCAAACTTTTCTCCATTTATCATGATGTTATTTATTGGTCCAGTTGTGAGGATTTTCGTTTTCTGTACATTGAGATGCAAAAACGGTCTCCATAACCTTCTGAGCTGACCTCTCTGTCTTGAATTGAACTGGCCCAGCAGATCTCTGGGAGGCCAGTGTTTTGACTGAAATGTGCTCTCTGAATCACGCTGGTAAATCTAAGACTCATCCCTAGTCATGATTTACTCCACAAAATTAGCTTCATTAGATTTGATCTTGCTTAAAAGACTGATGAAAAAATCAGTTCTTTGAGCTAGCTAATCTTTGCACAATACATTTTTTTGTATTCTTTTTTGTGAAGATGCTGTAACAAAACTAAGGCAAATATATATCACTAAGAGAATTTGTCCGCAGCCATCCACTAATCACAGAGACATGTCTAACCCTTTTTTTCTGTAGTAAATCAGTATACATATATAAATTTTCACAAGGAAACACATATATAAGAATATTCATAAAAGTAGTATTTTTGATAGAGACAGTTTAAAACAGCCTAAATACAACTTAGGCATTGGCTACCTAAAATATGGTGGGGTGGGGTGGGGTAGGGGGGAGGACAATAAAGGCACAAAGTGACTAGCTTCCTAGTTTTCAAGAGAGAGTTTAGTTTCAGACTGTGCAGGGGAAGATAGAATCCCCACTGAATAATTTTCATCTTGTCTAGACAGGTCTGGTGAAAGGAAATGGGGATAACATTCTTATGATTCAATAGTGAGTAACTGTTATCATGACTAATTGCGATGGTCACAACTGTAAAGGTAGAAGTTTTGTAACATAAAGGGGGGAGTAGGTAATTCAACATTCCAGGAATAGAGGATCCTAGGATCATCAAGGGACAAGAGCACAAGCAGAATGTGGGACCCTAACCAGAGAAGCAGAAGCACGACACCAGAGATGGAGGCAGAGATGATGACATGGAGAGAGAGCAACTAAGAACTCTAGACTCATGGGAAGAGAAAGGCTGTGTGCTGGCAGCCAAGAGGCAGGCTTGTAGAATGTGCCCTTGAGTTGTTTAGATGATTACATATTTAAAAACAGACAAACAAAAAAGCAGAGGAAATAGAAGCAAATACTGTTGAATGATGATGCATGGAGGGGATTGTAATCATTGCAATGAAACAAAATATGATAGGATGAGCACAAAACTGATGTTCTCCCATGTAAACTATCACTCACTTCACAATAAAAGCTTTAAAAAAAAAAAAGTTTATTAAGAACAACAACAAAACCCAGCCTAAATATCAGTGTAAAAATAAAGATGTGAAGTATACTCATAAAATGGAAAACTATAAAGCATTAAAAATAAATGTAATAGAGTAAACTATCTTTTTGTTATTGTTGTTAAATGCCATTACATCAGTTCTGACTCATAGAGACCCTGTTTCCGAAGAGCAACTGGTGGGTTTGAACTGCCAACCTCTTGGTGCTGATCTTATAGTGACACACCAGAAATATATATATATATATATATATATATATATATACATAATACCTGTATAATTGTTGTTGTTGTTGTTGTCAGGTGCCATCGAGTCGGAACCGACTCATAGCGACTCCATGCACAGCAGAACGAAA
>NW_006408633.1:5167084-5175398 GCF_000296735.1 Chrysochloris asiatica
AGAGAGAGAGAGAGAGAGAGAGAGAGAGAGAGAGAGTCCTGGTGTGGTGCTGTGTGGGTTAATGCATTGGACTGCAAAGTTGGTTTGAACCACAAGATTGGTAGTTCTTTAACTATAACTTTGGAAAGGAAAAGGGCTGTGGACCGTGCCTTGAACCAGAAAGCATGAGACATAGGTTCTGGATACAAATGTGCCCAAATCTCACCCTGTAAGTCGGGATGAATCACCTAAGCACTACAAGCATTCATTTCTACTCTATAAATAAGGCAATCACAATGGATGACTTCCAAGGTCCTCTCCAGATCTAAAATTCAGTGGTTTTGCACTGGGCTTCCCATGGCAATTGGAAATCGGGAAGTGGAGTAGAAAGACAAAGGTGTGGTTCTCCACTCATCTCATTTTAACCCAAAATGAGGTTAAGACTTACCTTTACTGCAGAACAGAATTTCAAAGTCTCATTGAATCCAAAGGCCAGATAAACCCCTCTGCAAGGATTGCCCTGAGATAATCTTTAAACCTTAAACTAAAAACACCTCCTGATATCCTCTTGAAACTGAACAGTAAACTAAAGCCAACCTCACTGTCACTGAGTGGATTCCAACTCATAGAGACCCTCTAGAGCATGTCCAAGGCTGTAAATCTTTACAGGAGCAGACAGAACAATGAACAATGTCTGCCTTGAGCACTGTGCTCTTTCAAGAAGTTACCTCCATGGGATCAAACTGACCACAGCAACAGGAAAGATTAGAAAGGAAGCTTAGGAGGAAGTGAGCTTATATTACTGGAGGAGGAACCATTTGGAGAAGGAGGGAGGGAATGGTTGTGCAAACTTGAAGACTACAATTCATGTGACTGACTTGTACATGCAGAAATCGTTGAATTGGCGTATATTCCCAACAACAAAAGTAAAATAAATTATATTAAAAATCCCATTTATGTATTTACCTTAAAAGGACTACATTTTTATCCCTTGGTCCCATTTCATAAGGAAATGCTCATCTTTTATAAATAATCTTCCTATTAACAGGTTGGTGGGGGAGGGGCAGAACATAGCGAGGAGGTAGCAAAACAAGATTACTAATTTTGCTAACTGCTCTAATTTTATAACTGCTTACTTCATACCCTTAAAATATCAAAGTTTTCATAATTACCTTAGGGATGATTTGTATACAGCGCTGTTTAATATGGAATGAATAAATTATCAATGTTCACTATGCATGCTATTCAAGCAAGGTTAGTTCTTACAGATCTTAAAATTAGATAATCATGTCTTTTCTTTTTAACAAAAACTCATTCATCTTGTAGAAATAATCTGGTTGGGAAAACACCACACAACTGTTTTCCAAGGGCCAACATCTGATGCCAAAAATTACATACATATGATTTCTCCAGCATATTATTTCAATTGGCTTTCCGAATCAAAACACATCCCGTTTCAGAGTTAGTCCATAACAACACATACGGCATTGTATGATCTACAGTTGGTCAGTCTGTCCCACTGCCAGCGTGCTGCTCACTTAATTTAGCCCAGTGAATGACAAATTAAACTGCTGGCTTAGCCCACGGAAGTCTCAGTGTCTGCAAAGCGGCACAGAGCCTCCTTTCTTGAGCCTGTATGTCACAGGAAAATAGAGCCAGGTCTCACTAGGGCAAGCCATCAAAGGACACAAGGAGTCATGGAAACTGGCCATTTCAGAACAGTCAAAATGCCAAAAGCCTCAAATGTCCCAGTATGAGCAGCTGAAGGCTACTGTAAGTTGCAGACGCACCTATTTTTAGCTGGGGGAAACTATGGTTTTGGACAATTCATACCTAGCCTGGCATTGCACCAAAAGTAGGTGAGTAACTAACTTCATCAAAGCATGCCCCCAAAGAACAAGTACTTACAAGAATCCATGGCTAACCCACTAACTGTGCCACCAGTGTCTCTAATGATTCAGACAGGGTCCCAACAATTACCTATACCTTCAAGTGGAATCTACAGAGCTGCTTCTTCCTCAACGAACAGCCACTGAATAGGAACAAATGCTGTTTCTAATATAATTACCAGAGTGGGAACTCAGCAGGGAGCGCCTGCTGTTTACCTCAGTGACCAATAGTGACTTGTGACTGCATCAAGTTTAATGTGGTGATCCCCCGGGAAACAGGTTCTTGACCCCTGGGAATGGCCCTGCTGACACCTTAAGTTCTTGTTATTCATAGGAAGAAAGAGTGTTAATTATGTCAGCTATTAAAAATGGAACATTGTGCTCTAAATCTGTGACCGCTAAAATTCTTCTTTAAGAGTAGGTCAGAATAAACCTCTGCAATTAGTATTAACATTCTCTTTTAAGTTGATCACACTTTGTGAAATTACTTAAAATCATAATACTAATTTAAACTTTTACCAGAAATAGCGAAAGTATAAGGCGGCTTCAAAAAGTTCATGGAAAAATTCCCATTATCTTTTCATTCTATTTCTCCATATATATGCATATATAGGAATTAATATGAAGCTGCATATATAGGAACTGACACACATATGTGTCCTCATATTTCTATGATAAATCAAGGGAGCCAGTCAGATCACCCTGCTAAGTTCCAGTCCCATATGTTCATCTGCCTTTTTAGATCTCTACTTGAATGGCTGGCATTTTAAACTATGTCCAAAATGAACTCCTGATCTTCCCCTCCAAATTCACCCTTCCCACAATCTTCCTCATCTCCATAAATAGTAACTCCATCCTTCCAATGAGCCAGACTGAAAACTTTGGTTATATCCTTGATTCTTCTCTTTCTCTCACCTCTTCATCCTTCATTAAATCCCATCGGTTCTACCTTTGTAAAATATAAAAACAAGTTTGAAATGTGATAGCTTCTCACTACTCCACCCTCCTCCAAGCCACCATCATGTCTCACCACGATGAGCAGGGGTTTCCTTCCCAGTTCCTCTGCTTCTCACAGTCTCTCTCAACAAAGCCAACATGTTGCTATTGTGTGCTTTCAAGTCGATTCCAACTCACAGCAGCCCTATATAACAGAAGAGAACCGCCACAGAGGGTTTCCTAGGTTGTAATCTTATGAGAACAGATCACCAGGTTTTTTTCTTCCAGAGACCAGTGAGACCAGTGTGACTGGGGAAAAATAAGTTGGAAGGAGAGTATGGAAGCTGAAGTGACCTGGTCCCTCATGTGAAGTTTATGAGTCATTGCAAAGACTTTGGCTTTGTTCTGAGAGGGATGGAAAGTCACCGGAGGATTCTGACAGAGCAATGATATGATCTGACCATAGTGGGTCAAGTGCCTGACTGCTAACTGTACGGAAGCTGCCTAGGACGGCCAGCCATGGTACATACACTACTGACAGACATAAAGACCTCCTAAGAAGCAAGGACCTCTGTGGTTCTGCTAAAATAAAAACATCAGCATGTTTTTCCAACCAATCACCATCTAAAATGGCTTTGGGCCAGAGGGCACTCTGGTAACGTCATCCCTTGAAGCATAAGCAAGGTCTTCAGGATTCAGGATTCCGATATTGTCAGTTTCCTTTATCACTTTTGTAGAAACAAGAGTATCTAAAACATCCAGAAGATAATGCATCTGTATGTCACTGAAGATCTCACATGGTAGCTGGCCCCAGCATTCCTACTCAGGGCTTCCAACTGAAGGACTAGCAAGTCAAGGAAGGCCACACAGCATTAACCTGGATGCAAGAAGCACGAAGCTCCCCCTCTGTGTGCCCAGTGAACTACAGAGCTGCTTTAGCTACTATGCAATCACTTTATTTCTAAAATGGGAATTATTATATTCATCATATAATGAAGATTTCAGAAACCTCACATGAAAAGAATGAAACAAAAAATTCAAGTTAATATAGTGTCATGAAACCAAAATATTACAGCTGAGCAATGTCTCAACACAGTCATTCTCTGAGTTCCAAACACATTTTCTATTTGACTGTCTGACATAATCCATCGGCAGACATGATCAACTTAAATCGCATCAGAAGCAGGAAAGGGAACTTGTGGCTGTTGTTAAGTGCTATTAGGCTTTCGATTGTGTAGATCATGCCAAGCTATGGACAACATTGTAGACAATAAGTATTCCAGAACACTTAATTGTGCTCATGAGGAACCTGTACATACATCAAGAGGCAGTCATTTGTACAGAACAAGGGAACGCTGAATTGTTTGAAATTAGGAAAAATGTACTCCAGGGTTGTATTCTATCACCATACTTATTCAATCTGTGTGCTGAGCAAATAATCCCAGAAGCTAGATTATATGAAGAAGAATGTGGAATCAGGATTGGAGGAAGACTCATTAACAACCTGTGATATGCAGATGATATAGCCTTGCTTGCTGAAAGCAGAGGACTTAAAATGCTGATGAATATCAAAGACCACAGCTTTCGTTATGGGTTGCACCTCAGTGGAAAGGAAACAAAAATCCTTACCACTGGACCAATAAGCAACATCCATATCAATGGAGAAAAGACTGAAGTTGTCAAAGACTTCAATTTGCTTGGATCAACAATCATCATTCATGGAAGTATTCAAATGATGTATTGCATTAGGCAAATCTGCTGCACAAGAGCTTTTTAAAGTGTTGAAGAGCAAAGATATCAGTTTGAGGACTAGGGTAAACCTGACCCAATCCATGACGGTATTTTCAATAGCCTCATATGCATGTGAAAGTTGGGCAGTGAATAAGGGAGATCATAGAAGAATCAATGCATTTGAGTTATGGTATTGGAGGAGATTACTGGAAGTATCATGGACTGCCAGGAGAACAAATAAATTTGCTCCTCTGAGTATCAGCTTTGTTTTCTTCCTATTTTCTATCTTGTGGCTTTCTCCCCATCTCCAGGTCTCTTGATGAGCATCCTGGCTGATAATAGCTCCAACACGTTACATCTCAAAGTTTTTAAAAAACAAACAAAATCAGCTGTCACTGAGTTGAGTCAGATTTATGAAGATCTCAAGTGTTTCAGAGTATAACTGCACTCTATAGGATTTTTCTGACTGTGACCCTTTGGAAGCAGATCAACAATCCTTTCTTCTGGGGCACCTCAGTGGATTTGAACCACCAGTCTTCTGTCTAGTAGCAGCGTGCTTAAAAGTTTGCACCATCCAGAGACTCCAATATTAGTTTGCTGTTGTTCTTAGATGCCACGTAGTCAATTCTGACTCATGTGGTGGAGTAGAACTGCCCATAGAGTTTTCTTGATACTATTATCTTTATGAATCTAAAGTGCCAGATCTGTCTCCCATGGATCCAAACCAACAACTTATCAATAAGTGCATTCCACCAGGGCTCCATATTACAATTTGTATACCAAGAAAGTCTTGGTCTTCCTGTCTGTTCCATTGCAAAAATTCCTAGACAAGGACAGTAATTGGGTTAGCTTGGCAGGTGCTCCCTCTTAGACCAATGAACTGTGACCTCAGCTTTGGGACACACTGTAACAACAATAACTATGTGGATGCTTGGGGGTAAGTGGTGATTCCTGGAAAGGTGAGCCAGGCAGAGGACCCCATTGCAATCTGTTATTACTCCCCTAAACCTTCCTGTGTCCTTTTCGTTACATCCCTTACACGTGTGTTTAACTACCCATTTAGTGCTTACCTTTCCTGGTAAGTAATGAGCTCAGTGACGGCAGAATATGTGTCTCTCTTCTACACCACCCTATCCTCTCACCAGGGAAAGTTTCTGGCACCCAGAGGTCCCTCAATAAATGTCTCTTAAATAAATGAAATTATTTCAAAATGAAATTTTTAGGTAAAGACATATAGCACATTGAGAACGCCTCACTGAAAAGTTTTTATACATACAAATGACAGATTGCAATTTTATCAGTCCAGGAAATAAAACAGCCATCTTCATAGCTAGGCACCTGTAGCAATTCATTTGGAATTCAGTACTGCAGACCATAAAACCCTGTAACTCTCTGACCAAACCGACTCTGTCCAAATGATTCCTATATACACACTAGTTAGGTGACTTCCAGGAAGCAACGCCATGGGCGGCAACTTAGCAGTAGACATTCGATCAAGAAAAGTGATAGAGCTCAAGGAAAAAATCTGCAAAATGAACCATCAAGTAACAAAGGCAGTAAGGGTGCAACAAGGGAAGGGGGAAAGCATGCTGTTTACAATTTCACAAAGGGAAGGATAGAGGAAGCCCTGTGAATGCGGCAACACAAGCTCCTTTCACTTAGACAGTGACCCAATTTACCTGACATCGGAAGTTCTACTTTGAGTTAAGGTCGTAACTTTTCAAGGCAGGTGAATTTAGACTCCTAAACTTTTACAGGACATTCTAAATGTTGCACTTCTACTGGGCATGCTGAACATGAATTCATTTACTCCTCCAATCTAAAACAAAATGGCTCTAATTTGTAAGTGAAGAAGCTGAGGTACAATTTTGTTAAAACAAAAATAATTTACCAGAACTTGGTCAGTCAGCATATCCACATATGTAAAATCAAATGAAAACTTGATTGTCCAGCAGGCATCTGGGTATGAGCTTGTATTGGGGTAGAGATGCACATTTGGCAGCCACCAACACAAGTGAGTGAAATCAGCCTAAGAGAATATGCAGAAAGAACAGAGTTTGGGGAAAAACTCGGACCCTGTAACCTAAAGGGAAAGGAAGAGAATGAGTCCCAGAGGGGACTGTACAAGATGAAGTGAAGAAAAGCATCAGGCAGATCCAAGACACCAGGTAATAAAGCACTGTAGGGAGTCAATGGCCAAGTGTCTAACGCAACAAAGACTTAGAAATGGACTGACAGTGTCCATTCCACTTATCAACGCCCAAATCACTAAGTGATCTTCCAAAACAAAAAAGAGGGAGAGCATTTCTATGGAGTGGTAGGGCTTAGACCCAAATTACTGTGGCAGAGAAGTCTAGAAAAGGTGAGAAAGTGGAACAGTCCAGACTTATTTTTCAAGAAATGTGCCTGAGAATAGATGGAAAGTATAGTTCAAAGGGGTCCCCAGATCAAAGTCCCAAAGTCAGCACTTGGACCACAGGTAGGATGGTTGGCCCAGTGCACCAGCCAACAGCAGCAGTAAAGGAAAGGTGAGAAGAAAACCACTAGGCAGTGTTAGGAAAGCAATGTGGCTAGACAGTTCCAGATTTCTGTTTGATAGCTGTTGTTCTCCCAGTTGCTGAGAAGATTCTGACTCACGGTGAACCCATGTGTGTCAAAATAGAACTCTGCTCCATAGGGTTGCCAGTGACCGAAGTTTCAGAAGTAAATCATAAGGTCTTTCTTCTGAGGTGACACTGGGTGGACTTAAACCTTCGATTTTTAGTTAACAGCGTTCTTCATTCATCATTTGCAACAAGTTCCTGACTGCCATGGGTATTAGATAAGAGAGGCAGTGAAAAGGAGAAAAATAGGAGGGACACAAAATCTTTGGGGTGGGGGGAGGAATGAAGGGAAAATTGGGACATTTGAGTAGTTGGCCCACAATGTCCTCTTCAGGGCCTTGTCCTCCTGGAAAACATTCTACTCATTCCAGAGGAATCGTTGAGTGGAAGGAACAACTCCGGTACATTCAAATAGGGGCTAAAGGGACTCTTGGCACACAAGTTTGGACATTTAGTTAGGGTGAGTTGGGCAACATTATCAAAAAGGAAAGACTTGGCTAGAAAGCGGAGGGAGTCCTGCTGGCTTCCACTCATTTCTTTGTTTAGACCCCTTGAAGAAATCAAATACAAGCTTCCCTTTATTTAAGTGAAAGGTAGCATCTCCATCTGCAAACAAAGGCATTCCTCTACCCTACCCAGTATGGAGTCCTGGTGTGGCATTATGGGATAATGTTTTGAACAGCAAAGTCAGTTTGAACCACAAGGTCAGCAGTTCAAATTCACCAGCCACTCCTGGGAAACCCTATACAGGGTTCAACATGAGTTGGAACCACCTTGAAAGCATTTAACAACAACAACCCCATATGCAATGAGAAATGTGGGACATGCTACAAATGGTACAAAGTACTCTGCTCTGCAGAGTGGGAGAAGAGTAACAGGATATGTGTGAAATCAAGTTTAAAATGGGAGAAAACTACAAAAAGAGAAACTATGCCATAAATAAAGAAATACACAGTATTTAGAACAAAATTTAAAAAACAAAACAAAGAAAACCCTTGCTACAAAAATCTTTGCCAAGAAATTTGGAAGACAACTGTCTGGCCGACTGATTGGAAGAGATCAATGTTTATGCCCATTCCAAAGAGAGGTGACCCAACTGAATGCAGAAATCATCAGACAATCTCTTTGATATCTCAAGCGAGTAAAGTTTTGCTAAAGGTAATACAGAAACGGCTA
>NW_006408633.1:5176643-5177848 GCF_000296735.1 Chrysochloris asiatica
ACTCTTTGGCTGGTTTTTCCACACACGAAGAATGTGTCAGTCATACATTGAAAGACTGTTTGGTTTAACTGCTCCTTTCACCTTTTTTTCCTTCTGCTTTTCTGCTGCATAGGTCAGAGGTCAGCAAATTAAGGTCAGTGAAGCAAATCCAGGCCAAGACCTGTTTATATATAGCCTATAAACTAAGAACATACCAGTACCAATTGTGGTGCTGTTGGTTAATGCGCTGGACTGCAAAGTCAGTTTGAACCTCAAGATCAGTGGTTCAAGCTCACCAGCCACTCTTTGTAAACACTATACAGGGTCGCTATGAGTCAGAACAAACTCAAAGGCACTTGACAATAACGACACCAATAGGTGTTGTTGAGTCGGTGCTGACTCATGGCAACCTCCATGTATCAGAGAAGAACTGTGCTACATTGGGTTTTCAATGGCTGAATTTTGGAAGACAGTCTGGCCTTTCTGCCGAGGTACCTCTGGGTACACTTAAAACAGATAATGGTTTTTATATTTTTAAAAAGTTATAAAAAAAATAAATAAACAGACAAAAGTAAAATAGAACACTCATCTAGAGCCTGGAAAGTCTAAAATATTTGCTGTTTAGCTCATTACAGAAAAAGTTTGCTGACCCCTGATAGGGACAAATGTTACACGTGACTTTACAACAGAGCTTAGACAAGAATGCCTCTCTGTCTTCTGTGCCCAGCAAGCTCCCACCCACACAGTGTAATATGATTAGCAGATAAATAGAGACTGGCAATAATTGCCACGTAAAGGGGATAAAAGCTGAACTGCAAAGTCAGTTTGAACTGCAAGGTCGGCGGTTCAAGATCACCAGCTGCTCCTCAGAAATCATATATAGGGTTGCTTTGGGTCAGAACCGACTTGACAGCACTTAATAGCAAAGCCATAAGAGCCACATGGTGGTGGTGGTTGTGTGCCATGAAGTCGGTTCCAACTATAGGGTTTCTCAGGTTATAAATAATTTATGGGAGCAGAAAGCCTCATCTTTCTTCCGTGAAACAGCTGGTAGTTTTGAACTGCTGACTTTGAGGTTAACATCCTTACTCGTAACCACTAACTACTAGAGCTCCTAAGAGCCACATAAGTAAACTTTAGATTAAGCATTCTGTTGTTGTTGTTAGGTTTCATCATATTGATTTCTACACATAGTGACCCCATGTCACAGAGTAGAACTACCCCCA
>NW_006408633.1:5178543-5179661 GCF_000296735.1 Chrysochloris asiatica
CAGGTCAAGTGGGTATTATCTGCAAGTGTGGGTGTTCTTGTGCATTTACCCTCACTTCTTATCAGCTGGATGCTTCAGTCTGGACTCTAGTCCTCTGTGGCTATGTCACTGTCTTTGGGCACAGGAGTCCCCAGGTCTTGCCATACTGCTGGCCAACCAGATCTCCACCCAGGTTCACAAGAGTCTATTGAACATGGTCGGACTTAGCTCACAGCTTCATTGTTGTTTTTCTCTCACTTCTCCTTATCAGTGACCAGTGTGGTCATCAATTGGACCTCATGCCTGCTCATGTATTCCCCTTGAGTCTTAGTCTTGGAAGGGGTTTGCCCTGAGGGGACCCAACCACTTGCCTTGATGTCTCCTGGACGAGCAACTTAATTGTTCTTGTAGTAGTCACTTGGACTGCCATTATTGTTTTTTTTATTTTTCCTGTCGGTCTTTCTTTCAAGAAATATCTTCTGTTCTTCTAGCTGCTCCAGGCTAGTCTGCTTGTCCTTTCAAGTGGAAATTTCCCACCTCAGCAGAATCTGGATGTGGTTCAGGATTCCACCTATGGTCTTATGCAATGCAAAGGCTCCACAGGAAGCCTCCTTCACTGGGCATGTTGTAGACCCATTTTAGGTATTCCAATCAGTTATAGGCAGAAGACAGACTTACAAGCTTTCTATTGGTGATACTTCTGACTATTCCTTTCTCTCCCCCTCAAATGTCTATTTTACAATGGTATGCCAGGGAAACCAAGATTCAAAAGACAGCCAAGCATCTTAACATTATTTCCCCCCTTTTGTCCATTCCATCCATGCCTTAATCGCTGTATCCCAGAGCCCTGTTGTTCCAAGGTTGTGCATACATCATTATTTACCTCTGTTCCACTTAGTCCATTCAAACCTGCCTAACTGTTCTCCCATCTGCCTTGTTCTTCCATTCCCCTCCCCCTTCTTGTGTATTTCCCCCATCCCCAGCACCCAATCTATCCTGTCTATTCCCTACTCTGTGCCCACCTTAGCCCTCCCTCCCCTCGCCACACCCCTCATACCCCAGTAAATAGCAAAGAATCCTCCCCGCCTTTTAGTATGGTTCTTTTACAATAGTGGTCCTATGCAGTATTTCTCCATTTG
>NW_006408633.1:5180216-5182649 GCF_000296735.1 Chrysochloris asiatica
GTGAACATTTCTTCATATGTTTGTTGGCTGCCCGGATCTCCTTCTTGGTGAAGTGTCTGTTCAAGTCCTCTGTCTATTTTTAAATTGGATTGTTTGTCTTTTTCTTGTAGAGGTGCTATAGTTTCCTATATATTTTACGTAGAGGGTTTAACAGGCTGTAACCTTAATCTAAGGATGCTGGCAGGTCTTTCTACCTCAAAGACCCCGGGTGGGTTAGAACCATCTACCTTTCAGTTAGCAGTTGAGCACTTAGCTGTTGTGCCACCAGGGTTCCTTGATGACAATTTTACTACTATTTATTTAGGGATTTGTGATTGGGTAAAGTCAAACTGAAAATAAATATTTAGTGATGTGTTACATTCATTTCTCAGACTCTCCTTTTCTATTCTTTTATCCTCTGAAGGTGTCCACTGAAATCCATTCTAATCTCTGTTACCTTGATAAAAATATTTGTGGAGAAGGTATCTCAGGAAGCATGACTTATTCTTGGCTAAATACCAATACCTTACCCATACCCACCCACTCACACCCACAGAAGCAAACTGCAGAGCTATGTGGAAGCACCTCAGTCACACCATTGAGGTTAAAGTTACACCTAAAGTACACTTGCATGTGTTGTTGTTGTTAAGTGACATAGAATGGGTTCTGACTCATAGTGAACCTATATAGGGTTTCTGAGGAGCAACTAATGGGTTTGAACCACTGACCTTAGGGTCCACGGCTTATCCTACAGACCCACAGTAGGCCAAAACATCTCTTTTAATACTTGAAACAGTTTGATGAATATGTAAATCCATCTAATAAAGTTATATGCAGTGATCAAACTCACTTTGAAACGTCAAAAGAAAATAACCACTGCATAAAATCTTCCATAGTAACATGAATCTTTTCATTTTAGCTCTCTATCCTGAATGAGCATTCATAAAAAATTGTCCTTATGGCCGACATTTGTATCATTCACCAAGGAAAGGTGGTGGTGGTAGTGGGTGTGTGCCGTCCAGTCAGTTCCGACTCATAGGACCCTATATAGCATTTCTGAGGCTAAAAATCTTTACTGGAACAAAAAGCCTCATCTCTCTCCCTAGGAGTGACTGAAAGATTCGAACTGCTAACCTTGCAGTTCGTAATCTATTATGCTACCATGGAAAAGGTAGCAATAATACATGTGTCTTGATATGGGGTATAAAATTAAAAAGTGATAGCTGACCTAAAATAAAAATGGCTGACCTAATTACAAAAGCTGAGTTAACCTGCCTTATAGATCCCATCCTGTTGCTTAAGAACTAACCCTATTATTAAGATTTGTGGTTAAGCTAATAGTGTAAAACTGTAACCAAATTATGTCAAACTCTTTGTGTTACATTTCCAGAAGATGAAACACTCTGGGTGAAATAATGTTTAACAATCCGCTCCAAACAGGAGTCTTTAAGTCAACATTATACCTTTGTTTTGAGACTGTTGTGTAACATCCTTCAAAATTACAAACATTTGTAACTGTGTCTTTTAGCCAATCAATGTGTCCAGTAACAACCAATAATGTTAAAGGTCACGCTTTGCGTTGTCCTGTCTTTGAGTGACCTTAATCACTGTAACCAATCAGATGATTGCATTTGTAGTTCCTCCTACAACACTATGTTGTTTGTTGTTAGGTGCCATCGAGTCAGTACCAACCCATAGCGACTTTATGCACAGCAGAACGAAACACTGTCTGATCCTGGGCCAACCTCACTACTGTTGCCATGCTTGAGTCCACTGATGCTGACACACTATAATTATGTGTTATTTACACCTCTCCCCAGGATTTGTGAGCTTCAGATCCTGAGCTTTTCATACTCTCCCACTCAAATGACATTTATTAACTGCAATAAATCTCTTTAATTTCCTTTAACAGAGTTAGAGCCATTTTTTCCCACAACAGTCTTTATAAATCACAACACAACCCAGCCATCTCAACAGACATTGCTCACTACTCAGGACTTCACTCTGTCCCACAATGTTATGAACATTATAAATATCCTAAAATGCAAAAATATGAAGAAGAAGAAGATAAATTTATGTTATTATTTTAGAATGTTAAAATGGATTTTAGAAGTCAATTTCATTTTCATCATAAACATATTGAGACATAATCATAAACAACACAACTTAGGTCTAATGTCTGAATTGATGTACTTTACATGATCTCTTCCAGAATTTGTCTGTCAGTTTTGTACTGTAGGGACTTGCTTGTTGCTGTGATGCTGAAAATGATGCCAATAGTATTTTAAATATCAGCACGGTCACCCATGGTGGATAAGTTTCAGTGGCGCTTCCAGACTAAGACAGACTAGTAAGTAGGAGAGGCGGATAACTTCTCAATGTTTAATCACTTAAAACCTTATGACTACATGGATGAACCTTGAGGAAATTATGCTGAGTGAAATTAGTCAGTCA
>NW_006408633.1:5187464-5194776 GCF_000296735.1 Chrysochloris asiatica
CATGGCAATGAAACGATATATGATAGGATGAATATAAAACTAATGTTCTCCCATGTAATTATCACATAATTCACAATAAAACATTAAAAAAAAAAAAAAACCTGTAGCACACAGATGGTCCTCAATAGAATAGGAGAAAAATATAGATGAACTTGACCTGGTTTTTTAAACCAGACTTACTGGATCAACAGGCTAGAAGAACCTTCGCGACTACTGTACTGAGAAACCCTTTAAACTTTGTACTGAAACCACATTCAGAAGTCATCTTTCAGCTTAATAGCAGATTAAATAATAAAATAAATAATATTGCCACTAAATACTATGCTCCTTTTAAAAATCATTCATATGAGACCAAAAGTTTAACATTTAACCTAAGTAAAGATATGACTGAGCCCTGAAGTAGAGTTGCAGGATAAAGCACTGAACTGCAAGGTCGGTTTGAACCTCAAAGTCAGCAGTTCGAACTCATCAGTCACTCCTCAGAAACCATATACAGAGTCACTGTGAGTAAGAACTCAACAACAACAACAAAGATGAGATAGCAAAGGGGAAAGAAGGGAAGCTAGACTAATGAAAATGGAATATAAAGAATGTTGATACATTTTAAATAATGTAATCAATGTTACTGAACAATATGTATTTGTTGTTGTTCTTAAGTGCCATTAGATCAGTTCTGACTTAGAGCAACCATGTGTAGGGTTCCCAGGGAGTGGCTGGTGAGTTTAAACCACCCACCTTGTGGTTACCAGTCCAGTGCTGATGTTGCAGCACCACACAAGGACTCCATGAACAATATATATAGAAATCATTAAACGTAACAGTTAAAAATGAAAGAATGAAAGGAGAGAAGAAGAGAGGGAAGAATGAAAAGGAAAAATTCTCAGTCAAATATAGCTCCCAACTTTACAATCCAATGTTGTCCCCCAACTTTTGGACTCTATTAATTATTTTTATTACTTGTGCTGATCTTAGAGTTCCATTGGTCTTTGGGAATGAAACAGAGTGGAAGTCTTGTAATGTTTCCTCTTAGAGTACGCCTAGCAGATTTCTTGGTTCTCTAAGCTAAACCCTTGTTTCTCCTAGCTTGCTGTTGAACCAATTCATTCATAGGGGCTCATGGATTTCTAGTAAAAACATTTTAAGAGATGGATTAACACCACAGCTGAAACAATGAGATCAACCACAGCAATAACTGTAACATACAATGGTGATGATGTTGTTGCAGGTGCCATCAAGTCAGTGCCGACTCATAGAGACTCTGTGCACAGCAGAACGGAACACTGCCCGGTCCTGGGCCCAACCTCACAATTGTTGCCATGTTTGAGCCCATTAACGCTGCCACTTTGCCAGTCCATCTCATTGGGGGTCTTCCTCTTTTTCTCTGACCCTCCACCTTACCAAACATGATATCCTCATCCAGCGACTGGTCCCTCCTGACAATATGTCCGAAGTATGAGAGACCAAGTTTGGCCATCATGGCCTCCAAGGAGCACTCTGGCTGCACTTCTTCCAACACAGATTGGTTTGTTCTTTTGGCAGCCCATGGTACTTTCAATATTCTCCTACAACACCATAACTCAAAAGCATCAATTCTTCTAAGGGCTTCCTTATTCACTGTCCAGCTTTCACATGCATATGAAGTTATAAAAAATACCGTGGCTTGGGTCAGGCACACCTTAGTTCTCAAGCTGACATCTTTGCTCTTCAACACTTTCAAAAGGCCTTGTAAAGCAGATTTGCCTAACACAATACGTGGAATGAATGGGAATCCCATGGGCTTCTCAAATCCCTTACCATGCTCGCTTACAATATTTTTCCTTTATAAATTCAAAGTAATAATTTGACTCTCTTAATGTCTGTCAAGGAGTCCTGGTGCTGTGGGATAATGCACTGGACTACAAAGTCCATTTGAAGTGCAAAGTTGATGGTTCAAATTGATCGGACACCCTATGCAAGGTTATAATGAGTTGAAATCTATGGCGCTTAACAACAACAAAACAATGTCTGTCACAGGTTCCTAGGTGTGGCAAATCATTTGCACTTGGCTGCTAACTGAAGCACTGGTAATTCGAGCCTACCCATCAGCTCTTAGAACAAAGCCTGGCCATCTGCTTTCCTACAGATTACAGGCAAAACCCTCATGGAGTAGATTTCTGAGTAGAAACTCAGTAAGTAGTACAGGGTCCCCATGCGTTAGAATCCGCTCAGCAGCAACACATTTTGTTTGGTCTTGTCTAACATCTCTTATGCTGCTGTATTAAATTAATATATTAGGTATATTTCATGGTATCGTTATCAACCATAAATATTTAATATATTAAATATGTATCTCCTATATCCATAACCTATACCCATAACCTAGAAGCTCTGGTAGCACTGTGGTTACGAGTTGGGCTGCCAACCTCAAGGTCAGCCGTTCAAAACTTCCAGCTATTCTGTGGGAGAAAGATGAAGCTTTCTGCTCCTGTAAAGATTTATAGCCTTGGAAACCCTGTGCAGAGTCGCAACCGACTCCACATTACTTAACAACAACAACAACAACATGCCCATAACCAAAGTCCTAGTGTGGCACTGTGGGATAAAGCACTGGCCCTCAAGGTTGGTTTGAACAACAAAATCAGCAGTTCAAACTCACCAGCCACTCCTTGGGAACCCTATATAGGGTCGCTGTGAGTTGGAACCGACTTGATGACACTTAACAACAACAACAACATGCCCATAATCAGAGTACTGGTGTGGCACTGCAGGATAATGCATTGGATCAAAAGTTCAGTTTGAACTACAAGGTTGCCTATTCAAACCCACCAGCTACTCCTCAGAAACCCCTAACCAGAGCAAAGACATCAGTTTGAGGAGTAAGGTGTTCTTGACCCCAACCTATGGTATTTTCAATCCTTTGCATGTGAAAATGAGACGATGAATACAAAAGACCATACAGGAGTGAATGCACTGGAATTATGGTGTTGGTGAAGAGTACAGAAAAGTACCATGAAGTGCCAGTTGCTGTTGTTAAGTGTCGCCAAGTAGGTTCCAACTCATAACTACCCTGAGAGAGTTTCCAAGGAGCATTTGGTGGATCTGAACTGCTGACCTGTCAGTTAACAGTCCAGTGCTTATCCTACACTACCACATAAGGACTTCTGAACTGTCAGAGGGACAAATAAATCTGTCTTGGAAGAAGTACAGCCAGAATGCTCATTAGACACTAGGATGGTGAGCCTTCGCCTCTCATTGTTGCTGTTCTTAAGTACCGTCGAGTCACTTCTGACTCATAGCAACCCTGTGTAGGGTTTCTGAGGAGTGGCTGGTGGGTTTGAACCACTGACCTTGTGGTTAGCAGTCCAGTGCTTATCCTACAGTGTCACACCACACTTTGGACATAATATCAGAAGGGACTAGTCCCTAGAGAAGGACATCATGCTTGGAAAAGTAGAGGGGCAGCAAAAAAGAGGAAGAGCCCAATGAGATAGATTGGCACAGTGACAGCAACAATGGGCTCAAGCCTAACAATTCTGAGGATGGTTCTGGACCACACAGTGTTTCCTTCTGTTGTGCACAGGGTCACTATGAGTCTGAAATGATTCAATGACACCTAACAACAACAACATACTCATAACCATTGCTGTCTGAAAGAGAAGAGGACTTGAAGCATTTATGGATTAAGTTACAAGACTATAGCATTCTGTTTGAATTCCATCTAGACATGAAGAAAACAAAAATCTTTACAACTGGACCAATAAATAGCATCATGATAAATGGAGACAAGATTGAAGTTGTCAAGAGTTTCATTTTACTTGGAACCACAAGACTTGGGGAAGTTGTTGTTGTTTAGTGCCATCAAGTCTGTTCCGATCCATTGTAACCCTGTATGGGTTTCCTAGGGATGGCTGACAACCTTACACTTCAAACCAACTTTGCAGTCCAGTGCATTAACCCACAGTGCCACACCAGGACTTCACCTGAGGAAGTAGCAGTCCAGAAGTCAAACAACACATGGCATTACACAAATCTGCTGCAAAAGATCTCTCTTTAAACGTTAAAGAGCAAAGATGTCACTTTGAGGAGTAAGGTGGCCTCACCCAAGCCATGATGTTTGCAATTGCCTCAGAAGCATGCGAACACTGGACAGTGAATAAGGAAGACTGAAAAAGTATTAATACATTTGAAATGTGGAGTTGGCAAAGAATACCGAATGTTCCATGGACTGCTCGAATAATGAAAAAAATCTGTCCAGGAAGAAGTAAAGCCAAATGCTTTTAAGAAGGGAGGATGGCAGGAGTTTGTCTCATGGGCTTTGGACATATTAACAGGAGGGACCAGTTCCTGGAGAAAGACATTATACTTGGTAAAGTTGATGGTTAGCGAAAAAGAAGACCTTAAATAAGATGGACTGACATAGTGGCCTCAGCAATGAGCTCAAGCACAGCAACAACTGTGAGGATGGAGCAGGACCAGGCAGTATTTTGTTCTGTTGTACATAGAGTTGCTAAGCATTGGAGCCATCTTGATGGTACCTAACAACCACATACCCATAACCCATTGCTGTTGAGTAGATTCTGGCTCATAGTGTCCCTATCTGACAGAGAACAACTTCCCCATAGGGTTTCCAAATCTGCGATCTTTTGGGGAACAACAGATTGCTATGTCTTTCTCCTACGGAGCAGATGATGGGTTCAAACCGCCAACCTTTTGGTTAGCAGCGGAACTCTTAACCACTGTGCCACCAAGGTTCTTTTTATTGCCTATAGTTGAATGGATAAAGGCAGAAAACACAAAGTGCTTTTGTCGGAAAATCAATGAGCACTTTTACTTTCTACCTCAATGAGATCTTTTTATCTCTGGGTGTCATGCTGTACAACAGCCCAGATCATTCAAAATAAAACTATTTGTGATGCATCCTGCAGAGAGCATGCAGTTGGTTCTTGATGCAGACATCACCAAATGAGTACATCTGCCTATTTGCTCTTAGGCAAGGAAGTACTAAGTACAAAGTGTTGGTAGTAAAGGGAGAACTTCAACAAAATATGTGCAATTTGCTTATCCAAAGTAACAAGAAAATTGAACTAAGAGAGAAGATGAATGGGGAAATGAATGGATAAATCTAATGTAATTGAGAAATGATACACTTTCAGAATTTTGTTTTGACAAAGAAGGAAATCACTTATTATTGTTGCTAAGTGCTGTCTAGCTGATTTGAACTCCTAGCGACACTGTATAGGGTTTCTGAGGCTGTATATCTTTGCTGAAGCAGAGAGCCTCATCTTTCTCCTGAGGAGCAGCTCATGGGTTCGAACCACTGACTTTATGTTTTGTAGTCCAGTGGACTAGAGTCCACTGTGTTCCCAAGCATCACTACTGTAAACATACTAACAACCTTTATTGATACAGGCCCAGTTCCCTAGTTGCTGGTCACTCAAGGGTGGGTATCTTTAAGAGTAATAAATATTTTAAGTCTTGTCACCTTGACTTTGCCACTGAATCCATCTGTTGATGGGGGGGAGGGAGGACAGGGACTTCATTTGTAACTATATCTTCTAGAAAACTGACCTTTACTAAAGAGCGGTTAAACTACCACTATTCACCACAGCATGTGCAATTCTTGAGTTCAAAAAAAGTGGAAACTACTTTCAATTTATAACCAGAAAGTATCTAGAAAAAAGAGAGAATTCTTTTATTACCCGTGCAGTAACATAATTGTGTATGATACTATAATAGCACTGGAAAACAATAAATATTCATGTGTCGTTTCCTGGGCACAGGTGACATCTGATCTTTGGACTTATGCCATAACACGCCCTTAAGACGAGTGAAAATCTGGTTCAATTTAACATCTGATCCTGTGTATCAGCTGCCAACAAATAATGGAAGATGATTTATGGGCATTAAATTTGGAACTGTTTAAGCCATCTCTGTTTAAGCCTTCTGTTGTTGGGGAAAAAAGAAATCTGCTATTCCTCAAGTAATATTGAGGTTTTTCTGTTTTAAAAGAAGGAATGAGGATTATAAGGGAAAAAGAATTAGGGGAAAGAGTTTTAGAAATTAGTTTTAAGCCAGATGAAATAAACAATTGTCAGGCAAAAGCAACAGAGAAAAACATCCTCTGAAGGGAAAAAAATACAGTTGAAGATTCAAATGTGAATCAATTTTTATAAATACTTTTTTTATATAACTTGTGCAAATTAATCAGAAAGAAGACACTTTAACATATATACCTTTCCAGTCACTTGTAATCTTCAGTATACATAGTAGATGAAAAAGTCCATTCAGGTGCGCTTTTAAGCTATTTTGGGAACAGGACCAGACTGTAGTGTCTGAGCCAGCATGGTGTCTCTAGATGGCTTCCCTGCCCTGAAAGACACAGATGCTCACCACCAGCCAAGCATCTGCACACCTCGTTTCCTGAATAGCCCGACCACCTGCTCCAGGTTTCTCTGGGCCTACAGTCTCCTCTTGTTCCATTTGTGGATTCTTCCCTTATAACTTCAAGTTGATAAATAATCCAGTCTCTCCCAGCTGCTGCCCAGTCCCCTTTTGTGTCTCCTCTGTGATTGAGTGCACTCCACTAATTACATCCAGGTTAAACTCTCTCAGCTCAACTAGCTGAAGAACATGTACCCTTGCCTCAAACACCCAGCAGAGGGTAGCTCCCACCTGGCCTGGCCTGGTCTCATAGATGAGACCCAAACAGTGGAAACTCAAAGGAAAAGAGACACTTGGGGGTCTGTTTGTCAAATACACCAATTGTCTCCTGTTCTACACCTTCCCCTAAAAACCCAGCAACAATTTAGCCAACCTCAAGGTCAGCAGTTCGAAACTACCAGAGGTTCCATGGGAGAAAGATGAGGCGTCCTGCTCCTGTAAAGATTTACAGCCTCAGAAACCCTGTGCAGGTTCACTATGAGTCAGAACCTACTCAATGGCACATAACAACAACAACAAAGTGCAAGAAAAAGGAGTTCTAGTAACATAGTGGATTATGAGCTGGGCTGCTAACTGCAAGGTCAGTAGTACAAATATACCAGTTACTCTGGAGGAGAAATAGGAAGCTTTCTATTCCCTTAAAAATCACAGCCTTGGAAACCCTATACGGGTCACTATGAGTCAGAGCCAACTTGGTGGGACACAGCCACCACGACCAAAATGAAAGAAAATAAATTTATGTTAGTTAAGGCTATCTACTCATGATATTCTGTTAGTTAACGCTACCTACTCATGAAAACAAGTCCACGAGAGCCAAAATATGACCTTAAATATATCCCACCTGAATTTAGAGATCTGAAGAACAGAGTTGATACATTAAACACTAAAGACC